>NC_053204.1:7500-311379 GCF_905163445.1 Pararge aegeria | reverse complement strand
TAACGCTGCAACCGGGGGCGGAAGAAAGGGGCGCGACTTATGCAAAAGTTATTGCCGCTGCGAAGGCGAGAATAAATGCAGCAGACATTGGCGCACAAGGAGTCCGACTCCGAAAGGCAGCTACAGGAGGCCGCCTGTTCGAATTCCCCGGGGCCTCCAGTGCTGAGAAGGCGGACTCCTTGGCTAGAAAGCTCAGAGAGGTCTTGAGTGACGAGGTCGTTCGGGTCTCTAGACCTACGAAGTCTGTTGACCTGCGGATCACAGGCCTGGACGACTCCGTCACCAGCGCCGAGGTTATCGCAGCGGTGGCAACGGTAGGAGGATGTCCCGTCGAGCAAGTGCGTTCTGGCGAAGTTGTCAGTGGCTACGACGGGCTAGGGGCAGTGTTAGTGCACTGTCCCGTTGCAGCTGCCAAGAAGGTAGTAGCAGGAGGAAGGCTCCTCGTGGGATGGGTGTCGGCCCAAGTAAAGTTGCTGGACGCCCGGCCCCTGATGTGCTATCGGTGCCTGGCACCGGGGCACATGGGTGCCCAGTGCAAGGCAGGGGTCGACCGCAGTGGTTTGTGCTATCGCTGCGGCCGACCGGGTCATAAGGCCCGTGAATGCTCCGCTACACCACATTGCGTGGTCTGTGCAGCGGATGGCAGAACGGCGAAGCATCGCGTGGGCAGCAAGTCCTGCGTATCCCCATCTGCGGGCAAGAAGAAGAGAGGGAAGGCAGGCCAGGCTACTGAGCAGTCTTCTTGCTCACCTCAGCAAGCGGAAACGCAGCAGGGGACTGAGGAGGTTCCAATGGCCGAAGACTAATAATGGACCTGAACCTCCTCCAGGCGAATATCAACCACTGCGCCAGAGCTCAGGACCTCTTCTTCCAGAGCATGGCGGAGTGGTTGATTCACGTAGCCGTGGTAGCTGA
Organism: Pararge aegeria; assembly: GCF_905163445.1. Classification (NCBI taxonomy): domain Eukaryota; kingdom Metazoa; phylum Arthropoda; class Insecta; order Lepidoptera; family Nymphalidae; genus Pararge; species Pararge aegeria. Next base: position 310,464 of record NC_053204.1, on the reverse strand, counting down.
GCCCTATCGCGTCCCTTCTGGGGATAATTGGGTGGGAGATACGGAAGGAGTGGTTGCCATAACGTCCCGGTCCATAGTGGGCTCTCCAGCCTTCGATAACGTAGTGCGAGGTCGGGTATACGTCTCGGCTTTCGTTGACGACGTTATGGTAGTCGGAGTGTACTTCTCGCCTAATAAAAGTCTCGCTGACTTCGAACAGTTTCTTGCTGAAGTCGGCGTCCTGATAAGCAGAAGACGCTCCGGCCGCGTTCTTGTCGCTGGGGACCTCAATGCAAAATCTGTGGCATGGGGGTGTCCAGCGACGGATCCGCGTGGACGAGAGCTGGAGGAATGGGCGATGGCGACTGGCCTCACGGTCTTAAACCGAGGATCGGTAAACACATGCGTGCGGCAACAGGGCGGCTCCATTGTGGACGTCACTTTCGCAGATGCTGCCCTGGCGCGCCGTGTTCGGGGCTGGAAGGTGCTGGAGAACGTGGAGACGTTGTCGGACCACAGATACTTGAGGTTCGACATCTCCGCAAGTTCGGTTCTCCCGAGCGGTCCAACCCCCTTGCGAGAGGACGGTCCTCGTTGGTCGCTGTCGCGCATTGACCGGGACTTTTTGGTCGAGGTCGAGGTCCTTAACCGGCCGGACTGCGAGGAAGAAAACCTCTATAAAAATCACCCCGAATCCCAAGCGGCGGCGCACCGCGAGGGGATGCATGGCTGATGGGTAGTTCAGTCTCTAGTGCGACCCCCGTCAGGGTACCGGCCGACACCCTTTGGCGAGTTACGCTTTGGCTTATCTGGGTGCAGGGGGCACCACCCGGATGGACTGAATATTTCCCCCATACTCGTGGGATCAAATATGGAAATAAATAAAATTAGAAAGAATAGTAATATTAGAGGGCTAGAAGGCCCGCAAGGAGAGGAAGAGAGAGGAAGGAAGAGAGAAGGACAGGCTTACCGGCTGAAGATTGTTCTGCCTAAGCCAACGGAGGAGGAAAAGGTTAATGAGCTTCTAATGGACACTGATTCAGACGATAGTGACAGAGTTTTGGAGGCCTTAGTGGAGCCTTGGAAGGTAGCCGGAGCCGTATCAAAGCGGCCCCATGATCAGGTGGACTCACGGGAAGAGGAAGAAGGAGAGCCCTCGTTGAAGGCTGTCGCAGTGGAGCCTGAGACTGAGTCTGCAGTAACAACAAAGGCAAAGATTAAAGTGGGAAGGGCTCGGGCTGAAAGAGTAGATGAAGGTGTGCGAGAACGGAGTCCTATCAATAGGGCTAAAGTGACCATGAATGTGGTTACCTGTACAAGGTGTTACATGCAATTCTACCCTTTGTAGCTATACCTATCCGCAACGGTATACGTCTCAAATTGAAGGACACGGGGCGACACGTCCCATTCATTTGTTCATTCACTCACATTCGGGCGTCGTGAGTTAAACACGTGTAGCAATGTCCCGCGACTCACCCAGGTACCAGTGCTTCAGCGAGTCGTAGGTGAAGAAAGACACCCCCGCGTAGGGGATCACCCCCAGCACAGTGGCGGGGTAGCCTCTGCGGACACGGAGACCAGTCCATTATTACCGGAAACAATTCGCTACTTTTCTTAATTTGTGAAACAGCTAAAAATTTGCGACTTTTTCTATAAAACCCCAGCGTACAGACAGTTGTCTGATTAAATCTGTACTCAAAGAATGGGATAAGTTATTAAAATAATACTATTTTTACAAAATTAAAATTAAAGCGAAGCAGCGTATCGTTGATAAGATAATTATACTAAAACAATGTCAGAATAAAATATACTGGTTGTTGTATGAAACAATAATAAATTGATTGAATTACATTGTAGTTTTGTTTGCTCCGAAAAATACAGAAGTTAAAAGATTAAAGGTGGAGAGCAATTAGATGAAATTTATTCGCTTAAACTAAGAAAGAATTGACAGGAGAAACGGCTAAAGGGCGAATATTTAAAGAATTTGCAAGGGATGATGATTACAATCAAGGTAAGGGGAGAATGCACAGCGAAGAGAGTACAGGGCCAGGGTATAGGGCTGAAATGATAAATTCACGGGAGATAAAAGCAAAGCAGCATTTAAGGGGGGTTGCAATACGGGAAGAGTCAACTAGGCTAAAGTGAGGTGAAGCAGGAAATGTGGCAAGGGTTTAAAGGCAGACTGGAGAAAGGACAACTTAGAAAATTTTACAGTTATTGGGCCAAAATTTGATGGGGGTTGGGAGGGGAATACATACAATAGAGGTTACGGGTGGGGATGAGGGGAATACATCGTTGAGAGCAGAGTGGTTGGGAGGGGAAGAGCAGGGGTCCGAAGGTGAAGGAGGGGAAGAGCAGGGGTCCGAAGGTGAAGGAGGGGAAGAGCAGGGGTCCGAAGGTGAAGGAGGGGAAGAGCAGGGGTCCGAAGGTGAAGGACGGAAAGAGCAGGGGTCCGAAGGTGAAGGAGGGGAAGAGCAGGGGTCCGAAGGTGAAGGAGGGGAAGAGCAGGGTTCCGAAGGTGAAGGAGGGGAAGAGCAGGGGTCCGAAGGTGAAGGAGGGGAAGAGCAGGGGTCCGAAGGTGAAGGACGGGAAGAGCAGGGGTCCGAAGGTGAAGGACGGAAAGAGCAGGGGTCCGAAGGTGAAGGAGGGGAAGAGCAGGGGTCCGAAGGTGAAGGAGGGGAAGAGCAGGGGTCCGAAGGTGAAGGAGGGGAAGAGCAGGGGTCCGAAGGTGAAAGAGGGGAAGAGCAGGGGTCCGAAGGTAAAGGACGGGAAGAGCAGGGTGTTGTGTATTTAAGTTAACTTAGAAAATTATATGTGGGTAGACGGAAAACGTTTTACGAATAAACAGTCACAATCAAGCAGCTGGTCGTTTCATTACATGGTGACAGCGGTGCGGAGTATTTTCGTTAAATAGTGATTCCATTACACTGCTTGGGCGGAATATTATTAATATTTGCGTCGTATATTTACTTAACAACAAATGGAGCACGCAAGGCCTCCCGCGGACCTCGTTTTGGAGGGTGGTCCGGCAAGTCGGGCGGACGCGTGGCGCAAGTGGTACAAGCAGTTTAATGTATTTTTGAAAGCGTCAGGAGTACACAAGGAAACAAAGGATATACAGGCGAGTCTCCTTATTAATCTCGTGGGGCCTGATGGCTACGACATTTATTCTACTTTTAAATTTTCAAAGGACGAAAATCAAGATGATATCGATGTTTTGGTAACGAAATTTAATGAGTATTTTGGAACAAAACACAGTACGACCATGGCCAGATTTCGATTTTTCACACGCAATCAAGAAGTTGGTGAGAATATAGACGCATACGTCACGGCATTACGCATACTTAGTCAGCATTGCGAATTCGAACACCTGGAGGATGGATTAATAAGAGATCGCATTGTGTGTGGTGTCTCGGACAACACAGTGAGAGACAGATTATTAAGAACGGACAATCTGACCTTGGAAAAGGCGATGAAGATTTGTCATGCCAACGAAGTGTCGCTTACAGAGGGTAAGCAAATCGAAGTCGTCAAAAGTACGGAATCTTCGGCGGCCGGTGCGGCGGTTGATGCGTTGTTCAACGCAAAGTCGCGCGCGCGGGCCGGAGGCGGCGGCGCGGCAGTTGCCGGACGCCTCGCCGGTGCTAGCGGCGCGCGCATACAGTGCAGCGAGAATTCACCGGGTCGCCGGTTCGATTCCCGGTTACACACAAATAGTGGTTTGAAGTGTTGTGTGTCGTGTGGAATCGATCATGTTGGTCAATTTCAGTGCCCAGCCAAATTTGTGAAGTGTTTTATTTGTAATCGTCGGGGCCATTTTAAACGGTTTTGTCCAGTCAAATTTAATAACAAAGTGTTCGAAGTAAGTGAAGAATTCAAAGACGACCTATTTTATGTGTCTACTCTGGACGATGTTAACCAGAATTTAAACAATAAGTGGTTTGAAACATTGTTTTTATGTAAAAATGGTATGGCGGAAAATTTTAAATTAGATTCCGGTTCTGACTTAAATGTATTATCACTTAAAACGTTTAAAAAATTAGGTTACTCAATTAATGATTTAAAACCGTGTGAATTAAGAGCTCAATCGTTTTGCGGAAATTATTTACCAATATTGGGGGCATTGGAAATGCCTTGGTTGTACAAACATAATAAGTATATTATTAAATTCATCATATCTAAGGATGATTGTCAGAGTGTGCTTGGAAAAGACACCTGTGAGAATATAGGCGTCATCAAGCGAATTTTCGCGATTAATATAGATACCTATAGCGATTTGTTTCGAGGTGTAGGAAAATTGCCAGGGAAATATAGAATAATAATTGATAAAGAAGTATGTCCGTCGATATGCCCAGTTCGTAAAATACCAATAGGTGTAAGGGATAAATTAAAAGGTGAACTAAATAATATGGAGCAGATGGGTATAATTAGGAAAGTGTCACATCCAACGCCTTGGGTAAACGCCATAGTTCTGCCAGCGAAGAAAGACGGTAGCGTGCGCGTGTGCCTCGACCCGCGGCCGCTCAACCGCGCCATTCGCCGCGCGCACTACCCGCTACCCACGCTCACCGAGATAGCTACTGCGCTGCGCGGTGCTAAGTATTTTAGCAAATTAGATGCGCGTTCAGGATTTTGGATGGTCCAGCTAGATGACCAAAGTGCAGACCTATGCACATTCGGTACTCCTTTTGGTCGTTATCAGTTTCTTCGCCTACCGTACGGCGTAAGTTGTGCTAGTGAAGTGTTTCACGCAAAGATCCGCCAAATTCTAGAGGATCTAGAAGGAGTAGAATCGTTTATTGACGATATTATAGTTTACGGGAGCACTATTGAAGAGCACGATATAAGATTAAGGAGATTATTAGATAGGGCTCGTGAAGTAGGTATTAGGTTCAATCGGGAGAAATGTGAGTTTCACGTGCAGCAAGTTACGTACTTAGGACATACGTTTAGTGAGAAGGGCATGCAAATTGATAAAAATAAATTGCTAGCAATAAAAGATATGCCCTGTCCGTGCGACAGAGGATCGTTGGAGAGATTTTTGGGCATGACGAATTATTTGTCGAAGTTTATTGCGGACTATGCTAATATCGCAAGTCCCCTTAGAAGCCTTTTACGAAAAGGTATAGAGTGGTATTGGGATAGCAACCATGCGGCTGCAGTGTCAGCGCTGAAGGAAGCGCTGTGCCGCGCGCCGGTCCTGGCTCTGTACTCGGCCGATGAGCCCGTGCTGCTGACAGTGGACGCCAGCGCCAGCGCACTCGGCGCAGCGTTGCTGCAGGCCGGCCGCCCGGTGGAGTTTGCGTCGGTGACGCTTTCAGAGACGCAGACTCGATATGCTCAAATAGAAAAAGAGTTGCTGGCGATAGTCTTTGCATTAGAAAGGTTTCATCAGTACGTATACGGGAGGTCGGACGTCACGATAGAAACCGATCATAAGCCGCTAGAAACTCTTTTCAAAAAATCTTTAGATGGGGTTCCAGCGCGCTTGCAGCGTATGATGTTGCGTATTCAGTGTTACACTTTCAATGTAATTTACAAACCGGGGAAATATATGTACCTTGCTGACACATTGTCTCGGGCGGCCCTGGAGGAACCTATGGATGATAAACTTTCGTCTGAAATTGACGCGCAGGCGTGTTTTATTATTAACAATGTACCATTTAGTGACAGTAAAATACAAAGCGTTCGTAACGCGACAGGTACGGATCCAGAATGTAAAATTTTAGTTAATTATGTTTTATTTGGATGGCCGCGTTATAGATACGATGCAGATCATTTAGTCCGGGCACATTGGTCATACAGAACGTCATTTGAATATATAGGGGGTGTCTTATTTAAGGATAACCTGGTATTCATACCGCGTAAACTGCGGGGTGTTATGCTGGAGCGTGTACACGAAGGCCACCTCGGTATAGACCGATGTAAGCGGCGCGCGCGTGACGTCATGTTTTGGAATGGTATGTCTCGCGACGTGGAGCAAAAGGTACGCACGTGTGCTGCGTGTGCTGAACACGCCGCTAGGCCAGCGAGAGAATCGATGATTTCTCATTCAATACCTAATCTGCCGTGGAGAAAGGTTGGCTCGGATATATTCCTGTTTCGTCAAAAATACTTTTTAATACTAGTAGACTATTTCTCAAATTTCATAGAAGTCAGTCCTATATCTAACGCAGGATCCAGGGCGGTTATATTAGCCATGAAAGAGCAGTTCGCAAGGCACGGAATAGTTGATGAGCTCATAACTGACAACGGTCCTGCCTATTCCTCCAAAGAATTTCGTCAGTTTAGTATTGACTGGTGTTTCAGACACACCACCACATCGCCTAATTATGCACAGGCGAACGGGCTTAGTGAAAGGGCGGTACAGACTGTGAAAAATATTATAAAAAAGTCAATCATGACCGGATCAGATTTTTATCTCGGTTTGCTTAATTTCAGGTCGACTCCGCGTGACGGAGTTAGTTCACCGGCTCAGTTGTTAATGGGTAGACGATTAAATACAAGACTCCCGGTGCATATAAATAAATTGATGCCAGAAAGAAACAATAATTCCGATTATATATATATAAATAACAATCGTTTACGTGCTAAACTTTACTATGATAGGCAGTCGCGTGATTTACCCGAATTAAATGCTGGTGAACCGGTAGTAGTACTAGACGGTAGTACTAGACGTCGTATGATAGTGCATGCTTCGGCACGACAGCCGCGTTCTTATTTTGTTATCGATAGCTCAGGTAGAAAATATAGACGCAATCGGCGTCATCTTATTCGAGCCGAACATCCTACGGGAGGCCAGTCACCTCTTCCTTCTTTTGGAGAGAAGGAGGAAGGTGATGATAGTGCTGATCGTGTCAGTATGTACGGCGACGCTGAGGGTAATATTAGTGGAACTGAGGAGCCTCTGGTTTACGGCGAGGCTAACTCTAGGTCGGCAAGTAGCTCGCCCAGTGGCACCGAACGAACTCGAAAGGCTGCAAACAGAGCTCGCGATCAGCTGGCATTGTTTTTTAAAAAAAAATAATGTATTAGTTATGTAATAATCAAGGGAAACATGTCTTATTTGGTAATATAGTGATATTGTCATAATATAGTGGTGGTAATTTAAGTAGCATAACTATTATCTTTAGTTTATTTAAGGGGAAAGATGTTGTGTATTTAAGTTAACTTAGAAAATTATATGTGGGTAGACGGAAAACGTTTTACGAATAAACAGTCACAATCAAGCAGCTGGTCGTTTCATTACACAGGGTTCCGAAGGTGAAGGAGGGGAAGAGCAGGGGTCCGAAGGTGAAGGACGGGAAGAGCAGGGTTCCGAAGGTGAAGGAGGGGAAGAGCAGGGGTCCGAAGGTGAAGGACGGGATGAGGAGGGGTCCGAAGGTGAAGGAGGGAAAGAGCAGGGGTCCGAAGGTGAAGGACGGAAAGAGCAGGGGTCCGAAGGTGAAGGAGGGGAAGAGCAGGGGTCCGAAGGTGAAGGAGGGGAAGAGCAGGGGTCCGAAGGTGAAAGAGGGGAAGAGCAGGGGTCCGAAGGTAAAGGACGGGAAGAGCAGGGGTCCGAAGGTGAAGGACGGGAAGAGCAGGGTTCCGAAGGTGAAGGAGGGGAAGAGCAGGGGTCCGAAGGTGCAGGAGGGGAAGAGCAGGGGTCCGAAGGTGAAGGAGGGGAAGAGCAGGGTTCCGAAGGTGAAGGAGGGGAAGAGCAGGGTTCAGAAGGTGAAGGACGGGAAGAGCAGGGTTCCAAAGGTGAAGGACAGGAAGAGCAGGGGTCCGAAGGTGAAGGACGGGAAGAGCAGGGTTCCGAAGGTGAAGGAGGGGAAGAGCAGGGGTCCGAAGGTGAAGGAGGGGAAGAGCAGGGGTCCGAAGGTGAAGGAGGGGAAGAGCAGGGTTCCGAAGGTGAAGGACGGGAAGAGCAGGGTTCCGAAGGTGAAGGAGGGGAAGAGCAGGGGTCCGAAGGTGAAGGAGGGGAAGAGCAGGGGTCCGAAGGTGAAGGAGGGGAAGAGCAGGGTTCCGAAGGTGAAGGAGGGGAAGAGCAGGGTTCAGAAGGTGAAGGACGGGAAGAGCAGGGTTCCGAAGGTGATGGACGGGAAGAGCAGGGTTCCGAAGGTGAAGGAGGGGAAGAGCAGGGGTCCGAAGGTGAAGGAGGGGAAGAGCAGGGTTCCGAAGGTGAAGGAGGGGAATAGCAGGGGTCCGAAGGTGAAGGAGGGGAAGAGCAGGGGTCCGAAGGTGAACGAGGGGAAGAGCAGGGGTCCGAAGGTGAAGGAGGGGAATAGCAGAGGGCGGAAGGTGAAGGAGGGGAAGAGCAGGGGTCCGAAGGTGAAGGAGGGGAAGAGCAGGGGTCCGAAGGTGAAGGAGGGGAAGAGCAGGGGTCCGAAGGTGAAGGAGGGGAAGAGCAGGGGTCCGAAGGTGAAGGAGGGGAAGAGCAGGGTTCCGAAGGTGAAGGACGGGAAGAGCAGGGTTCCGAAGGTGAAGGAGGGGAAGAGCAGGGGTCCGAAGGTGAAGGAGGGGAAGAGCAGGGGTCCGAAGGTGAAGGAGGGGAAGAGCAGGGTTCCGAAGGTGAAGGAGGGGAAGAGCAGGGTCCGAAGGTGAAGGACGGGAAGAGCAGGGTTCCGAAGGTGAAGGAGGGGAAGAGCAGGGGTCCGAAGGTGAAGGAGGGGAAGAGCAGGGGTCCGAAGGTGAAGGAGGGGAAGAGCAGGGTTCCGAAGGTGAAGGACGGGAAGAGCAGGGTTCCGAAGGTGAAGGAGGGGAAGAGCAGGGGTCCGAAGGTGAAGGAGGGGAAGAGCAGGGGTCCGAAGGTGAAGGAGGGGAAGAGCAGGGTTCCGAAGGTGAAGGAGGGGAAGAGCAGGGTTCAGAAGGTGAAGGACGGGAAGAGCAGGGTTCCGAAGGTGAAGGACGGGAAGAGCAGGGGTCCGAAGGTGAAGGACGGGAAGAGGAGGGGTCCGAAGGTGAAGGAGGGGAAGAGCAGGGGTCCGAAGGTGAAGGAGGGGAAGAGCAGGGTTCCGAAGGTGAAGGAGGGGAAGAGCAGGGGTCCGAAGGTGAAGGAGGGGAAGAGCAGGGTTCCGAAGGTGAAGGACGGGAAGAGCAGGGTTCCGAAGGTGAAGGAGGGGAAGAGCAGGGGTCCGAAGGTGAAGGAGGGGAAGAGCAGGGGTCCGAAGGTGAAGGAGGGGAAGAGCAGGGTTCCGAAGGTGAAGGAGGGGAAGAGCAGGGTTCAGAAGGTGAAGGACGGGAAGAGCAGGGTTCCGAAGGTGAAGGAGGGGAAGAGCAGGGGTCCGAAGGTGAAGGACGGGAAGAGGAGGGGTCCGAAGGTGAAGGAGGGGAAGAGCAGGGGTCCGAAGGTGAAGGACGGAAAGAGCAGGGGTCCGAAGGTGAAGGAGGGAAAGAGCAGGGGTCCGAAGGTGAAGGAGGGGAAGAGCAGGGTTCCGAAGGTGAAGGAGGGGAAGGTCCGAAGGTGAAGGAGGGGAAGAGCAGGGTTCCGAAGGTGAAGGAGGGGAAGAGCAGGGGTCCGAAGGTGAAGGAGGGGAAGAGCAGGGGTCCGAAGGTGAAGGAGGGGAAGAGCAGGGGTCCGAAGGTGAAGGACGGAAAGAGCAGGGGTCCGAAGGTGAACGAGGGGAAGAGCAGGGGTCCGAAGGTGAAGGAGGGGAATAGCAGGGGTCCGAAGGTGGAGGAGGGGAAGAGCAGGGGTCCGAAGGTGAACGAGGGGAAGAGCAGGGGTCCGAAGGTGAAGGAGGGGAAGAGCCGGGGGCCGAAGGTGAAGGAGGGGAAGAGCAGGGGTCCGAAGGTGAAGGAGGGGAAGAGCAGGGTTCAGAAGGTGAAGGACGGGAAGAGCAGGGTTCCAAAGGTGAAGGACGGGAAGAGCAGGGGTCCGAAGGTGAAGGACGGGAAGAGCAGGGGTCCGAAGGTGAAGGAGGGGAAGAGCAGGGTTCCGAAGGTGAAGGAGGGGAAGAGCAGGGTTCCGAAGGTGAAGGACGGGAAGAGCAGGGTTCCGAAGGTGAAGGAGGGGAAGAGCAGGGGTCCGAAGGTGAAGGACGGGAAGAGCAGGGGTCCGAAGGTGAAGGAGGGGAAGAGCAGGGTTCCGAAGGTGAAGGAGGGGAAGAGCAGGGTTCCGAAGGTGAAGGAGGGGAAGAGCAGGGGTCCGAAGGTGAAGGAGGGGAAGAGCAGGGTTCCGAAGGTGAAGGAGGGGAATAGCAGGGGTCCGAAGGTGAAGGAGGGGAAGAGCAGGGGTCCGAAGGTGAACGAGGGGAAGAGCAGGGGTCCGAAGGTGAAGGAGGGGAATAGCAGGGGGCTGAAGGTGAAGGAGGGGAAGAGCAGGGGTCCGAAGGTGAAGGAGGGGAAGAGCAGGGGTCCGAAGGTGAAGGAGGGGAAGAGCAGGGGTCCGAAGGTGAAGGAGGGGAAGAGCAGGGGTCCGAAGGTGAAGGAGGGGAAGAGCAGGGGTCCGAAGGTGAAGGAGGGGAAGAGCAGGGTTCCGAAGGTGAAGGAGGGGAAGAGCAGGGTTCCGAAGGTAAAGGACGGGAAGAGCAGGGGTCCGAAGGTGAAGGAGGGGAAGAGCAGGGGTCCGAAGGTGAAGGAGGGGAAGAGCAGGGGTCCGAAGGTGAAGGAGGGGAAGAGCAGGGGTCCGAAGGTGAAGGAGGGGAAGAGCAGGGGTCCGAAGGTGAAGGAGGGGAAGAGCAGGGTTCCGAAGGTGAAGGAGGGGAAGGTCCGAAGGTGAAGGAGGGGAAGAGCAGGGGTCCGAAGGTGAAGGAGGGGAATAGCAGGGGTCCGAAGGTGAAGGAGGGGAAGAGCAGGGGTCCGAAGGTGAAGGAGGGGAAGAGCAGGGGTCCGAAGGTGAACGAGGGGAAGAGCAGGGGTCCGAAGGTGAAGGAGGGGAAGAGCAGGGGGCTGAAGGTGAAGGAGGGGAAGAGCAGGGGTCCGAAGGTGAAGGAGGGGAAGAGCAGGGGTCCGAAGGTGAAGGAGGGGAAGAGCAGGGGTCCGAAGGTGAAGGAGGGGAAGAGCAGGGGTCCGAAGGTGAAGGAGGGGAAGAGCAGGGGTCCGAAGGTGAAGGAGGGGAAGAGCAGGGTTCCGAAGGTGAAGGACGGGAAGAGCAGGGTTCCGAAGGTAAAGGACGGGAAGAGCAGGGGTCCGAAGGTGAAGGAGGGGAAGAGCAGGGTTCCGAAGGTGAAGGAGGGGAAGAGCAGGGTTCCGAAGGTAAAGGACGGGAAGAGCAGGGTTCCGAAGGTGAAGGACGGGAAGAGCAGGGGTCCGAAGGTGAAGGAGGGGAAGAGCAGGGTTCCGAAGGTGAAGGAGGGGAAGAGCAGGGTTCCGAAGGTGAAGGACGGGAAGAGCAGGGGTCCGAAGGTGAAGGAGGGGAAGAGCAGGGTTCCGAAGGTGAAGGACGGGAAGAGCAGGGTTCCGAAGGTGAAGGAGGGGAAGAGCAGGGTTCCGAAGGTGAAGGAGGGTGTTAGCGACGCAAAAAGCCCTCTTGTTAATTATTAATTAATAAATTATAAATAATTAATATTATATAATTTAAGCTGAAATAAATGATTGTCTATGGTTTTAATAAATAATGTGCTAAAAACGGAACGTAGGTGGCGGGGGCGGCAAACCGTTATTCTGACGTCCGCGGCGGTTCAAATTGTAGACGTTCACCGCAACCGACCGCAGCCGCATCGTTTAAACTTTGCCAACCGCTACACACGTTCTGTCAGCCAAGTCACTTAAAGAAACCCTGTGTTTTCACTTTATGCTCTTCCCGTCCTTCACCTTCGGCCCCCTGCTCTTCCCCTCCTTCACCTTCGGACCCCTGCTCTTCCCCTCCTTCACCTTCGGACCCCTGCTCTTCCCCTCCTTCACCTTCGGAACCCTGCTCTTCCCGTCCTTCACCTTCGGACCCCTGCTCTTCCCGTCCTTCACCTTCGGACCCCTGCTCTTCCCGTCCTTCACCTTTGGAACCCTGCTCTTCCCGTCCTTCACCTTCTGAACCCTGCTCTTCCCCTCCTTTACCTTCGGAACCCTGCTCTTCCCCTCCTTCACCTTCGAAACCCTGCTCTTCCCGTCCTTCACCTTCGGAACCCTGCTCTTCCCCTCCTTCACCTTCGGAACCCTGCTCTTCCCGTCCTTCACCTTCGGACCTTCCCCTCCTTCACCTTCGGCCCCCTGCTCTTCCCCTCCTTCACCTTCGGAAAACTGCTCTTCCCCTCCTTCACCTTCGGCCCCCTGCTCTTCCCCTCCTTCACCTTCGGAACCCTGCTCTTCCCGTCCTTCACATTCGGAACCCTGCTCTTCCCCTCCTTCACCTTCGGACCTCTGCTCTTCCCGTCCTTCACCTTCGGACCCCTGCTCTTCCCCTCCTTCACCTTCGGAACCCTGCTCTTCCCGTCCTTCACCTTCGGACCCCTGCTCTTCCCGTCCTTCACCTTCGGACCCCTGCTCTTCCCCTCCTTCACCTTCGGAACCCTGCTCTTCCCGTCCTTCACCTTCGGAACCCTGCTCTTCCCCTCCTTCACCTTCGGAACCCTGCTCTTCCCCTCCTTCACCTTCGGACCCCTGCTCTTCCCGTCCTTCACCTTCGGACCCCTGCTCTTCCCGTCCTTCACCTTTGGAACCCTGCTCTTCCCGTCCTTCACCTTCTGAACCCTGCTCTTCCCCTCCTTCACCTTCGGACCCCTGCTCTTCCCCTCCTTCACCTTCGGCCCCCGGCTCTTCCCCTCCTTCACCTTCGGACCCCTGCTCTTCCCCTCGTTCACCTTCGGACCCCTGCTCTTCCCCTCCTTCACCTTCGGACCCCTGCTATTCCCCTCCTTCACCTTCGGACCCCTGCTCTTCCCCTCGTTCACCTTCGGACCCCTGCTCTTTCCGTCCTTCACCTTCGGACCCCTGCTCTTCCCCTCCTTCACCTTCGGACCCCTGCTCTTCCCCTCCTTCACCTTCGGAAGGAGTGGTCCTTCGAGCCGGATCGCAAGGTATGTTCCAAACTCCACCGCCAAATATGGTGAACACTGTGAAGAAACAGGACCTAGTTGAGGAGCAGGAGCAGAGCCAGCACACATGTAAGCAGGTGAAAAAGCAGGTACCCCTAAAGGAGGAGCTTAGAAAAAGGCTTTTCGATGAAGTAGAACCAGCTACTAGTGTTAAGAGCACTAGCGGCCACGCAGTGGCACCGAGTAGGGCTTCTACACGCAATGGCACGTCGAGAAAGTCAAGTTCAGCATCCATCCGAGCAAGAAAGACACGGCTGGAACTAGAGGCAGCGGAGGCGAAAGCGCGTATTGAGATGCAGCTAATTGAGAAAAGGTTGCAAGCTGATATGGCAGCACTAGATGAGGAAGCATACAGTCCACTACCGGAGGAGCATGAGGTGCGTAGCAATCATAATAGTTCTGTAGAGAAATGGTTAGAGCACAGTCAGCACGAGCAGTCAGCACAGCCCGTCCAGCAGGATGGTTCAGATTTAGGCGAGCTGTGCCCGCCCGCCGCTATAGGCGGTGGCACTGATGGGACTGTACACATGCTGGCTAGCGCACTCAAAGAAATGGCAACTATTGCTAAGCACAACGCACCACATGCACAAACACATAAGTTTTTAAGCCGTATTAGCACACAGAAGGATCTACCAACGTTTGAGGGCGACCCCATGGACTCGCTTTATTTTAAGCAAGCTTACGACGAGTCCACAAAAGTATGTAGCTTTAGCCCCAGGGAGAATCTGTGGAGGCTACGTAGTTACCTCCGCGGACCAGCAAAGGAAGCCGTCACGGCGCTGCTGATTAGCGCCACCACACCGGACATAGTAATGTCAGCACTGGAGCTACAATTTGGTAACCCCGATATTATTATCACTAGAATAGTACAAGATGTCCAGAAGCTTCCAGCAATGGCACAGGAATATCATAAGGATATAGTCAAGTTTTCCGTTAAAGTTCAAAATTTCGTCGCAGCAGTCCTCGCTATCGGTGAAGATGAGTACCTAAAAAACATGAATATCATGTCGGCCGTGTTGTCTAAGTTCCCAACGGTTTTGTTATCAAAATGGACGGACTACAGCTATCCGCTTATAACCGACGGATCTAAAGCCCGCCTGGTCTGCGGACTATTGACGGGATTCGCCCCGTGCTTCAGCAGTGGGTGGAAAGAAGACACGGGGTGATGACCTTCCACCTTGCGCAGGTGCTTTCAGGACACGGTTGTTTCGGAAAGTACCTGTGCAAGATTGCCGGTAGGGAACCTACCGAGGAGTGCACGAGTGCGGCTGCGCTGTGGACACGGCGCAACATACGCTTGCCGATTGCCCGAGCTGGGCGGTGAACTCGTGGCGGTAGTGGGACAAGACCTCTCCCTGCCGGCTGTGGTCAGGGCCATGGCCCGGAGAAGGGTCCGCTTTAGCGGACGCCGCTGGCTGGGTCGCGGTCGTGTGCGAAAGCGTTCCCGTAACCCAGTCACCAGGCGAAGTGTTTGAACACCGTGGGGTTTAGTCGGTAAGAGTCCGACATAACCATTGCACCTCCCCGGGTGTGTTGGTATCCATGAGGATTCCCCACGTAAAAAAAAAAAAAAAAAAGGTTAGGTTAGGTTAGGTTAGGTTAGGTTAGGTTAGGTTAGGTTAGGTTAGGTTAGGTTAGGTTAGGTTAGGTTAGGTTAGGTTCCCGTGTGGGGTTGCTAGTCCCCCATCGGGCGCGTCCCCGGATGGTGGATAGGGGAATGCCTCCCAGATATGGGGGGTACCGGGGAAACCCGGCGCGAACCAAAACTAGCACGAGGCGGGGTGGGGCGCTTTTGTGCGCTGCCACTGAGGGTGGGGCGCTTCTGTGCGCTGCCACTGAGGGCGGGGCCTTATAGGCCGCGAGGAAGGACAACCTCAGTAAAAAATCACCGGTGTGGGTGGAAACGCCCTGCGCGGCGGGCTCTCCGGTCTTCATGGCCGGTGAGCGCTGGCTTCGGCCACCGTCGGGCAACCCGTAATCCGCACTGAGCGGAACCGGGGGTCCCGCGCACTGAGCGTGGGGCTGCGAGGAAGACAACCTCTATAAAAAACTACCCCAATCCTAAGGTTGATGCCCGCCGATGGGATGCATGGTTGCTGGGAGTGCAGCCACTAGGGTGTCTGGGGAGGGTCCCCATAAGGCCCATAAACAAAATGGAACTACGACATGGCAAAAAATCTACCCGGGAGGGTCCCCGCGAGGGGGAATCCCTTGGTGCGTCACTAGTGGCGCATCGGCCCCATGTATACGGGGGGGCCACCAGTCGTGAGGGAGAGGAGAAGATTGTGGGGGGCGTAGGGAAAGTTGGAAATGTGCAAGGGGGGAAAGAAGTTATCATTGCTTTAGAGAGGTGCGAAGTTTTAGCAGAGAAGCACGAGAGGGAAATGAGGAAGGACAGAGAGGGAAAGAAGGACGATTCGTCCGTGAGGACGGAGATGTCGGACGAGGCTATGTCAGACTGCAGCCTCATAACAGTAGAGACCAGGCCCAGATCGGAGTCTGAGTCTTCTGGCAATGCGTCTGGCGCAGCTTCTGGCCGTCTGTGGAAGGGGCCGAAGAGGCCGCGACTTGGGGAGTTCGACGTACAACTCTCAATGTCCTCGGATGAGGAAATGAAAGATGCGTCGTCACCCACTAGAGGGAGAGGCAGACCACCCACTACGGGTAAATACGTTGGGCTAGCTAAGGCCAGGGAGGCCCTCAACAGGGCTAAGAAGGAAGAAATGCGCTTGCAGGTTG
The DNA here is from genome assembly GCF_905163445.1 of Pararge aegeria. Classification (NCBI taxonomy): domain Eukaryota; kingdom Metazoa; phylum Arthropoda; class Insecta; order Lepidoptera; family Nymphalidae; genus Pararge; species Pararge aegeria. Next base: position 294,793 of record NC_053204.1, on the reverse strand, counting down.
AGCAGGACCTGTTGAGGACCTCACTAACGTCTAGATTCCGCCGCGAAAAGCAGCGGTCTATTGAACGCGAGATTGGGCCAATGACCGACGATATGTCAGCGGCCCAAATCCAAAAAAGAGCGCTGGATGAAGTGGCGCTGATATCGTCGATCGCCACCAAGTCCACAAATTTGAAGGGGACATTTGTGCGCGAACTCAAGAACGCGGCATCCTCCATCAAAGAGGCGGTTGAGGTCTTGAGTTCACGCACCATATCGGATGAGACACGGCAACTGCAGGCGGACAATGCACGTCTGCAAGCTGAAATGGCCAGCCTGCGAAAGGAGTTGGCCACCTTAAGGAGTGACTTGGAGAAGTCGCGGAAGCAGGGTCCCGCGTCCTCTCCCCCGGATACGACAGAGGGGCTGCGCCCTGACCCGCAGCTCGCTCAATCCAAGGCGAGAACTGAAGTGCCCAATTCGCTACCTTCAGTGATGGAAGAGGTCTGTCGGACGGTGTTGACCCAGGTCGGGACGATGCTGAATGCTCGTCTAGCAGCACTGGAGGACAGGCTCCTTCCAGAGAAACGGATCCGGCCACCACTGGCGGCTGACAAGAGGAAGGCGACAGCCCGCATCGTATGCGGACGCCACACGCGTGCCAGGCCCAAGCCAGCCTGCTGAAGAAGGGCGCCACGCTACGGAGACGCCACCTGCTCGCCCTGCAAGTCAGCCAGCGGCGGCAAAACGCCCTACTGACCTTTCTGCACCCAAGGAGGCGCAATGGCAGAAGGTCAGCCAGAAGAGGGCAAAGAAGAAAGACAAGGGTGGCTCGCAGTCGCAGCCGCAAAAGACGCAGCGGGGAGGGGGGCCGGGGACTGCAAAATCAGGGCCTAAACTTCGCCCGCCTCGTTCTTCGGCTGTCGTGCTCACACTGCAGCCGGAAGCCGAGAAGAGCTGATGGTCACCCGAATTGGCATGTTGGGGCTCAAAGTTGCCCTTCCAAAGACGGAGGCCGTCCTATTCGGGGGAACGGGCTGGCGACCCCCGGCACACGCAAGCATTACGGTGTCGGGGGAAGTTGTCCAAATCAGGGCCCACATGAAATATCTGGGCCTTGTTTTGGACCGCAAGTGGAACTTTGAGGAACACTTCCGCCGCCTCGCCCCTAGAGTAGTGGGTGCAGCTGCTTCGCTGGGCCGACTACTCCCAAACGTGGGGGGGCCTGGAGCCCCTTGCCGTCGCCTGTTCGCGGGGGTGGTAAAAAGTATGGCAACGTATGGAGCCCCCATTTGGTTCGCAGTCGCAGCCGCAAAAGACGCAGCGGGGAGGGGGGCCGGGGACTGCAAAATCAGGGCCTAAACTTCGCCCGCCTCGTTCTTCGGCTGTCGTGCTCACACTGCAGCCGGAAGCCGAGAAGAGCTGATGGTCACCCGAATTGGCATGTTGGGGCTCAAAGTTGCCCTTCCAAAGACGGAGGCCGTCCTATTCGGGGGAACGGGCTGGCGACCCCCGGCACACGCAAGCATTACGGTGTCGGGGGAAGTTGTCCAAATCAGGGCCCACATGAAATATCTGGGCCTTGTTTTGGACCGCAAGTGGAACTTTGAGGAACACTTCCGCCGCCTCGCCCCTAGAGTAGTGGGTGCAGCTGCTTCGCTGGGCCGACTACTCCCAAACGTGGGGGGGCCTGGAGCCCCTTGCCGTCGCCTGTTCGCGGGGGTGGTAAAAAGTATGGCAACGTATGGAGCCCCCATTTGGTTCGATGCACTCCGTGCGCCAACCAGGGCCCTTCTGCGGAGGCCGCAACGGGTAGTGGCAAACAGAATATGCCGGGCATACACGACCGTTGCGTTCGCGGCTGCCTGCGTGTTAGCTGGCACCCCCCCGTGGGAGTTGGAAGCAGGAGTGCTCGCTGAGACTTACCGCATCAGAGCGGAGAGTCGGGCAAGAGGGGGGCCACCGGCCATCGAAGTTATCGGGCGGGCACAGAGGATGGCGGCACGGAGGATGCGGGACCGCTGGAAATCGAGTCTGGCGGATGCCCTCTATGGAAAACGCACCATAGAGGCCATTCGCCCGGTACTGGGTCTGTGGTCCCGTCGCAAGCATGGGGTGCTATCATACCGACTGGTGCAGGTATTAACCAGCCATGGCTGCTTTGGCCATTATCTGTACCGAGTCGCGAGAAGGGAACCAACTCCGACGTGTCATGAGTGTGGCGCTGTGGATGACACGGCTCAGCACACCCTAGAAGAATGCAGTAAATGGGACACACAGCGCCGCACTCTGGTGGCGGCAATCGGCGGGGACCTCTCGCTGCCCAGCGTTGTGCTTGCCATGCTGAGCAGCGAAGCGTCTTGGGACGCTGTGGCCGATTTCTGCGAAGAGGTCATCTTGCAGAAGGAGGCTGCGGAGCGGGTGCGCGAAGAAGATCCAGACGCACATCCGCTTCGGCGTAGACGGGGGGGAAGAAGACGGCGGCAATTTGCCGCTCGCCAGCTTCCCTTGGGAGGCGGCGGGTAGCTATTGGGCTAGCTACCCGCCACTATACTAGTCTCCTCACTGTCTAAGGGGGGGATCACGCTGTCCCGATCCCCTCCTTTTTAGCGCGGGAGCCCCGGCATTCGGCTGGGGCAGTTGGCAGACGCCTGGGAAGTATACAACGGGTTCCCCGGGCGTCTAGCAAAGCCAACGAGAGGGACATGCCGTGGTGGTTTTTAGTTCGGGTATACCCCAGAGGGGGGAGTCCCACATAACCTCCGTCCCGCCCAAGGGACGGGGGTAGTCATAAAGCTTTTCCACCAGGCCAAAAAAAAAAAAAAAAAAAAAAAAGGTTAGGGTCCCGTGTGGGGTTGCTAGTCCCCCATCGGGCGCGTCCCCGGGTGGTGGATAGGGGAATGCCTCCCAGATATGGGGGGGACCGGGGAAACCCGGCGCGAACCAAAACTAGCACGAGGCGGGGTGGGGCGCTTCTGTGCGCTGCCACTGAGGGTGGGGCGCTTCTGTGCGCTGCCACTGAGGGTGGGGCCTTACAGGCCGCGAGGAAGGACAACCTCGGTAAAAAAATCACCGGTGTGGGTGGAAACGCCCAGCGCGGTGGGCTCTCCGGTCTTCATGGCCGGTGAGCGCTGGCTTCGGCCACCGTCGGGCAACCCGTAATCCGCACTGAGCGGAACCGGGGGTCCCGCGCACTGAGCGTGGGGCTGCGAGGAAGACAACCTCTATAAAAAATTACCCCAATCCTAAGGTTTGATGCCCGCCGATGGGATGCATGGTTGCTGGGAGTGCAGCCACTAGGGTGTCTGGGAAGGGTCCCCATTAGGCCTAAAAAACAAAATGGAAGTACGAACTGGAAATAAATCTACCCGGGAGGGTCCCCGCGAGGGGGAATCCCTTGGTGCGTCGCTAGTGGCGCATCGGCCCCATGTATACGGGGGGGCCACCATTCGTAAGGAAGAGGAGAAGATTGTGGGGGGTTTAGGGATAGATGGAAACGTGCAAGGGGGGAAAGAATTGGTAGTGGCCTTAGAGAGGTGCGAAGTTTTAGCACAGAGGCACGAGAGAGAAATGCGTAAGGAGGAAGAGTTAGAATTGGAAAGGAAATTTTGGATGGATGTAGGAGAAGGGGGGAGGAAGAGGAGCGGAACTGAAGAGGCGGCGTCGGAATCCGACTGCAGCCTTATAACCGTCGAGAGCAGGCCCAGATCGGGCTCAGGCTCGTCGGTAGCGTTTTCAGTGTCCGATATGACAGGAGTGAAGCGCCCACGCCTCAGTGAAGGCGATGATATGTCGACTGACGAGGAAAGGCCGGGGACACCAGTCCCTGTAAGAGGTAGAGGGCGTCCACCTACCCATGGGCGTTATGTCGGCATTGGCAAGGCCAGGGAGGCCCTTAATATGGAAAAAAGAGCCGAGGCGAAAGCCCAGGCCAAACAAAAGGCGGAGGATGACCTCCTCAAGGAGGCCGCCGTCGCCCGTTTTCGGCGGGAGGCGCGCAAAGAAGTGTCATCTCCATTCGGGCAACGTGTGGATGAAAAGACCGCAGCCCGACTGCAGGACCAGGTCTGGGAAGACTTGGACCTTATTAGAAAGGTGGCCACTAAGTCTGCCCACTTGAAGGGCACCTTCGTGCGTGACCTGAAAGACGCTGCGGCTTCCATCAAGGAGACTGTAGAAGCCCTCGGGTCGCGCACCGTTTCGGATGAGACGCGGCGACTGCAGGCGGACAACACACGCCTGCAAGCCGAGATGGCTAGCCTCCGCAGAGAGCTGGCCCAATTACGGACAGAGATGGAGGGTATGCGGAAGCAGGGTTCCGCTCACTCTTCCCCGGACAAGACAGAGGAGGCGCCCCCTGCAATGCGTCCTCCTCAACAAGGCAAAACTGGCCGCCCTGGGGTTACCCCAGCTGCGCCTTCATTGGAGGAGATTTGTCGTACGGTGATGGTCCAGGTCGGAGGAATGTTGAATGCCCGCCTGGAGTCACTAGAGGACAGACTCCTCCCAGAGAGGAACCTCCGGCCGCCTTTGGCGACCGACAAAAGGCGAGACGGGCGCACATATGCTGCCGCGGCATCGGGATCTCCAGGCACCGCAAAACCGCCTACTGAAAGCGCGCCTAAGGGGCCCGCCCGATCTGAACACAGCAGGCTCGCAGGGCAGGCGCCCTCGGCACCACCTCATCGCCCAGCTGGGTCCTCGTGGAGTCAGCCACGGGCACGGATGACGACAGACCCTTCTACTTCCTCTTCTACTCCACCTTCCGCGGAGAAGAAGAAAAAGAAGAAGAAGAAAAAGAACGGGAATCAGGAGGCTGGCCCACACCAGGGGAAGAGCCAGTCGTCGGAATGGACGAAAGTAGGTCCCAAGAAGCGACCTGATGCGAAAAGTCGCGCCAGCAAACTCCGCACACCTCGGTCATCAGCAGTCATCTTAACGCTGCAACCGGGGGCGGAAGAAAGGGGCGCGACTTATGCAAAAGTTATTGCCGCTGCGAAGGCGAGAATAAATGCAGCAGACATTGGCGCACAAGGAGTCCGACTCCGAAAGGCAGCTACAGGAGGCCGCCTGTTCGAATTCCCCGGGGCCTCCAGTGCTGAGAAGGCGGACTCCTTGGCTAGAAAGCTCAGAGAGGTCTTGAGTGACGAGGTCGTTCGGGTCTCTAGACCTACGAAGTCTGTTGACCTGCGGATCACAGGCCTGGACGACTCCGTCACCAGCGCCGAGGTTATCGCAGCGGTGGCAACGGTAGGAGGATGTCCCGTCGAGCAAGTGCGTTCTGGCGAAGTTGTCAGTGGCTACGACGGGCTAGGGGCAGTGTTAGTGCACTGTCCCGTTGCAGCTGCCAAGAAGGTAGTAGCAGGAGGAAGGCTCCTCGTGGGATGGGTGTCGGCCCAAGTAAAGTTGCTGGACGCCCGGCCCCTGATGTGCTATCGGTGCCTGGCACCGGGGCACATGGGTGCCCAGTGCAAGGCAGGGGTCGACCGCAGTGGTTTGTGCTATCGCTGCGGCCGACCGGGTCATAAGGCCCGTGAATGCTCCGCTACACCACATTGCGTGGTCTGTGCAGCGGATGGCAGAACGGCGAAGCATCGCGTGGGCAGCAAGTCCTGCGTATCCCCATCTGCGGGCAAGAAGAAGAGAGGGGAAGGCAGGCCAGGCTACTGAGCAGTCTTCTTGCTCACCTCAGCAAGCGGAAACGCAGCAGGGGACTGAGGAGGTTCCAATGGCCGAAGACTAATAATGGACCTGAACCTCCTCCAGGCGAATATCAACAACTGCGCCAGAGCTCAGGACCTCCTCTTCCAGAGCATGGCGGAGTGGTTGATTCACGTAGCCGTGGTAGCTGAGCCCTATCGCGTCCCTTCTGGGGATAATTGGGTGGGAGATACGGAAGGAGTGGTTGCCATAACGTCCCGGTCCATAGTGGGCTCTCCAGCCTTCGATAACGTAGTGCGAGGTCGGGTATACGTCTCGGCTTTCGTTGACGACGTTATGGTAGTCGGAGTGTACTTCTCGCCTAATAAAAGTCTCGCTGACTTCGAACAGTTTCTTGCTGAAGTCGGCGTCCTGATAAGCAGAAGACGCTCCGGCCGCGTTCTTGTCGCTGGGGACCTCAATGCAAAATCTGTGGCATGGGGGTGTCCAGCGACGGATCCGCGTGGACGAGAGCTGGAGGAATGGGCGATGGCGACTGGCCTCACGGTCTTAAACCGAGGATCGGTAAACACATGCGTGCGGCAACAGGGCGGCTCCATTGTGGACGTCACTTTCGCAGATGCTGCCCTGGCGCGCCGTGTTCGGGGCTGGAAGGTGCTGGAGAACGTGGAGACGTTGTCGGACCACAGATACTTGAGGTTCGACATCTCCGCAAGTTCGGTTCTCCCGAGCGGTCCAACCCCCTTGCGAGAGGACGGTCCTCGTTGGTCGCTGTCGCGCATTGACCGGGACTTTTTGGTCGAGGTCGAGGTCCTTAACCGGCCGGACTGCGAGGAAGAAAACCTCTATAAAAATCACCCCGAATCCCAAGCGGCGGCGCACCGCGAGGGGATGCATGGCTGATGGGTAGTTCAGTCTCTAGTGCGACCCCCGTCAGGGTACCGGCCGACACCCTTTGGCGAGTTACGCTTTGGCTTATCTGGGTGCAGGGGGCACCACCCGGATGGACTGAATATTTCCCCCATACTCGTGGGATCAAATATGGAAATAAATAAAATTAGAAAGAATAGTAATATTAGAGGGCTAGAAGGCCCGCAAGGAGAGGAAGAGAGAGGAAGGAAGAGAGAAGGACAGGCTTACCGGCTTAGATTGTTCTGCCTAAGCCAACGGAGGAGGAAAAGGTTAATGAGCTTCTAATGGACACTGATTCAGACGATAGTGACAGAGTTTTGGAGGCCTTAGTGGAGCCTTGGAAGGTAGCCGGAGCCGTATCAAAGCGGCCCCATGATCAGGTGGACTCACGGGAAGAGGAAGAAGGAGAGCCCTCGTTGAAGGCTGTCGCAGTGGAGCCTGAGACTGAGTCTGCAGTAACAACAAAGGCAAAGATTAAAGTGGGAAGGGCTCGGGCTGAAAGAGTAGATGAAGGTGTGCGAGAACGGAGTCCTATCAATAGGGCTAAAGTGACCATGAATGCCGATGGCGAATATGGCCCAACAAAAGACGAGCTCATCGACAGGGCCAGGAGTGCGGTCTCCTCGATAACGTGCGAGACTCAGAAGTCCAACAACCTCAAGGGCGGCGTGAAGGGTGAAATAAACCGGGCTACCAAAGAAATCCGCGCAGCCATGGACGCCCTACAGGCAATGACGATTGACGAGGAAGCCCAAAGGCTCCGGGCAGACAACAGGAGGATGCGACAGGAGATGGCCGCCTTAAGAGCGGAGGTCAAGGCCCTCCGGTTCGCGTTCTCTGCAAGGGAAAAATCCCCTGCACCAGTGGGTCAGCCCGATCTGGGCATGGATCCCCAGAGCTCCCCGGCACTCGGCGAGATGCTTGAGACCTTAAAGAGGGATCTCTTTATATCCATCGGGGGGATGGTAAATGACCGCCTCGAGCAGCTGGAAAAGCGACTCCCACAGGAGCCCATTTTGAGGCCGCCACTCGCGGCTGATAAAAAGAAAGGAGCAGTTACCCGCCGCTCTCCCGATGAGCCATCAGCGGGCCCTTCGCCTGCGCGTCCAGCAAAGACTCGCTCGGCGGCAGGAACTAAGACCACTAAGCCTACCGCTGCGCCGCAGACAGAGTGCAGCGTCTCCACACGTAGTGCAGAGCCACGTGAGGCTGAAGCCACTGAGACCACGCTCCAGCCCCACCAACCCCACCCGCCTGGTCAAAGGTAATTGGGAGGAAGGCTAAAGCCAAGACGGCTAAGTCCACTAAGCCCAAGGCTCCTAACTCAGCCTGCGCACCTGCTAAGGCTACGCCGGCTAAACGCAAGGGTAAACTGAGCCCTCCAAAGTCCTCAACGGTCGTTATCACCCTGAGGCCAGAAGTCGTCGCAACCCAAACTTACGCGACGGTCATGAAGACAGCCACCGCGGGCCTGGCCTTGAAGGAGGTCGGAGTGGATCATGTACGGGTGCGCAAATCAGCCACCGGGGCCAGAGTTATTGAGGTTCCGGGGGCCGACAGCGCCAAGGCTGCAGATGAGCTGGCGGGCAAACTGCAAGGCCTGGTCGGCGAATGGGTGACGGTTACACGGCCCATGAAAACCGCAGAACTGAGGATCGCTGGTATTGACGAGTCCGTCACACCTGAAGAAGTGCAGAGGGTGGTGGCGCAAATGGGAAGTGTTCCACTGGAGCAGGTTAGAGCTGGTGCTATTCGGGCGGGACCCAGCGGGACTGGATCGATATTGGTCCGATGCCCTGTGACTACAGCGAAGCTACTCGTAGCAGAGGGAAGGATAGTCGTTGGGTGGTCGTCAGCCCGTGTTACCCTTTTGGAACCTATCCCGATGCGCTGCTTTAAGTGCATGGGGGTGGGTCACACAAGGGCTCTCTGCCCATCACCTGCCGACCGGAGCACTTTGTGCTTCAGATGTGGCAGGGAAGGGCACAAGGCGGCCTCGTGCTCGGATGAGCCTAAATGTGCAATCTGCACGCAAATGGGCAGGAAAGCTGGTCATGTTATGGGAGGGCTTAAGTGTTTCCCGCCTCCAACGAAGGGTAAGGAGGCTCCTTTGACTCGGGCCCCAGGCTCTTCAAGAGGTCGACAAGAACCGCCACAGGAGGACATCGAAATGGCGACTAATGACCATACGCCATAGCGAATTTCTGCAGGCCAATCTGAACCACTGCGCCCGTGCCCAGGACCTCCTGATACAACACATGGCGGAGTGGCAGATTCAAGTGGCGACAGCCGCCGAGCCCTACTTCATCCCTACTCAATCAAATTGGGCTGGTGACGTCGAGGGATCGGTGGCTGTTGTGGTGCCGGCACATGGAATTCCACTGGTTCCACAACGCAGCGGACCAGGGTTTGTAGCGGTCGTGTGGGGGGAGGTGACACTAATTGGAGTATACTTCTCCCCAAACAAACCCCTGTCTGCCTTCGAGGCTTATCTTAGAAGTCTGGAGCCAGTGGTGAGAGGTGCGGCCCCGACCCAGGTAATCCTGATGGGGGACCTAAATGCGAAGTCTGCGGCGTGGGGATCCCCCATAACAGATCTGAGGGGAGTTGAGTTGGAGAACTGGGCTGCCATGGTCGGCCTGGTCCTTCTCAACCAAGGACGCGCAAACACCTGTGTGCGACGGCAGGGGGGGTCAATAGTGGATGTCTCATTCGCTACCCCTGCCATCGCCTCACGTGCCCAGGATTGGCGCGTCCTCGAGGAAGTGGAGACTCTGTCAGACCATCGGTACATCCGGTGGAGAGTCTCCGCATCCTGCTCGTTGCCTCAAAGTCAGACCGGAGGAGGGAGAGTAGTGTTTCCGAGATGGTCCCTAGCCCGCCTCGACCGTGAAATGGTGGAGGAAGGAGCCATTGTTGAGGCCTGGAACGCAGCCACCCCGGTGCTGACTGATGTTGAGGAGAGGACGAGGCGTTTCCGCATCGCATTGAAGAGGGTATGTGATGCAGCGATGCCCCGGACCAGGTGCCTCCCAGCCCGGAAGGCGGTTTACTGGTGGTCGCAAGAAATTGCTGCTCTCCGTTGCGACAGTAATCGGGCGCGCCGGGCTTACACCCGCTGCCGCCGAAGAAGGCCACTGGACGCGCCGGAAGAGGATCGCCTATATAAAGAGCTCCAGAGGGCAAAAAGGGCATTCCAGGTGGCCATCGCTAATGCCAAGGACTCCGCCAGCGAGGAGTTCCTGGCAACCCTGAATAGGGATCCATGGGGTCGGCCATACCGCATCGTCAGAGGTAAGATGCGGAGTGCCCCACCCATGAACTCCATGGAGCCGGAGCTCCTTAATCGGGTGGTGTCTGGACTCTTTCCTCAACCACCAGCTTTTACGCCCCCGACTATGACGATTCCATCATTCGGGGAGCGAGAAGAGTCGATGGAAGCCCCTCCGGTCACAGAGGATGAATTAGGAGAAGAAGAAGAAGAAAAGAAGAAGAGATCGAGGCCACTGGCTTTTTAACCGACTTCAAGAAGGAAGAGTTTCTTAATTCGTCGGAATCTTTTTTTTTTAATGTATTACCCGATTACTCGAAGACGCCTGAACCGATTTGCTGTTATTAAAAAATCAACAATAATGTAACCCAAAGTAGCAAATTTTTTTTTGTATTTAAGTTCCTGGGCGTATGTTGAAGTCAGTTTTTTTTTTAATTTAAAATAATGTATTTATTACGTATTATGTTATTTTGTTCTATACTTTGGTCTGTTGTATAATAAATGTGTATTCATTCATTAAGGTGCTTAATGTGTATATAAAACTTTAGAGATTATAGGTAATAAAATGGTAATACAAATTTTCCGCTCTCATAGTTCGCTCTTTCGTTCAATCGTTCTTTCGTTTACATATCATTCAACATGAACAGCTATTTGAAACGGAGCTCATCCGCGGAAGTATCACCACCATGTTTTATTCTGTCGCTGAGCAGCATTGTTGTAATGCAGCGTTCCGATCTAAAGCGCGTGATTACAGTCACACGAGCCCAAACACCTACCCACCAAATTGCTGCTGCTGTTTTAGTTACTTTCACAGCATTAGGTCAATACTATGGGATACTGCTGCTAAGGTAAGCAGTGGTTACCTGTACAAGGTGTTACATGCAATTCTACCCTTTGTAGCTATACCTATCCGCAACGGTATACGTCTCAAATTGAAGGACACGGGGCGACACGTCCCATTCATTTGTTCATTCACTCACATTCGGGCGTCGTGAGTTAAACACGTGTAGCAATGTCCCGCGACTCACCCAGGTACCAGTGCTTCAGCGAGTCGTAGGTGAAGAAAGACACCCCCGCGTAGGGGATCACCCCCAGCACAGTGGCGGGGTAGCCTCTGCGGACACGGAGACCAGTCCATTATTACCGGAAACAATTCGCTACTTTTCTTAATTTGTGAAACAGCTAAAAATTTGCGACTTTTTCTATAAAACCCCAGCGTACAGACAGTTGTCTGATTAAATCTGTACTCAAAGAATGGGATAAGTTATTAAAATAATACTATTTTTACAAAATTAAAATTAAAGCGAAGCAGCGTATCGTTGATAAGATAATTATACTAAAACAATGTCAGAATAAAATATACTGGTTGTTGTATGAAACAATAATAAATTGATTGAATTACATTGTAGTTTTGTTTGCTCCGAAAAATACAGAAGTTAAAAGATTAAAGGTGGAGAGCAATTAGATGAAATTTATTCGCTTAAACTAAGAAAGAATTGACAGGAGAAACGGCTAAAGGGCGAATATTTAAAGAATTTGCAAGGGATGATGATTACAATCAAGGTAAGGGGAGAATGCACAGCGAAGAGAGTACAGGGCCAGGGTATAGGGCTGAAATGATAAATTCACGGGAGATAAAAGCAAAGCAGCATTTAAGGGGGGTTGCAATACGGGAAGAGTCAACTAGGCTAAAGTGAGGTGAAGCAGGAAATGTGGCAAGGGTTTAAAGGCGTCAGACTGGAGAAAGGACAACTTAGAAAATTTTACAGTTATTGGGCCAAAATTTGATGGGGGTTGGGAGGGGAATACATACAATAGAGGTTACGGGTGGGGATGAGGGGAATACATCGTTGAGAGCAGAGTGGTTGGGAGGGGAAGAGCAGGGGTCCGAAGGTGAAGGAGGGGAAGAGCAGGGGTCCGAAGGTGAAGGAGGGGAAGAGCAGGGGTCCGAAGGTGAAGGAGGGGAAGAGCAGGGGTCCGAAGGTGAAGGACGGAAAGAGCAGGGGTCCGAAGGTGAAGGAGGGGAAGAGCAGGGGTCCGAAGGTGAAGGAGGGGAAGAGCAGGGGTCCGAAGGTGAAGGAGGGGAAGAGCAGGGGTCCGAAGGTGAAAGAGGGGAAGAGCAGGGGTCCGAAGGTGAAGGAGGGGAAGAGCAGGGGTCCGAAGGTGAAAGAGGGGAAGAGCAGGGGTCCGAAGGTAAAGGACGGGAAGAGCAGGGTTCCGAAGGTGAAGGACGGGAAGAGCAGGGGTCCGAAGGTGAAGGACGGGAAGAGCAGGGTTCCGAAGGTGAAGGAGGGGAAGAGCAGGGGTCCGAAGGTGAAGGACGGGATGAGGAGGGGTCCGAAGGTGAAGGAGGGAAAGAGCAGGGGTCCGAAGGTGAAGGACGGAAAGAGCAGGGGTCCGAAGGTGAAGGAGGGGAAGAGCAGGGGTCCGAAGGTGAAGGAGGGGAAGAGCAGGGGTCCGAAGGTGAAAGAGGGGAAGAGCAGGGGTCCGAAGGTAAAGGACGGGAAGAGCAGGGGTCCGAAGGTGAAGGACGGGAAGAGCAGGGTTCCGAAGGTGAAGGAGGGGAAGAGCAGGGGTCCGAAGGTGAAGGAGGGGAAGAGCAGGGGTCCGAAGGTGAAGGAGGGGAAGAGCAGGGTTCCGAAGGTGAAGGAGGGGAAGAGCAGGGTTCCGAAGGTGAAGGACGGGAAGAGCAGGGTTCCAAAGGTGAAGGACAGGAAGAGCAGGGGTCCGAAGGTGAAGGACGGGAAGAGCAGGGTTCCGAAGGTGAAGGAGGGGAAGAGCAGGGGTCCGAAGGTGAAGGAGGGGAAGAGAAGGGGTCCGAAGGTGAAGGAGGGGAAGAGCAGGGTTCCGAAGGTGAAGGACGGGAAGAGCAGGGTTCCGAAGGTGAAGGAGGGGAAGAGCAGGGGTCCGAAGGTGAAGGAGGGGAAGAGCAGGGGTCCGAAGGTGAAGGAGGGGAAGAGCAGGGGTCCGAAGGTGAAGGAGGGGAAGAGCAGGGGTCCGAAGGTGAACGAGGGGAAGAGCAGGGGTCCGAAGGTGAAGGAGGGGAAGAGCAGGGGGCTGAAGGTGAAGGAGGGGAAGAGCAGGGGTCCGAAGGTGAAGGAGGGGAAGAGCAGGGGTCCGAAGGTGAAGGAGGGGAAGAGCAGGGGTCCGAAGGTGAAGGAGGGGAAGAGCAGGGGTCCGAAGGTGAAGGACGGGAAGAGCAGGGTTCCGAAGGTGAAGGAGGGGAAGAGCAGGGGTCCGAAGGTGAAGGAGGGGAAGAGCAGGGGTCCGAAGGTGAAGGAGGGGAAGAGCAGGGTTCCGAAGGTGAAGGAGGGGAAGAGCAGGGTCCGAAGGTGAAGGACGGGAAGAGCAGGGTTCCGAAGGTGAAGGAGGGGAAGAGCAGGGGTCCGAAGGTGAAGGAGGGGAAGAGCAGGGTTCCGAAGGTGAAGGAGGGGAAGAGCAGGGTCCGAAGGTGAAGGACGGGAAGAGCAGGGTTCCGAAGGTGAAGGAGGGGAAGAGCAGGGGTCCGAAGGTGAAGGAGGGGAAGAGCAGGGGTCCGAAGGTGAAGGAGGGGAAGAGCAGGGTTCCGAAGGTGAAGGACGGGAAGAGCAGGGTTCCGAAGGTGAAGGAGGGGAAGAGCAGGGGTCCGAAGGTGAAGGAGGGGAAGAGCAGGGGTCCGAAGGTGAAGGAGGGGAAGAGCAGGGTTCCGAAGGTGAAGGAGGGGAAGAGCAGGGTTCAGAAGGTGAAGGACGGGAAGAGCAGGGTTCCGAAGGTGAAGGACGGGAAGAGCAGGGGTCCGAAGGTGAAGGACGGGAAGAGGAGGGGTCCGAAGGTGAAGGAGGGGAAGAGCAGGGGTCCGAAGGTGAAGGAGGGGAAGAGCAGGGTTCCGAAGGTGAAGGAGGGGAAGAGCAGGGTTCCAAAGGTGAAGGAGGGGAAGAGCAGGGTTCCGAAGGTGAAGGACAGGAAGAGCAGGGTTCCGAAGGTGAAGGAGGGGAAGAGCAGGGGTCCGAAGGTGAAGGAGGGGAAGAGCAGGGGTCCGAAGGTGAAGGAGGGGAAGAGCAGGGTTCCGAAGGTGAAGGAGGGGAAGAGCAGGGTTCAGAAGGTGAAGGACGGGAAGAGCAGGGTTCCGAAGGTGAAGGAGGGGAAGAGCAGGGGTACGAAGGTGAAGGACGGGAAGAGGAGGGGTCCGAAGGTGAAGGAGGGGAAGAGCAGGGGTCCGAAGGTGAAGGACGGAAAGAGCAGGGGTCCGAAGGTGAAGGAGGGAAAGAGCAGGGGTCCGAAGGTGAAGGAGGGGAAGAGCAGGGTTCCGAAGGTGAAGGAGGGGAAGGTCCGAAGGTGAAGGAGGGGAAGAGCAGGGTTCCGAAGGTGAAGGAGGGGAAGAGCAGGGGTCCGAAGGTGAAGGAGGGGAAGAGCAGGGGTCCGAAGGTGAAGGAGGGGAAGAGCAGGGGTCCGAAGGTGAAGGACGGAAAGAGCAGGGGTCCGAAGGTGAACGAGGGGAAGAGCAGGGGTCCGAAGGTGAAGGAGGGGAATAGCAGGGGTCCGAAGGTGAAGGAGGGGAAGAGCAGGGGTCCGAAGGTGAACGAGGGGAAGAGCAGGGGTCCGAAGGTGAAGGAGGGGAAGAGCCGGGGGCCGAAGGTGAAGGAGGGGAAGAGCAGGGGTCCGAAGGTGAAGGAGGGGAAGAGCAGGGTTCAGAAGGTGAAGGACGGGAAGAGCAGGGTTCCAAAGGTGAAGGACGGGAAGAGCAGGGGTCCGAAGGTGAAGGACGGGAAGAGCAGGGGTCCGAAGGTGAAGGAGGGGAAGAGCAGGGTTCCGAAGGTGAAGGAGGGGAAGAGCAGGGTTCCGAAGGTGAAGGACGGGAAGAGCAGGGTTCCGAAGGTGAAGGAGGGGAAGAGCAGGGGTCCGAAGGTGAAGGACGGGAAGAGCAGGGGTCCGAAGGTGAAGGAGGGGAAGAGCAGGGTTCCGAAGGTGAAGGAGGGGAAGAGCAGGGTTCCGAAGGTGAAGGAGGGGAAGAGCAGGGGTCCGAAGGTGAAGGAGGGGAAGAGCAGGGTTCCGAAGGTGAAGGAGGGGAAGAGCAGGGGTCCGAAGGTGAACGAGGGGAAGAGCAGGGGTCCGAAGGTGAAGGAGGGGAATAGCAGGGGGCTGAAGGTGAAGGAGGGGAAGAGCAGGGGTCCGAAGGTGAAGGAGGGGAAGAGCAGGGGTCCGAAGGTGAAGGAGGGGAAGAGCAGGGGTCCGAAGGTGAAGGAGGGGAAGAGCAGGGGTCCGAAGGTGAAGGAGGGGAAGAGCAGGGGTCCGAAGGTGAAGGAGGGGAAGAGCAGGGTTCCGAAGGTGAAGGAGGGGAAGAGCAGGGTTCCGAAGGTAAAGGACGGGAAGAGCAGGGGTCCGAAGGTGAAGGAGGGGAAGAGCAGGGGTCCGAAGGTGAAGGAGGGGAAGAGCAGGGGTCCGAAGGTGAAGGAGGGGAAGAGCAGGGGTCCGAAGGTGAAGGAGGGGAAGAGCAGGGGTCCGAAGGTGAAGGAGGGGAAGAGCAGGGTTCCGAAGGTGAAGGAGGGGAAGGTCCGAAGGTGAAGGAGGGGAAGAGCAGGGGTCCGAAGGTGAAGGAGGGGAATAGCAGGGGTCCGAAGGTGAAGGAGGGGAAGAGCAGGGGTCCGAAGGTGAAGGAGGGGAAGAGCAGGAGTCCGAAGGTGAACGAGGGGAAGAGCAGGGGTCCGAAGGTGAAGGAGGGGAAGAGCAGGGGGCTGAAGGTGAAGGAGGGGAAGAGCAGGGGTCCGAAGGTGAAGGAGGGGAAGAGCAGGGGTCCGAAGGTGAAGGAGGGGAAGAGCAGGGGTCCGAAGGTGAAGGAGGGGAAGAGCAGGGGTCCGAAGGTGAAGGAGGGGAAGAGCAGGGTTCCGAAGGTAAAGGACGGGAAGAGCAGGGGTCCGAAGGTGAAGGAGGGGAAGAGCAGGGTTCCAAAGGTGAAGGAGGGGAAGAGCAGGGTTCCGAAGGTAAAGGACGGGAAGAGCAGGGTTCCGAAGGTGAAGGACGGGAAGAGCAGGGGTCCGAAGGTGAAGGAGGGGAAGAGCAGGGTTCCGAAGGTGAAGGAGGGGAAGAGCAGGGTTCCGAAGGTGAAGGACGGGAAGAGCAGGGGTCCGAAGGTGAAGGAGGGGAAGAGCAGGGTTCCGAAGGTGAAGGACGGGAAGAGCAGGGTTCCGAAGGTGAAGGAGGGGAAGAGCAGGGTTCCGAAGGTGAAGGAGGGTGTTAGCGACGCAAAAAGCCCTCTTGTTAATTATTAATTAATAAATTATAAATAATTAATATTATATAATTTAAGCTGAAATAAATGATTGTCTATGGTTTTAATAAATAATGTGCTAAAAACGGAACGTAGGTGGCGGGGGCGGCAAACCGTTATTCTGACGTCCGCGGCGGTTCAAATTGTAGACGTTCACCGCAACCGACCGCAGCCGCATCGTTTAAACTTTGCCAACCGCTACACACGTTCTGTCAGCCAAGTCACTTAAAGAAACCCTGTGTTTTCACTTGCCCTGGCCCCTACAAGTGGTCCTTCGAGCCGGATCGCAAGGTATGTTCCAAACTCCACCGCCAAATATGGTGAACACTGTGAAGAAACAGGACCTAGTTGAGGAGCAGGAGCAGAGCCAGCACACATGTAAGCAGGTGAAAAAGCAGGTACCCCTAAAGGAGGAGCTTAGAAAAAGGCTTTTCGATGAAGTAGAACCAGCTACTAGTGTTAAGAGCACTAGCGGCCACGCAGTGGCACCGAGTAGGGCTTCTACACGCAATGGCACGTCGAGAAAGTCAAGTTCAGCATCCATCCGAGCAAGAAAGACACGGCTGGAACTAGAGGCAGCGGAGGCGAAAGCGCGTATTGAGATGCAGCTAATTGAGAAAAGGTTGCAAGCTGATATGGCAGCACTAGATGAGGAAGCATACAGTCTACTACCGGAGGAGCATGAGGTGCGTAGCAATCATAATAGTTCTGTAGAGAAATGGTTAGAGCACAGTCAGCACGAGCAGTCAGCACAGCCCGTCCAGCAGGATGGTTCAGATTTAGGCGAGCTGTGCCCGCCCGCCGCTATAGGCGGTGGCACTGATGGGACTGTACACATGCTGGCTAGCGCACTCAAAGAAATGGCAACTATTGCTAAGCACAACGCACCACATGCACAAACACATAAGTTTTTAAGCCGTATTAGCACACAGAAGGATCTACCAACGTTTGAGGGCGACCCCATGGACTGGCTTTATTTTAAGCAAGCTTACGACGAGTCCACAAAAGTATGTAGCTTTAGCCCCAGGGAGAATCTGTGGAGGCTACGTAGTTACCTCCGCGGACCAGCAAAGGAAGCCGTCACGGCGCTGCTGATTAGCGCCACCACACCGGACATAGTAATGTCAGCACTGGAGCTACAATTTGGTAACCCCGATATTATTATCACTAGAATAGTACAAGATGTCCAGAAGCTTCCAGCAATGGCACAGGAATATCATAAGGATATAGTCAAGTTTTCCGTTAAAGTTCAAAATTTCGTCGCAGCAGTCCTCGCTATCGGTGAAGATGAGTACCTAAAAAACATGAATATCATGTCGGCCGTGTTGTCTAAGTTCCCAACGGTTTTGTTATCAAAATGGACGGACTACAGCTATCCGCTTATAACCGACGGATCTAAAGCCCGCCTGGTCTGCGGACTATTGACGGGATTCGCCCCGTGCTTCAGCAGTGGGTGGAGAGAAGACACGGGGTGATGACCTTCCACCTTGCGCAGGTGCTTTCAGGACACGGTTGTTTCGGAAAGTACCTGTGCAAGATTGCCGGTAGGGAACCTACCGAGGAGTGCACGAGTGCGGCTGCGCTGTGGACACGGCGCAACATACGCTTGCCGATTGCCCGAGCTGGGCGGTGAACTCGTGGCGGTAGTGGGACAAGACCTCTCCCTGCCGGCTGTGGTCAGGGCCATGGCCCGGAGAAGGGTCCGCTTTAGCGGACGCCGCTGGCTGGGTCGCGGTCGTGTGCGAAAGCGTTCCCGTAACCCAGTCACCAGGCGAAGTGTTTGAACACCGTGGGGTTTAGTCGGTAAGAGTCCGACATAACCATTGCACCTCCCCGGGTGTGTTGGTATCCATGAGGATTCCCAACGTAAAAAAAAAAAAAAAAAGGGTTAGGTTAGGTTAGGTTAGGTTAGGTTAGGTTAGGTTAGGTTAGGTTAGGTTAGGTTAGGTTAGGTTAGGTTAGGTTAGGTTAGGTTAGGTTAGGTTAGGTTAGGTTAGGTTCCCGTGTGGGGTTGCTAGTCCCCCATCGGGCGCGTCCCCGGGGGGTGGATAGGGGAATGCCTCCCAGATATGGGGGGTACCGGGGAAACCCGGCGCGAACCAAAACTAGCACGAGGCGGGGTGGGGCGCTTTTGTGCGCTGCCACTGAGGGTGGGGCGCTTCTGTGCGCTGCCACTGAGGGCGGGGCCTTATAGGCCGCGAGGAAGGACAACCTCAGTAAAAAATCACCGGTGTGGGTGGAAACGCCCTGCGCGGCGGGCTCTCCGGTCTTCATGGCCGGTGAGCGCTGGCTTCGGCCACCGTCGGGCAACCCGTAATCCGCACTGAGCGGAACCGGGGGTCCCGCGCACTGAGCGTGGGGCTGCGAGGAAGACAACCTCTATAAAAAACTACCCCAATCCTAAGGTTGATGCCCGCCGATGGGATGCATGGTTGCTGGGAGTGCAGCCACTAGGGTGTCTGGGGAGGGTCCCCATAAGGCCCATAAACAAAATGGAACTACGACATGGCAAAAAATCTACCCGGGAGGGTCCCCGCGAGGGGGAATCCCTTGGTGCGTCACTAGTGGCGCATCGGCCCCATGTATACGGGGGGGCCACCAGTCGTGAGGGAGAGGAGAAGATTGTGGGGGGCGTAGGGAAAGTTGGAAATGTGCAAGGGGGGAAAGAAGTTATCATTGCTTTAGAGAGGTGCGAAGTTTTAGCAGAGAAGCACGAGAGGGAAATGAGGAAGGACAGAGAGGGAAAGAAGGACGATTCGTCCGTGAGGACGGAGATGTCGGACGAGGCTATGTCAGACTGCAGCCTCATAACAGTAGAGACCAGGCCCAGATCGGAGTCTGAGTCTTCTGGCAATGCGTCTGGCGCAGCTTCTGGCCGTCTGTGGAAGGGGCCGAAGAGGCCGCGACTTGGGGAGTTCGACGTACAACTCTCAATGTCCTCGGATGAGGAAATGAAAGATGCGTCGTCACCCACTAGAGGGAGAGGCAGACCACCCACTACGGGTAAATACGTTGGGCTAGCTAAGGCCAGGGAGGCCCTCAACAGGGCTAAGAAGGAAGAAATGCGCTTGCAGGTTGAGCAGGACCTGTTGAGGACCTCACTAACGTCTAGATTCCGCCGCGAAAAGCAGCGGTCTATTGAACGCGAGATTGGGCCAATGACCGACGATATGTCAGCGGCCCAAATCCAAAAAAGAGCGCTGGATGAAGTGGCGCTGATATCGTCGATCGCCACCAAGTCCACAAATTTGAAGGGGACATTTGTGCGCGAACTCAAGAACGCGGCATCCTCCATCAAAGAGGCGGTTGAGGTCTTGAGTTCACGCACCATATCGGATGAGACACGGCAACTGCAGGCGGACAATGCACGTCTGCAAGCTGAAATGGCCAGCCTGCGAAAGGAGTTGGCCACCTTAAGGAGTGACTTGGAGAAGTCGCGGAAGCAGGGTCCCGCGTCCTCTCCCCCGGATACGACAGAGGGGCTGCGCCCTGACCCGCAGCTCGCTCAATCCAAGGCGAGAACTGAAGTGCCCAATTCGCTACCTTCAGTGATGGAAGAGGTCTGTCGGACGGTGTTGACCCAGGTCGGGACGATGCTGAATGCTCGTCTAGCAGCACTGGAGGACAGGCTCCTTCCAGAGAAACGGATCCGGCCACCACTGGCGGCTGACAAGAGGAAGGCGACAAGGCAGCCCGCATCGTATGCGGACGCCACACGCGTGCCAGGCCCAAGCCAGCCTGCTGAAGAAGGGCGCCACGCTACGGAGACGCCACCTGCTCGCCCTGCAAGTCAGCCAGCGGCGGCAAAACGCCCTACTGACCTTTCTGCACCCAAGGAGGCGCAATGGCAGAAGGTCAGCCAGAAGAGGGCAAAGAAGAAAGACAAGGGTGGCTCGCAGTCGCAGCCGCAAAAGACGCAGCGGGGAGGGGGGCCGGGGACTGCAAAATCAGGGCCTAAACTTCGCCCGCCTCGTTCTTCGGCTGTCGTGCTCACACTGCAGCCGGAAGCCGAGAAGAGCTGATGGTCACCCGAATTGGCATGTTGGGGCTCAAAGTTGCCCTTCCAAAGACGGAGGCCGTCCTATTCGGGGGAACGGGCTGGCGACCCCCGGCACACGCAAGCATTACGGTGTCGGGGGAAGTTGTCCAAATCAGGGCCCACATGAAATATCTGGGCCTTGTTTTGGACCGCAAGTGGAACTTTGAGGAACACTTCCGCCGCCTCGCCCCTAGAGTAGTGGGTGCAGCTGCTTCGCTGGGCCGACTACTCCCAAACGTGGGGGGGCCTGGAGCCCCTTGCCGTCGCCTGTTCGCGGGGGCGGTAAAAAGTATGGCAACGTATGGAGCCCCCATTTGGTTCGATGCACTCCGTGCGCCAACCAGGGCCCTTCTGCGGAGGCCGCAACGGGTAGTGGCAAACAGAATATGCCGGGCATACACGACCGTTGCGTTCGCGGCTGCCTGCGTGTTAGCTGGCACCCCCCCGTGGGAGTTGGAAGCAGGAGTGCTCGCTGAGACTTACCGCATCAGAGCGGAGAGTCGGGCAAGAGGGGGGCCACCGGCCATCGAAGTTATCGGGCGGGCACAGAGGATGGCGGCACGGAGGATGCGGGACCGCTGGAAATCGAGTCTGGCGGATGCCCTCTATGGAAAACGCACCATAGAGGCCATTCGCCCGGTACTGGGTCTGTGGTCCCAAGCAAAGCTAGGTCGCAAGCATGGGGTGCTATCATACCGACTGGTGCAGGTATTAACCAGCCATGGCTGCTTTGGCCATTATCTGTACCGAGTCGCGAGAAGGGAACCAACTCCGACGTGTCATGAGTGTGGCGCTGTGGATGACACGGCTCAGCACACCCTAGAAGAATGCAGTAAATGGGACACACAGCGCCGCACTCTGGTGGCGGCAATCGGCGGGGACCTCTCGCTGCCCAGCGTTGTGCTTGCCATGCTGAGCAGCGAAGCGTCTTGGGACGCTGTGGCCGATTTCTGCGAAGAGGTCATCTTGCAGAAGGAGGCTGCGGAGCGGGTGCGCGAAGAAGATCCAGACGCACATCCGCTTCGGCGTAGACGGGGGGGAAGAAGACGGCGGCAATTTGCCGCTCGCCAGCTTCCCTTGGGAGGCGGCGGGTAGCTATTGGGCTAGCTACCCGCCACTATACTAGTCTCCTCACTGTCTAAGGGGGGGATCACGCTGTCCCGATCCCCTCCTTTTTAGCGCGGGAGCCCCGGCATTCGGCTGGGGCAGTTGGCAGACGCCTGGGAAGTATACAACGGGTTCCCCGGGCGTCTAGCAAAGCCAACGAGAGGGACATGCCGTGGTGGTTTTTAGTTCGGGTATACCCCAGAGGGGGGAGTCCCACATAACCTCCGTCCCGCCCAAGGGACGGGGGTAGTCATAAAGCTTTTCCACCAGGCCAAAAAAAAAAAAAAAAAAAAAGGTTAGGGTCCCGTGTGGGGTTGCTAGTCCCCCATCGGGCGCGTCCCCGGGTGGTGGATAGGGGAATGCCTCCCAGATATGGGGGGTACCGGGGAAACCCGGCGCGAACCAAAACTAGCACGAGGCGGGGTGGGGCGCTTCTGTGCGCTGCCACTGAGGGTGGGGCGCTTCTGTGCGCTGCCACTGAGGGTGGGGCCTTACAGGCCGCGAGGAAGGACAACCTCGGTAAAAAAATCACCGGTGTGGGTGGAAACGCCCAGCGCGGTGGGCTCTCGCACTAGGGCGCACTAGGGTGTCTGGGAAGGGTCCCCATTAGGCCTAAAAAACAAAATGGAAGTACGAACTGGAAATAAATCTACCCGGGAGGGTCCCCGCGAGGGGGAATCCCTTGGTGCGTCGCTAGTGGCGCATCGGCCCCATGTATACGGGGGGGCCACCATTCGTAAGGAAGAGGAGAAGATTGTGGGGGGTTTAGGGATAGATGGAAACGTGCAAGGGGGGAAAGAATTGGTAGTGGCCTTAGAGAGGTGCGAAGTTTTAGCACAGAGGCACGAGAGAGAAATGCGTAAGGAGGAAGAGTTAGAATTGGAAAGGAAATTTTGGATGGATGTAGGAGAAGGGGGGAGGAAGAGGAGCGGAACTGAAGAGGCGGCGTCGGAATCCGACTGCAGCCTTATAACCGTCGAGAGCAGGCCCAGATCGGGCTCAGGCTCGTCGGTAGCGTTTTCAGTGTCCGATATGACAGGAGTGAAGCGCCCACGCCTCAGTGAAGGCGATGATATGTCGACTGACGAGGAAAGGCCGGGGACACCAGTCCCTGTAAGAGGTAGAGGGCGTCCACCTACCCATGGGCGTTATGTCGGCATTGGCAAGGCCAGGGAGGCCCTTAATATGGAAAAAAGAGCCGAGGCGAAAGCCCAGGCCAAACAAAAGGCGGAGGATGACCTCCTCAAGGAGGCCGCCGTCGCCCGTTTTCGGCGGGAGGCGCGCAAAGAAGTGTCATCTCCATTCGGGCAACGTGTGGATGAAAAGACCGCAGCCCGACTGCAGGACCAGGTCTGGGAAGACTTGGACCTTATTAGAAAGGTGGCCACTAAGTCTGCCCACTTGAAGGGCACCTTCGTGCGTGACCTGAAAGACGCTGCGGCTTCCATCAAGGAGACTGTAGAAGCCCTCGGGTCGCGCACCGTTTCGGATGAGACGCGGCGACTGCAGGCGGACAACACACGCCTGCAAGCCGAGATGGCTAGCCTCCGCAGAGAGCTGGCCCAATTACGGACAGAGATGGAGGGTATGCGGAAGCAGGGTTCCGCTCACTCTTCCCCGGACAAGACAGAGGAGGCGCCCCCTGCAATGCGTCCTCCTCAACAAGGCAAAACTGGCCGCCCTGGGGTTACCCCAGCTGCGCCTTCATTGGAGGAGATTTGTCGTACGGTGATGGTCCAGGTCGGAGGAATGTTGAATGCCCGCCTGGAGTCACTAGAGGACAGACTCCTCCCAGAGAGGAACCTCCGGCCGCCTTTGGCGACCGACAAAAGGCGAGACGGGCGCACATATGCTGCCGCGGCATCGGGATCTCCAGGCACCGCAAAACCGCCTACTGAAAGCGCGCCTAAGGGGCCCGCCCGATCTGAACACAGCAGGCTCGCAGGGCAGGCGCCCTCGGCACCACCTCATCGCCCAGCTGGGTCCTCGTGGAGTCAGCCACGGGCACGGATGACGACAGACCCTTCTACTTCCTCTTCTACTCCACCTTCCGCGGAGAAGAAGAAAAAGAAGAAGAAGAAAAAGAACGGGAATCAGGAGGCTGGCCCACACCAGGGGAAGAGCCAGTCGTCGGAATGGACGAAAGTAGGTCCCAAGAAGCGACCTGATGCGAAAAGTCGCGCCAGCAAACTCCGCACACCTCGGTCATCAGCAGTCATCTTAACGCTGCAACCGGGGGCGGAAGAAAGGGGCGCGACTTATGCAAAAGTTATTGCCGCTGCGAAGGCGAGAATAAATGCAGCAGACATTGGCGCACAAGGAGTCCGACTCCGAAAGGCAGCTACAGGAGGCCGCCTGTTCGAATTCCCCGGGGCCTCCAGTGCTGAGAAGGCGGACTCCTTGGCTAGAAAGCTCAGAGAGGTCTTGAGTGACGAGGTCGTTCGGGTCTCTAGACCTACGAAGTCTGTTGACCTGCGGATCACAGGCCTGGACGACTCCGTCACCAGCGCCGAGGTTATCGCAGCGGTGGCAACGGTAGGAGGATGTCCCGTCGAGCAAGTGCGTTCTGGCGAAGTTGTCAGTGGCTACGACGGGCTAGGGGCAGTGTTAGTGCACTGTCCCGTTGCAGCTGCCAAGAAGGTAGTAGCAGGAGGAAGGCTCCTCGTGGGATGGGTGTCGGCCCAAGTAAAGTTGCTGGACGCCCGGCCCCTGATGTGCTATCGGTGCCTGGCACCGGGGCACATGGGTGCCCAGTGCAAGGCAGGGGTCGACCGCAGTGGTTTGTGCTATCGCTGCGGCCGACCTGGGCTGCCATGGTCGGCCTGGTCCTTCTCAACCAAGGACGCGCAAACACCTGTGTGCGACGGCAGGGGGGGTCAATAGTGGATGTCTCATTCGCTACCCCTGCCATCGCCTCACGTGCCCAGGATTGGCGCGTCCTCGAGGAAGTGGAGACTCTGTCAGACCATCGGTACATCCGGTGGAGAGTCTCCGCATCCTGCTCGTTGCCTCAAAGTCAGACCGGAGGAGGGAGAGTAGTGTTTCCGAGATGGTCCCTAGCCCGCCTCGACCGTGAAATGGTGGAGGAAGGAGCCATTGTTGAGGCCTGGAACGCAGCCACCCCGGTGCTGACTGATGTTGAGGAGAGGGCGAGGCGTTTCCGCATCGCATTGAAGAGGGTATGTGATGCAGCGATGCCCCGGACCAGGTGCCTCCCAGCCCGGAAGGCGGTTTACTGGTGGTCGCAAGAAATTGCTGCTCTCCGTTGCGACAGTAATCGGGCGCGCCGGGCTTACACCCGCTGCCGCCGAAGAAGGCCACTGGACGCGCCGGAAGAGGATCGCCTATATAAAGAGCTCCAGAGGGCAAAAAGGGCATTCCAGGTGGCCATCGCTAATGCCAAGGACTCCGCCAGCGAGGAGTTCCTGGCAACCCTGAATAGGGATCCATGGGGTCGGCCATACCGCATCGTCAGAGGTAAGATGCGGAGTGCCCCACCCATGAACTCCATGGAGCCGGAGCTCCTTAATCGGGTGGTGTCTGGACTCTTTCCTCAACCACCAGCTTTTACGCCCCCGACTATGACGATTCCATCATTCGGGGAGCGAGAAGAGTCGATGGAAGCCCCTCCGGTCACAGAGGATGAATTAGGAGAAGCGTGGAACCACCTGCGGCGGTGCAAGAAGGCACCGGGACCGGATGGAGTCCCGGGAAGAGTCCTGGCGCTGGCCTTGAGGCACCTCGGGAGCCACCTTAGGCAGTAGGAACATCGCTGGGTTTTAGTGGGTATTCTGGCCGCTTTATGCTGGTGAGTCCCACATACCCCTCCGGAAACGGCGCAGCTTCGGATGCGCTGTTTCCGGAGGGGATGCATAAACGCATTTCCCAGCGTTAAAAAAAAAAAAAAAAAAAAAAATAGGTTAGGTTAGATAACATCCAATCCTTATATTTTTTAATATCGCCAGATCAAACTTTTTTGTTTTTACTTACGTATTTACATTCCAGAGCAGGGTTCCGAAGGTGAAGGACGGGAAGAGCAGGGTTCCGAAGGTGAAGGAGGGGAAGAGCAGGGGTCCGAAGGTGAAGGACGGGAAGAGCAGGGGTCCGAAGGTGAAGGAGGGGAAGAGCAGGGGTCCGAAGGTGAACGAGGGGAAGAGCAGGGGTCCGAAGGTGAAGGAGGGGAAGAGCCGGGGGCCGAAGGTGAAGGAGGGGAAGAGCAGGGGTCCGAAGGTGAAGGAGGGGAAGAGCAGGGGTCCGAAGGTGAAGGAGGGGAAGAGCAGGGGGCCGAAGGTGAAGGACGGGAAGAGCAGGGGTCCGAAGGTGAAGGAGGGGAAGAGCAGGGGTCCGAAGGTGAACGAGGGGAAGAGCAGGGGTCCGAAGGTGAAGGACGGAAAGAGCAGGGGTCCGAAGGTGAAGGAGGGGAAGAGCAGGGTTCAGAAGGTGAAGGAGGGGAAGGTCCGAAGGTGAAGGAGGGGAAGAGCAGGGGTCCGAAGGTGAAGGAGGGGAAGAGCAGGGTTCCGAAGGTGAAGGACGGAAAGAGCAGGGGTCCGAAGGTGAAGGAGGGGAAGAGCAGGGTTCAGAAGGTGAAGGAGGGGAAGGTCCGAAGGTGAAGGAGGGGAAGAGCAGGGGTCCGAAGGTGAAGGAGGGGAAAAGCAGGGGTCCGAAGGTGAAGGAGGGGAAGAGCAGGGGTCCGAAGGTGAAGGAGGGGAAGAGCAGGGGTCCGAAGGTGAAGGACGGAAAGAGCAGGGGTCCGAAGGTGAAGGAGGGGAAGAGCAGGGGTCCGAAGGTGAAGGAGGGGAAGAGCAGGGTTCCGAAGGTGAAGGAGGGGAAGAGCAGGGTTCCGAAGGTGAAGGAGGGGAAGAGCAGGGTTCCGAAGGTGAAGGACGGGAAGAGCAGGGTTCCGAAGGTGAAGGAGGGGAAGAGCAGGGGTCCGAAGGTGAAGGAGGGGAAGAGCAGGGGTCCGAAGGTGAAGGAGGGGAAGAGCAGGGGGCCGAAGGTGAAGGACGGGAAGAGCAGGGGTCCGAAGGTGAAGGAGGGGAAGAGCAGGGGTCCGAAGGTGAACGAGGGGAAGAGCAGGGGTCCGAAGGTGAAGGAGGGGAAGAGCCGGGGGCCGAAGGTGAAGGAGGGGAAGAGCAGGGGTCCGAAGGTGAAGGAGGGGAAGAGCAGGGTTCAGAAGGTGAAGGAGGGGAAGGTCCGAAGGTGAAGAAGGGGAAGAGCAGGGGTCCGAAGGTGAAGGAGGGGAATAGCAGGGGTCCGAAGGTGAAGGAGGGGAAGAGCAGGGGTCCAAAGGTGAACGAGGGGAAGAGCAGGGGTCCGAAGGTGAAGGAGGGGAAGAGCAGGGGTCCGAAGGTGAAGGAGGGGAAGAGCAGGGTTCCGAAGGTGAAGGAGGGGAAGAGCAGGGTTCAGAAGGTGAAGGACGGGAAGAGCAGGGTTCCAAAGGTGAAGGACGGGAAGAGCAGGGGTCCGAAGGTGAAGGACGGGAAGAGCAAAGGTCTGAAGATGAAGGAGGGGAAGAGCAGGGGTCCGAAGGTGAAGGAGGGGAAGAGCAGGGTTCCGAAGGTGAAGGAGGGGAAGAGCAGGGTTCCGAAGGTGAAGGAGGGGAAGAGCAGGGTTCCGAAGGTGAAGGAGGGGAAGAGCAGGGTTCAGAAGGTGAAGGACGGGAAGAGCAGGGTTCCAAAGGTGAAGGACGGGAAGAGCAGGGGTCCGAAGGTGAAGGACGGGAAGAGCAGGGGTCCGAAGGTGAAGGACGGAAAGAGGAGGGGTCCGAAGGTGAAGGAGGGGAAGAGCAGGGGTCCGAAGGTGAAGGAGGGGAAGAGCAGGGTTCCGAAGGTGAAGGACGGGAAGAGCAGGGTTCCGAAGGTGAAGGAGGGGAAGAGCAGGGGTCCGAAGGTGAAGGACGGGAAGAGCAGGGGTCCGAAGGTGAAGGAGGGGAAGAGCAGGGTTCCGAAGGTGAAGGACGGGAAGAGCAGGGTTCCGAAGGTGAAGGAGGGGAAGAGCAGGGGGCCGAAGGTGAAGGAGGGGAAGAGCAGGGTTCCGAAGGTGAAGGAGGGGAAGAGCAGGGGGCCGAAGGTGAAGGAGGGGAAGGTCCGAAGGTGAAGGACGGGAAGAGCAGGGTTCCAAAGGTGAAGGACGGGAAGAGCAGGGGTCCGAAGGTGAAGGACGGGAAGAGCAGGGTTCCAAAGGTGAAGGACGGGAAGAGCAGGGGTCCGAAGGTGAAGGACGGGAAGAGCAGGGGTCCGAAGGTGAAGGAGGGGAAGAGCAGGGTTCCGAAGGTGAAGGAGGGGAAGAGCAGGGGGCCGAAGGTGAAGGAGGGGAAGGTCCGAAGGTGAAGGACGGGAAGAGCAGGGTTCCGAAGGTGAAGGAGGGGAAGAGCAGGGTTCCGAAGGTGAAGGACGGGAAGAGCAGGGTTCCGAAGGTGAAGGAGGGGAAGAGCAGGGTTCCGAAGGTGAAGGAGGGGAAGAGCAGGGGTCCGAAGGTGAAGGAGGGGAAGAGCAGGGTTCAGAAGGTGAAGGAGGGGAAGGTCCGAAGGTGAAGAAGGGGAAGAGCAGGGGTCCGAAGGTGAAGGAGGGGAATAGCAGGGGTCCGAAGGTGAAGGAGGGGAAGAGCAGGGGTCCAAAGGTGAACGAGGGGAAGAGCAGGGGTCCGAAGGTGAAGGAGGGGAAGAGCAGGGGTCCGAAGGTGAAGGAGGGGAAGAGCAGGGTTCCGAAGGTGAAGGAGGGGAAGAGCAGGGTTCAGAAGGTGAAGGACGGGAAGAGCAGGGTTCCAAAGGTGAAGGACGGGAAGAGCAGGGGTCCGAAGGTGAAGGACGGGAAGAGCAAAGGTCTGAAGGTGAAGGAGGGGAAGAGCAGGGGTCCGAAGGTGAAGGACGGGAAGAGCAGGGGTCCGAAGGTGAAGGAGGGGAAGAGCAGGGTTCCGAAGGTGAAGGAGGGGAAGAGCAGGGTTCCGAAGGTGAAGGAGGGGAAGAGCAGGGGTCCGAAGGTGAAGGAGGGGAAGAGCAGGGTTCCGAAGGTGAAGGAGGGGAATAGCAGGGGTCCGAAGGTGAAGGAGGGGAAGAGCAGGGGTCCGAAGGTGAACGAGGGGAAGAGCAGGGGTCCGAAGGTGAAGGAGGGGAAGAGCCGGGGGCCGAAGGTGAAGGAGGGGAAGAGCAGGGGTCCGAAGGTGAAGGAGGCGAAGAGCAGGGTTCAGAAGGTGAAGGAGGGGAAGGTCCGAAGGTGAAGGAGGGGAAGAGCAGGGGTCCGAAGGTGAAGGAGGGGAATAGCAGGGGTCCGAAGGTGAAGGAGGGGAAGAGCAGGGGTCCGAAGGTGAAGGAGGGGAAGAGCAGGGTTCCGAAGGTGAAGGAGGGGAAGAGCAGGGGTCCGAAGGTGAAGGACGGGAAGAGCAAAGGTCCGAAGGTGAAGGAGGGGAAGAGCAGGGTTCCGAAGGTGAAGGAGGGGAAGAGCAGGGTTCCGAAGGTGAAGGACGGGAAGAGCAGGGTTCCGAAGGTGAAGGAGGGGAAGAGCAGGGGGCCGAAGGTGAAGGAGGGGAAGAGCAGGGTTCCGAAGGTGAAGGAGGGGAAGAGCAGGGGGCCGAAGGTGAAGGAGGGGAAGGTCCGAAGGTGAAGGACGGGAAGAGCAGGGTTCCGAAGGTGACGGACGGGAAGAGCAGGGTTCCGAAGGTGAAGGAGGGGAAGAGCAGGGGGCCGAAGGTGAAGGAGGGGAAGAGCAGGGTTCCGAAGGTGAAGGAGGAGAAGAGCAGGGGGCCGAAGGTGAAGGAGGGGAAGGTCCGAAGGTGAAGGACGGGAAGAGCAGGGTTCCGAAGGTGAAGGACGGGAAGAGCAGGGTTCCGAAGGTGAACGAGGGGAAGAGCAGGGGTCCGAAGGTGAAGGAGGGGAAGAGCAGGGGTCCGAAGGTGAAGGAGGGGAAGAGCAGGGTTCCGAAGGTGAAGGAGGGGAAGAGCAGGGTTCAGAAGGTGAAGGACGGGAAGAGCAGGGGTCCGAAGGTGAAGGAGGGGAAGAGCAGGGTTCCGAAGGTGAAGGAGGGGAATAGCAGGGGTCCGAAGGTGAAGGAGGGGAAGAGCAGGGTTCCAAATGTGAAGGACGGGAAGAGCAGGGGTCCGAAGGTGAAGGAGGGGAAGAGCAGGGTTCCGAAGGTGAAGGAGGGGAAGAGCAGGGTTCCGAAGGTGAAGGAGGGGAAGAGCAGGGGTCCGAAGGTGAAGGAGGGGAAGAGCAGGGTTCCGAAGGTGAAGGAGGGGAATAGCAGGGGTCCGAAGGTGAAGGAGGGGAAGAGCAGGGGTCCGAAGGTGAACGAGGGGAAGAGCAGGGGTCCGAAGGTGAAGGAGGGGAATAGCAGGGGTCCGAAGGTGAAGGAGGGGAAGAGCAGGGGTCCGAAGGTGAAGGAGGGGAAGAGCAGGGGTCCGAAGGTGAACGAGGGGAAGAGCAGGGGTCCGAAGGTGCAGGAGGGGAAGAGCAGGGGGCCGAAGGTGAAGGAGGGGAAGAGCAGGGGGCCGAAGGTGAAGGAGGGGAAGGTCCGAAGGTGAAGGACGGGAAGAGCAGGGTTCCGAAGGTGAAGGACGGGAAGAGCAGGGTTCCGAAGGTGAAGGAGGGGAAGAGCAGGGGGCCGAAGGTGAAGGAGGGGAAGAGCAGGGTTCCGAAGGTGAAGGAGGAGAAGAGCAGGGGGCCGAAGGTGAAGGAGGGGAAGGTCCGAAGGTGAAGGACGGGAAGAGCAGGGTTCCGAAGGTGAAGGACGGGAAGAGCAGGGTTCCGAAGGTGAACGAGGGGAAGAGCAGGGGTCCGAAGGTGAAGGAGGGGAAGAGCAGGGGTCCGAAGGTGAAGGAGGGGAAGAGCAGGGTTCCGAAGGTGAAGGAGGGGAAGAGCAGGGTTCAGAAGGTGAAGGACGGGAAGAGCAGGGGTCCGAAGGTGAAGGAGGGGAAGAGCAGGGTTCCGAAGGTGAAGGAGGGGAATAGCAGGGGTCCGAAGGTGAAGGAGGGGAAGAGCAGGGTTCCAAATGTGAAGGACGGGAAGAGCAGGGGTCCGAAGGTGAAGGAGGGGAAGAGCAGGGTTCCGAAGGTGAAGGAGGGGAAGAGCAGGGTTCCGAAGGTGAAGGAGGGGAAGAGCAGGGGTCCGAAGGTGAAGGAGGGGAAGAGCAGGGTTCCGAAGGTGATGGAGGGGAATAGCAGGGGTCCGAAGGTGAAGGAGGGGAAGAGCAGGGGTCCGAAGGTGAACGAGGGGAAGAGCAGGGGTCCGAAGGTGAAGGAGGGGAATAGCAGGGGTCCGAAGGTGAAGGAGGGGAAGAGCAGGGGTCCGAAGGTGAACGAGGGGAAGAGCAGGGGTCCGAAGGTGAAGGAGGGGAAGAGCCGGGGGCCGAAGGTGAAGGAGGGGAAGAGCAGGGGTCCGAAGGTGAAGGAGGGGAATAGCAGGGGTCCGAAGGTGAAGGAGGGGAAGAGCAGGGGTCCGAAGGTGAAGGAGGGGAAGAGCAGGGGTCCGAAGGTGAACGAGGGGAAGAGCAGGGGTCCGAAGGTGCAGGAGGGGAAGAGCAGGGGGCCGAAGGTGAAGGAGGGGAAGAGCAGGGGTCCGAAGGTGAAGGAGGGGAAGAGCAGGGTTCCGAAGGTGAAGGACGGGAAGAGCAGGGTTCCGAAGGTGAAGGAGGGGAAGAGCAGGGGTCCGAAGGTGAAGGAGGGGAAGAGCAGGGGTCCGAAGGTGAAGGAGGGGAAGAGCAGGGTTCCGAAGGTGAAGGAGGGGAAGAGCAGGGTCCGAAGGTGAAGGACGGGAAGAGCAGGGTTCCGAAGGTGAAGGAGGGGAAGAGCAGGGGTCCGAAGGTGAAGGAGGGGAAGAGCAGGGGTCCGAAGGTGAAGGAGGGGAAGAGCAGGGTTCTGAAGGTGAAGGACGGGAAGAGCAGGGTTCCGAAGGTGAAGGAGGGGAAGAGCAGGGGTCCGAAGGTGAAGGAGGGGAAGAGCAGGGGTCCGAAGGTGAAGGAGGGGAAGAGCAGGGTTCCGAAGGTGAAGGAGGGGAAGAGCAGGGTTCAGAAGGTGAAGGACGGGAAGAGCAGGGTTCCGAAGGTGAAGGACGGGAAGAGCAGGGGTCCGAAGGTGAAGGAGGGGAAGAGCAGGGTTCCGAAGGTGAAGGAGGGGAAGAGCAGGGTTCAGAAGGTGAAGGACGGGAAGAGCAGGGTTCCGAAGGTGAAGGACGGGAAGAGCAGGGTTCCGAAGGTGAAGGAGGGGAAGAGCAGGGGTCCGAAGGTGAAGGACGGGAAGAGCAGGGGTCCGAAGGTGAAGGAGGGGAAGAGCAGGGGTCCGAAGGTGAAGGAGGGGAAGAGCAGGGTTCCGAAGGTGAAGGAGGGGAAGAGCAGGGTTCCGAAGGTAAAGGACGGGAAGAGCAGGGGTCCGAAGGTGAAGGAGGGGAAGAGCAGGGGTCCGAAGGTGAAGGAGGGGAAGAGCAGGGGTCCGAAGGTGAAGGAGGGGAAGAGCAGGGGTCCGAAGGTGAAGGACGGGAAGAGCAGGGTTCCGAAGGTGAAGGAGGGGAAGAGCAGGGGTCCGAAGGTGAAGGAGGGGAAGAGCAGGGGTCCGAAGGTGAAGGAGGGGAAGAGCAGGGTTCCGAAGGTGAAGGAGGGGAAGAGCAGGGTCCGAAGGTGAAGGACGGGAAGAGCAGGGTTCCGAAGGTGAAGGAGGGGAAGAGCAGGGGTCCGAAGGTGAAGGAGGGGAAGAGCAGGGGTCCGAAGGTGAAGGAGGGGAAGAGCAGGGTTCTGAAGGTGAAGGACGGGAAGAGCAGGGTTCCGAAGGTGAAGGAGGGGAAGAGCAGGGGTCCGAAGGTGAAGGAGGGGAAGAGCAGGGGTCCGAAGGTGAAGGAGGGGAAGAGCAGGGTTCCGAAGGTGAAGGAGGGGAAGAGCAGGGTTCAGAAGGTGAAGGACGGGAAGAGCAGGGTTCCGAAGGTGAAGGACGGGAAGAGCAGGGGTCCGAAGGTGAAGGACGGGAAGAGGAGGGGTCCGAAGGTGAAGGAGGGGAAGAGCAGGGGTCCGAAGGTGAAGGAGGGGAAGAGCAGGGTTCCGAAGGTGAAGGAGGGGAAGAGCAGGGGTCCGAAGGTGAAGGAGGGGAAGAGCAGGGTTCCGAAGGTGAAGAACGGGAAGAGCAGGGTTCCGAAGGTGAAGGAGGGGAAGAGCAGGGGTCCGAAGGTGAAGGAGGGGAAGAGCAGGGTTCCGAAGGTGAAGGAGGGGAAGAGCAGGGGTCCGAAGGTGAAGGAGGGGAATAGCAGGGGTCCGAAGGTGAAGGAGGGGAAGAGCAGGGGTCCGAAGGTGAAGGAGGGGAAGAGCAGGGGTCCGAAGGTGAACGAGGGGAAGAGCAGGGGTCCGAAGGTGAAGGAGGGGAAGAGCAGGGGGCTGAAGGTGAAGGAGGGGAAGAGCAGGGGTCCGAAGGTGAAGGACGGGAAGAGCAGGGGTCCGAAGGTGAAGGAGGGGAAGAGCAGGGTTCCGAAGGTGAAGGACGGGAAGAGCAGGGTTCCGAAGGTGAAGGAGGGGAAGAGCAGGGGACCGAAGGTGAAGGAGGGGAAGAGCAGGGTTCCGAAGGTGAAGGAGGGGAAGAGCAGGGGGCCGAAGGTGAAGGAGGGGAAGGTCCGAAGGTGAAGGACGGGAAGAGCAGGGTTCCAAAGGTGAAGGACGGGAAGAGCAGGGGTCCGAAGGTGAAGGACGGGAAGAACAGGGTTCCAAAGGTGAAGGACGGGAAGAGCAGGGGTCCGAAGGTGAAGGACGGGAAGAGCAGGGGTCCGAAGGTGAAGGAGGGGAAGAGCAGGGTTCCGAAGGTGAAGGAGGGGAAGAGCAGGGGGCCGAAGGTGAAGGAGTGGCAGTGGCAACAGCCAAGAATCTGGCGGAGGAGGAGATGCTGGCTAGCCTCGACGCCGATCCCTGGGGCCGGCCATACAAAATGGTTAGGCGTAAGCTTCGCCCCAGGGCCCCACCGCTAACTGAATCTCTTCAGCCTCAGCAACTGGAGTTAGTGGTGGGGACTCTGTTCCCCAGGAGGGATGGCTTGGAGCCACCGTGTATGGCGCCACCCATCGGTGCTGCGGACGCGTCTTTTACGGGCGCGCCCGAAGTCACCGAGGGAGAACTGAGGGCGGCGCTGCTGCGGCTTCGAGCCAAAAACACTGCTCCGGGACCCGACGGCATTCCCGGCCGGGCCTGGGTCGTGGCTTTGGGTCGTGGAGACTCTGTCAGACCATCGGTACATCCGGTGGAGAGTCTCCGCATCCTGCTCGTTGCCTCAAAGTCAGACCGGAGGAGGGAGAGTAGTGGTTCCGAGATGGTCCCTAGCCCGCCTCGACCGGGAAATGGTGGAGGAAGGAGCCATTGTTGAGGCCTGGAACGCAGCCACCCCGGTGCTGACTGACGTTGAGGAGAGGGCGAGGCGTTTCCGCATCGCATTGACGAGGGTATGTGATGCAGCGATGCCCCGGACCAGGTGCCTCCCAGCCCGGAAGGCGGTTTACTGGTGGTCGCAAGAAATTGCTGCTCTCCGTTGCGACAGTAATCGGGCGCGCCGGGCTTACACCCGTTGCCGCCGAAGAAGGCCACTGGACGCGCCGGAAGAGGATCGCCTATATAAAGAGCTCCAGAGGGCAAAAAGGGCATTCCAGGTGGCCATCGCTAATGCCAAGGACTCCGCCAGCGAGGAGTTCCTGGCAACCCTGAATAGGGATCCATGGGGTCGGCCATACCGCATCGTCAGAGGTAAGATGCGGAGTGCCCCATCCATGAACTCCATGGAGCCGGAGCTCCTTAATCGGGTGGTGTCTGGACTCTTTCCTCAACCACCAGCTTTTACGCCCCCGACTATGACGATTCCATCATTCGGGGAGCGAGAAGAGTCGATAGAAGCCCCTCCATTCACAGAGGATGAATTAGGAGAAGCGTGGAACCACCTGCGGCGGTGCAAGAAGGCACCGGGACCGGATGGAGTCCCGGGAAGAGTCCTGGCGCTGGCCTTGAGGCACCTCGGGAGCCACCTTAGGCAGCTATTTAATGACTGCCTGGAGGCGGGGCGGTTCCCGAGAGTATGGAAACAGGGACGCTTGGTGCTGTTGCGGAAGGAGGGTCGTTCTCCTGATTCTCCTTCGGCATACAGACCAATTGTCCTTATTGATGAGGTGAGCAAGATGCTGGAGAGAGTTCTGGCCTCTCGTATTAACCAGCACCTCGCTCTGCAGGGCCCTGATCTTTCGGAACACCAGTACGGCTTTAGGGTAGGCAAGTCGACGATAGATGCCGTTGGTGCTCTGAAAAGTTTCTGCGAAGGAGCGCAGAAGGAAAGCGACGGGGTATTGGCGGTATCACTAGATATCGCCAATGCCTTTGGCACCCTGCCGTATAGCGTGGTAGAGGAGGCGCTCCAATATCATCGGGTGCCCCTGTACCTGCGCCGAATGATAGGGCACTACCTGGAGGAAAGGGTAGTGGTCTATCAGGGAAAGGACGGGGCGAGGCAGGAGAGGCGTATGGCTTGTGGGGTTCCGCAGGGATCGGTTCTCGGACCCCTGCTGTGGAACCTGGGCTTTGATTGGGCAATTCGTCCGGTTCTGCTGCCCCGGATGGTAATTATTTGTTACGCGGACGACACCATGGTTGCCGTCCGGGGAAGCAGTTATGAGGAGTCGGTGAGGAGGGCTACGGTGGCCACCGAGCTGATGGTCACCCGAATTGGCATGTTGGGGCTCAAAGTTGCCCTTCCAAAGACGGAGGCCGTCCTATTCGGGGGAACGTGTTGTCGTCGGTGTAGTATATGCAGCTGATGGTGTGCCGTGACACCGCAACAATCGCGTGGGGAATTTCGTCGTGGATACGCGACTTTTTGGCCGTAGTGCGCACTATCACCACATATTCGGATGTCAGACCCTGGGCCTCGTGGATGGTGTTCACTCGTGATCCCTGTCCCGTTCCATATCCCAAGGACTTCAAGAGAGCCTTTTCTTTTTGGGTATGGGTAAGGTACAAGGTGTTAATTGTCTCTTTAGGGATCTCGGCACCAGTGTAGTCCTTCAGGGTCAGGGACTGTATCCGAACGTTGGACGAGTATATGCCATCATACACTTCGTTGAGCGCATACGCCACGTCCATGGGGTTTCTGTGCGTGCACAACAGTTGTTTGCTGATAGTGAGGAATACGCTAGGGCGGGAGTACTTTAATGAGAAAGCGTTACTACGGTCGATGAAGGGCACCTGGTTTTCGTCGCCAATTATGAGCATTTCGCTGGCATGAGCAAGTTTCGCGGCCATAATTATCGATCCTGGGTGGCTCATGAGAGCTTCATCCACGATGAGGCGCTCGCAGTGCCTCTCGCTTTGCTCTTTGAATCCATTTACCAAGACCGATGCCATGGTGCGGACTTTGAGTGTTGATGCCGCTCCGTACTTTGCCTGCAGCTTCTCCTTCAAATCCTTTTTGGCCTCCGTGGTTGCTGTTAGAACCACGTCACGATTTATCTCGAAGTTCCTCACTATCCAGGTGGTCTTCCCACAGCCAGGAACTCCGTTTACCCAGGTGATTTTGGGTGCTTTCCAGGATTTCAGGGGCTCCTTCTCGTCCTTCGCTATCTTATTGCCTTGTTCGAGGATTCTCTGTCCCAGCATTATGTTGGTGCATTTTGCCAGGACAACTATTGGGTCGGTGGATGGTGTTTTGAACCGCGGCTTATTATCTTCTGCTTCCGCCTCTTCGTCCACCTCGACAAAACCTGCTGTTGCGCTGTATGCGGCCATGTGGTCGAGTTCTTCTACATTTCCATGTAGAGTTTGCCGACGTCCGTTGTCGTAAATAACCGCTTCAGCTTCCTGGAGTCTCACCGTCAAGAGGCCAGTGTTTTGATGTTTGTAGGCCTGCAGGATGTCATGGCAGGTCTTCCGGCTGACCTCTAGCTCAGCTTTGATGAGAGCCATGAACTCCAAGAATGCATTCATGATGTGGTCCATTGGTGTTACTACGACTCCGAGGGTCGGCGGTTCGACCAGGCCTTTTTCGGCGTTAGTCCGTTTGTCGCTGGGTGAAGTTTTGGGCTGTGGCCTGGGCTTCAAGAAAGCGGCCAGTGCACTGCCCACCTCTTGCGTCATTGACTCGGCTCTCTTTTTTGATTTTTCGCCAGACATGCTTGCTATTGCCGATTTGAACGTGCTGATGGCTGTTTTAAAGGCACGTGTCGGCGCAGAGGTTGTCTGGGAGGACTCCCCTTGAGTTTTCTCGGCCTCCTGCCACTTTTGTGTCAGCTGTTCCGCGCCGCTTTTCCGCTCCTGAGTAACCATGATGGTGGGTGGAACATTTTCCCAGTCAGGTGTTTCGCTGGATTTTTTCCTGGGTTTGAGGTAACTAAGGTCCTCTCCCCTGTTTTCGTAGACAACTACCTGGTGCTTTTTCGATGCGTCTATGCAACCAAGGTAGTCCTCTATTGTTCCTTTTGTATAGCCCACCGCCATGGCGTCGACGCTAATTATTCGGGCAGGTGTGTCGCCCGTGCTGCAGAATGATGTTAGTACTGAGCTGGCCCTGGCAAATGGTGGTTCCAGTAGATTCCAGTTGAATATTGCGACAACTTTGTTCTTTGTGCGCAATATTCTACAGGGTTGTTGAGCTACTGTAACTTCTGGCAGGGCTTCATAGATTTTGCGTCGAATTGTATTTTTGGAAGTGCTTCCGTTCGCTAGCGCTGCGAGTCCTGGCGATATCATCACCCTGCTCGAGTCGCTCGCGATGCAGAAGCCTATCCCCAATCTCTCAGAGCTGTTATCCATAAACAGTGCCACACCACGGGTTCTTAACCCCGGATTTCCCCTTTCTGCCATTAGCAAGAGCTGCCTGGTAGGCATATCCTGCACCGGGCAGGGTTGTTGGGGTAACGGGGCCTGGGTGGTCCTGCTCAAGTCTGGGCTTGGCGGCGTCGGGTTGCTGTTTCTCCTGACGGCAATGAGGAAGATCTTCTCCACATACCTCAGGAAGTCTGGTCTTCTCTCTGGATCCGCTACGAGATCGTGGAAGCTTCTAGTTGAGATTTCCCGATCGATTTGATGTTCGAGCTCGTAGCGATGGTTCGAGAATCTTGGGCATTCTACTATAAGGTGTTCGGCAGTTTCTGTTTCGTTTGGGTCACATTCGCAGGCTGGGCTATCTTTTAGCCTAAAGGCACCCCTCGTATTCATGTTCTAACCTAACCTAACCTAAATCTAGTTTTGACACCTTTAGACTTTAGATTCAAGATTTAATGTGAATATATGCATTAATAAAAACTCATTACTATATTTTAATACTAGTTATGCTGCTGTTGATGCACTGATGAAAGCCAGATAGCTAGATCAGTGTTTAGTTAGTCGTAGTTGCCGGTGGGCTGAGGTCTAAAGGAATCCAAACTAGTTTTAAAAGGTGAGGTTAGGTTAGGTTAGGTTAGGTTAGGTTAGGTTAGGTTTTTTTTTTTTTTTTTTTTTTTTTTTTAAATAAAGATTACAACTCCACGGACTGTTTCCTCCGTGCCTTTTTTTAGGTTATCTCTTTTTTTATTAGTTTATTTTATTTTAAATTGCACTTTGACAAGACGTGCTTCTACATGCATCCTTACATCTAGTGAGTGACAAAATAACGCCAGACGCAGCAATTAAACTAAACTTAGCTAACTTATGCCTATGAATTTTTTTTTTTTTTTTTTTTTTAATAATGTATTAGTTATGTAATAATCAAGGGAAACATGTCTTATTTGGTAATATAGTGATATTGTCATAATATAGTGGTGGTAATTTAAGTAGCATAACTATTATCTTTAGTTTATTTAAGGGGAAAGATGTTGTGTATTTAAGTTAACTTAGAAAATTATATGTGGGTAGACGGAAAACGTTTTACGAATAAACAGTCACAATCAAGCAGCTGGTCGTTTCATTACACAGGGTTCCGAAGGTGAAGGACGGGAAGAGCAGGGGTCCGAAGGTGAAGGACGGGAAGAGCAGGGTTCCGAAGGTGAAGGAGGGGAAGAGCAGGGGTCCGAAGGTGAAGGACGGGATGAGGAGGGGTCCGAAGGTGAAGGAGGGAAAGAGCAGGGGTCCGAAGGTGAAGGACGGAAAGAGCAGGGGTCCGAAGGTGAAGGAGGGGAAGAGCAGGGGTCCGAAGGTGAAGGAGGGGAAGAGCAGGGGTCCGAAGGTGAAAGAGGGGAAGAGCAGGGGTCCGAAGGTAAAGGACGGGAAGAGCAGGGGTCCGAAGGTGAAGGACGGGAAGAGCAGGGTTCCGAAGGTGAAGGAGGGGAAGAGCAGGGGTCCGAAGGTGCAGGAGGGGAAGAGCAGGGGTCCGAAGGTGAAGGAGGGGAAGAGCAGGGGTCCGAAGGTGAAGGAGGGGAAGAGCAGGGTTCCGAAGGTGAAGGACGGGAAGAGCAGGGTTCCGAAGGTGAAGGAGGGGAAGAGCAGGGGTCCGAAGGTGAAGGAGGGGAAGAGCAGGGGTCCGAAGGTGAAGGAGGGGAAGAGCAGGGTTCCGAAGGTGAAGGAGGGGAAGAGCAGGGTTCAGAAGGTGAAGGACGGGAAGAGCAGGGTTCCGAAGGTGAAGGACGGGAAGAGCAGGGGTCCGAAGGTGAAGGAGGGGAAGAGCAGGGGTCCGAAGGTGAAGGAGGGGAAGAGCAGGGGTCCGAAGGTGAAGGAGGGGAAGAGCAGGGTTCCGAAGGTGAAGGAGGGGAAGAGCAGGGTTCAGAAGGTGAAGGACGGGAAGAGCAGGGTTCCGAAGGTAAAGGACGGGAAGAGCAGGGGTCCGAAGGTGAAGGACGGAAAGAGGAGGGGTCTCCGGTCTTCATGGCCGGTGAGCGCTGGCTTCGGCCACCGTCGGGCAACCCGTAATCCGCTCTGAGCGGAACCGGGGGTCCCGCGCACTGAGCGTGGGGCTGCGAGGAAGACAACCTCTATAAAAAATTACCCCAATCCTAAGGTTTGATGCCCGCCGATGGGATGCATGGTTGCTGGGAGTGCAGCCACTAGGGTGTCTGGGAAGGGTCCCCATTAGGCCTAAAAAACAAAATGGAAGTACGAACTGGAAATAAATCTACCCGGGAGGGTCCCCGCGAGGGGGAATCCCTTGGTGCGTCGCTAGTGGCGCATCGGCCCCATGTATACGGGGGGGCCACCATTCGTAAGGAAGAGGAGAAGATTGTGGGGGGTTTAGGGATAGATGGAAACGTGCAAGGGGGGAAAGAATTGGTAGTGGCCTTAGAGAGGTGCGAAGTTTTAGCACAGAGGCACGAGAGAGAAATGCGTAAGGAGGAAGAGTTAGAATTGGGGGGGAAATTTTGGATGGATGTAGGAGAAGGGGGGAGGAAGAGGAGCGGAACTGAAGAGGCGGCGTCGGAATCCGACTGCAGCCTTATAACCGTCGAGAGCAGGCCCAGATCGGGCTCAGGCTCGTCGGTAGCGTTTTCAGTGTCCGATATGACAGGAGTGAAGCGCCCACGCCTCAGTGAAGGCGATGATATGTCGACTGACGAGGAAAGGCCGGGGACACCAGTCCCTGTAAGAGGTAGAGGGCGTCCACCTACCCATGGGCGTTATGTCGGCATTGGCAAGGCCAGGGAGGCCCTTAATATGGAAAAAAGAGCCGAGGCGAAAGCCCAGGCCAAACAAAAGGCGGAGGATGACCTCCTCAAGGAGGCCGCCGTCGCCCGTTTTCGGCGGGAGGCGCGCAAAGAAGTGTCATCTCCATTCGGGCAACGTGTGGATGAAAAGACCGCAGCCCGACTGCAGGACCAGGTCTGGGAAGACTTGGACCTTATTAGAAAGGTGGCCACTAAGTCTGCCCACTTGAAGGGCACCTACGTGCGTGACCTGAAAGACGCTGCGGCTTCCATCAAGGAGACTGTAGAAGCCCTCGGGTCGCGCACCGTTTCGGATGAGACGCGGCGACTGCAGGCGGACAACACACGCCTGCAAGCCGAGATGGCTAGCCTCCGCAGAGAGCTGGCCCAATTACGGACAGAGATGGAGGGTATGCGGAAGCAGGGTTCCGCTCACTCTTCCCCGGACAAGACAGAGGAGGCGCCCCCTGCAATGCGTCCTCCTCAACAAGGCAAAACTGGCCGCCCTGGGGTTACCCCAGCTGCGCCTTCATTGGAGGAGATTTGTCGTACGGTGATGGTCCAGGTCGGAGGAATGTTGAATGCCCGCCTGGAGTCACTAGAGGACAGACTCCTCCCAGAGAGGAACCTCCGGCCGCCTTTGGCGACCGACAAAAGGCGAGACGGGCGCACATATGCTGCCGCGGCATCGGGATCTCCAGGCACCGCAAAACCGCCTACTGAAAGCGCGCCTAAGGGGCCCGCCCGATCTGAACACAGCAGGCTCGCAGGGCAGGCGCCCTCGGCACCACCTCATCGCCCAGCTGGGTCCTCGTGGAGTCAGCCACGGGCACGGATGACGACAGACCCTTCTACTTCCTCTTCTACTCCACCTTCCGCGGAGAAGAAGAAAAAGAAGAAGAAGAAAAAGAACGGGAATCAGGAGGCTGGCCCACACCAGGGGAAGAGCCAGTCGTCGGAATGGACGAAAGTAGGTCCCAAGAAGCGACCTGATGCGAAAAGTCGCGCCAGCAAACTCCGCACACCTCGGTCATCAGCAGTCATCTTAACGCTGCAACCGGGGGCGGAAGAAAGGGGCGCGACTTATGCAAAAGTTATTGCCGCTGCGAAGGCGAGAATAAATGCAGCAGACATTGGCGCACAAGGAGTCCGACTCCGAAAGGCAGCTACAGGAGGCCGCCTGTTCGAATTCCCCGGGGCCTCCAGTGCTGAGAAGGCGGACTCCTTGGCTAGAAAGCTCAGAGAGGTCTTGAGTGACGAGGTCGTTCGGGTCTCTAGACCTACGAAGTCACAGGCCTGGACGACTCCGTCACCAGCGCCGAGGTTATCGCAGCGGTGGCAACGGTAGGAGGATGTCCCGTCGAGCAAGTGCGTTCTGGCGAAGTTGTCAGTGGCTACGACGGGCTAGGGGCAGTGTTAGTGCACTGTCCCGTTGCAGCTGCCAAGAAGGTAGTAGCAGGAGGAAGGCTCCTCGTGGGATGGGTGTCGGCCCAAGTAAAGTTGCTGGACGCCCGGCCCCTGATGTGCTATCGGTGCCTGGCACCGGGGCACATGGGTGCCCAGTGCAAGGCAGGGGTCGACCGCAGTGGTTTGTGCTATCGCTGCGGCCGACCGGGTCATAAGGCCCGTGAATGCTCCGCTACACCACATTGCGTGGTCTGTGCAGCGCTTGGCAGAACGGCGAAGCATCGCGTG
Source organism: Pararge aegeria (assembly GCF_905163445.1). NCBI lineage: Eukaryota > Metazoa > Arthropoda > Insecta > Lepidoptera > Nymphalidae > Pararge > Pararge aegeria. The sequence continues at coordinate 253,348 of NC_053204.1, read as the reverse complement.
GACAGCAAGTCCTGCGTATCCCCATCTGCGGGCAAGAAGAAGAGAGGGAAGGCAGGCCAGGCTACTGAGCAGTCTTCTTGCTCACCTCAGCAAGCGGAAACGCAGCAGGGGACTGAGGAGGTTCCAATGGCCGAAGACTAATAATGGACCTGAACCTCCTCCAGGCGAATATCAACCACTGCGCCAGAGCTCAGGACCTCCTCTTCCAGAGCATGGCGGAGTGGTTGATTCACGTAGCCGTGGTAGCTGAGCCCTATCGCGTCCCTTCTGGGGATAATTGGGTGGGAGATACGGAAGGAGTGGTTGCCATAACGTCCCGGTCCATAGTGGGCTCTCCAGCCTTCGATAACGTAGTGCGAGGTCGGGTATACGTCTCGGCTTTCGTTGACGACGTTATGGTAGTCGGAGTGTACTTCTCGCCTAATAAAAGTCTCGCTGACTTCGAACAGTTTCTTGCTGAAGTCGGCGTCCTGATAAGCAGAAGACGCTCCGGCCGCGTTCTTGTCGCTGGGGACCTCAATGCAAAATCTGTGGCATGGGGGTGTCCAGCGACGGATCCGCGTGGACGAGAGCTGGAGGAATGGGCGATGGCGACTGGCCTCACGGTCTTAAACCGAGGATCGGTAAACACATGCGTGCGGCAACAGGGCGGCTCCATTGTGGACGTCACTTTCGCAGATGCTGCCCTGGCGCGCCGTGTTCGGGGCTGGAAGGTGCTGGAGAACGTGGAGACGTTGTCGGACCACAGATACTTGAGGTTCGACATCTCCGCAAGTTCGGTTCTCCCGAGCGGTCCAACCCCCTTGCGAGAGGACGGTCCTCGTTGGTCGCTGTCGCGCATTGACCGGGACTTTTTGGTCGAGGTCGAGGTCCTTAACCGGCCGGACTGCGAGGAAGAAAACCTCTATAAAAATCACCCCGAATCCCAAGCGGCGGCGCACCGCGAGGGGATGCATGGCTGATGGGTAGTTCAGTCTCTAGTGCGACCCCCGTCAGGGTACCGGCCGACACCCTTTGGCGAGTTACGCTTTGGCTTATCTGGGTGCAGGGGGCACCACCCGGATGGACTGAATATTTCCCCCATACTCGTGGGATCAAATATGGAAATAAATAAAATTAGAAAGAATAGTAATATTAGAGGGCTAGAAGGCCCGCAAGGAGAGGAAGAGAGAGGAAGGAAGAGAGAAGGACAGGCTTACCGGCTGAAGATTGTTCTGCCTAAGCCAACGGAGGAGGAAAAGGTTAATGAGCTTCTAATGGACACTGATTCAGACGATAGTGACAGAGTTTTGGAGGCCTTAGTGGAGCCTTGGAAGGTAGCCGGAGCCGTATCAAAGCGGCCCCATGATCAGGTGGACTCACGGGAAGAGGAAGAAGGAGAGCCCTCGTTGAAGGCTGTCGCAGTGGAGCCTGAGACTGAGTCTGCAGTAACAACAAAGGCAAAGATTAAAGTGGGAAGGGCTCGGGCTGAAAGAGTAGATGAAGGTGTGCGAGAACGGAGTCCTATCAATAGGGCTAAAGTGGCCATGAATGTGGTTACCTGTACAAGGTGTTACATGCAATTCTACCCTTTGTAGCTATACCTATCCGCAACGGTATACGTCTCAAATTGAAGGACACGGGGCGACACGTCCCATTCATTTGTTCATTCACTCACATTCGGGCGTCGTGAGTTAAACACGTGTAGCAATGTCCCGCGACTCACCCAGGTACCAGTGCTTCAGCGAGTCGTAGGTGAAGAAAGACACCCCCGCGTAGGGGATCACCCCCAGCACAGTGGCGGGGTAGCCTCTGCGGACACGGAGACCAGTCCATTATTACCGGAAACAATTCGCTACTTTTCTTAATTTGTGAAACAGCTAAAAATTTGCGACTTTTTCTATAAAACCCCAGCGTACAGACAGTTGTCTGATTAAATCTGTACTCAAAGAATGGGATAAGTTATTAAAATAATACTATTTTTACAAAATTAAAATTAAAGCGAAGCAGCGTATCGTTGATAAGATAATTATACTAAAACAATGTCAGAATAAAATATACTGGTTGTTGTATGAAACAATAATAAATTGATTGAATTACATTGTAGTTTTGTTTGCTCCGAAAAATACAGAAGTTAAAAGATTAAAGGTGGAGAGCAATTAGATGAAATTTATTCGCTTAAACTAAGAAAGAATTGACAGGAGAAACGGCTAAAGGGCGAATATTTAAAGAATTTGCAAGGGATGATGATTACAATCAAGGTAAGGGGAGAATGCACAGCGAAGAGAGTACAGGGCCAGGGTATAGGGCTGAAATGATAAATTCACGGGAGATAAAAGCAAAGCAGCATTTAAGGGGGGTTGCAATACGGGAAGAGTCAACTAGGCTAAAGTGAGGTGAAGCAGGAAATGTGGCAAGGGTTTAAAGGCGTCAGACTGGAGAAAGGACAACTTAGAAAATTTTACAGTTATTGGGCCAAAATTTGATGGGGGTTGGGAGGGGAATACATACAATAGAGGTTACGGGTGGGGATGAGGGGAATACATCGTTGAGAGCAGAGTGGTTGGGAGGGGAAGAGCAGGGGTCCGAAGGTGAAGGAGGGGAAGAGCAGGGGTCCGAAGGTGAAGGAGGGGAAGAGCAGGGGTCCGAAGGTGAAGGAGGGGAAGAGCAGGGGTCCGAAGGTGAAGGACGGAAAGAGCAGGGGTCCGAAGGTGAAGGAGGGGAAGAGCAGGGGTCCGAAGGTGAAGGAGGGGAAGAGCAGGGTTCCGAAGGTGAAGGAGGGGAAGAGCAGGGGTCCGAAGGTGAAGGAGGGGAAGAGCAGGGGTCCGAAGGTGAAGGACGGGAAGAGCAGGGGTCCGAAGGTGAAGGACGGAAAGAGCAGGGTTCCGAAGGTGAAGGAGGGGAAGAGCAGGGGTCCGAAGGTGAAGGAGGGGAAGAGCAGGGGTCCGAAGGTGAAGGAGGGGAAGAGCAGGGGTCCGAAGGTGAAAGAGGGGAAGAGCAGGGGTCCGAAGGTAAAGGACGGGAAGAGCAGGGTGTTGTGTATTTAAGTTAACTTAGAAAATTATATGTGGGTAGACGGAAAACGTTTTACGAATAAACAGTCACAATCAAGCAGCTGGTCGTTTCATTACATGGTGACAGCGGTGCGGAGTATTTTCGTTAAATAGTGATTCCATTACACTGCTTGGGCGGAATATTATTAATATTTGCGTCGTATATTTACTTAACAACAAATGGAGCACGCAAGGCCTCCCGCGGACCTCGTTTTGGAGGGTGGTCCGGCAAGTCGGGCGGACGCGTGGCGCAAGTGGTACAAGCAGTTTAATGTATTTTTGAAAGCGTCAGGAGTACACAAGGAAACAAAGGATATACAGGCGAGTCTCCTTATTAATCTCGTGGGGCCTGATGGCTACGACATTTATTCTACTTTTAAATTTTCAAAGGACGAAAATCAAGATGATATCGATGTTTTGGTAACGAAATTTAATGAGTATTTTGGAACAAAACACAGTACGACCATGGCCAGATTTCGATTTTTCACACGCAATCAAGAAGTTGGTGAGAATATAGACGCATACGTCACGGCATTACGCATACTTAGTCAGCATTGCGAATTCGAACACCTGGAGGATGGATTAATAAGAGATCGCATTGTGTGTGGTGTCTCGGACAACACAGTGAGAGACAGATTATTAAGAACGGACAATCTGACCTTGGAAAAGGCGATGAAGATTTGTCATGCCAACGAAGTGTCGCTTACAGAGGGTAAGCAAATCGAAGTCGTCAAAAGTACGGAATCTTCGGCGGCCGGTGCGGCGGTTGATGCGTTGTTCAACGCAAAGTCGCGCGCGCGGGCCGGAGGCGGCGGCGCGGCAGTTGCCGGACGCCTCGCCGGTGCTAGCGGCGCGCGCATACAGTGCAGCGAGAATTCACCGGGTCGCCGGTTCGATTCCCGGTTACACACAAATAGTGGTTTGAAGTGTTGTGTGTCGTGTGGAATCGATCATGTTGGTCAATTTCAGTGCCCAGCCAAATTTGTGAAGTGTTTTATTTGTAATCGTCGGGGCCATTTTAAACGGTTTTGTCCAGTCAAATTTAATAACAAAGTGTTCGAAGTAAGTGAAGAATTCAAAGACGACCTATTTTATGTGTCTACTCTGGACGATGTTAACCAGAATTTAAACAATAAGTGGTTTGAAACATTGTTTTTATGTAAAAATGGTATGGCGGAAAATTTTAAATTAGATTCCGGTTCTGACTTAAATGTATTATCACTTAAAACGTTTAAAAAATTAGGTTACTCAATTAATGATTTAAAACCGTGTGAATTAAGAGCTCAATCGTTTTGCGGAAATTATTTACCAATATTGGGGGCATTGGAAATGCCTTGGTTGTACAAACATAATAAGTATATTATTAAATTCATCATATCTAAGGATGATTGTCAGAGTGTGCTTGGAAAAGACACCTGTGAGAATATAGGCGTCATCAAGCGAATTTTCGCGATTAATATAGATACCTATAGCGATTTGTTTCGAGGTGTAGGAAAATTGCCAGGGAAATATAGAATAATAATTGATAAAGAAGTATGTCCGTCGATATGCCCAGTTCGTAAAATACCAATAGGTGTAAGGGATAAATTAAAAGGTGAACTAAATAATATGGAGCAGATGGGTATAATTAGGAAAGTGTCACATCCAACGCCTTGGGTAAACGCCATAGTTCTGCCAGCGAAGAAAGACGGTAGCGTGCGCGTGTGCCTCGACCCGCGGCCGCTCAACCGCGCCATTCGCCGCGCGCACTACCCGCTACCCACGCTCACCGAGATAGCTACTGCGCTGCGCGGTGCTAAGTATTTTAGCAAATTAGATGCGCGTTCAGGATTTTGGATGGTCCAGCTAGATGACCAAAGTGCAGACCTATGCACATTCGGTACTCCTTTTGGTCGTTATCAGTTTCTTCGCCTACCGTACGGCGTAAGTTGTGCTAGTGAAGTGTTTCACGCAAAGATCCGCCAAATTCTAGAGGATCTAGAAGGAGTAGAATCGTTTATTGACGATATTATAGTTTACGGGAGCACTATTGAAGAGCACGATATAAGATTAAGGAGATTATTAGATAGGGCTCGTGAAGTAGGTATTAGGTTCAATCGGGAGAAATGTGAGTTTCACGTGCAGCAAGTTACGTACTTAGGACATACGTTTAGTGAGAAGGGCATGCAAATTGATAAAAATAAATTGCTAGCAATAAAAGATATGCCCTGTCCGTGCGACAGAGGATCGTTGGAGAGATTTTTGGGCATGACGAATTATTTGTCGAAGTTTATTGCGGACTATGCTAATATCGCAAGTCCCCTTAGAAGCCTTTTACGAAAAGGTATAGAGTGGTATTGGGATAGCAACCATGCGGCTGCAGTGTCAGCGCTGAAGGAAGCGCTGTGCCGCGCGCCGGTCCTGGCTCTGTACTCGGCCGATGAGCCCGTGCTGCTGACAGTGGACGCCAGCGCCAGCGCACTCGGCGCAGCGTTGCTGCAGGCCGGCCGCCCGGTGGAGTTTGCGTCGGTGACGCTTTCAGAGACGCAGACTCGATATGCTCAAATAGAAAAAGAGTTGCTGGCGATAGTCTTTGCATTAGAAAGGTTTCATCAGTACGTATACGGGAGGTCGGACGACACGATAGAAACCGATCATAAGCCGCTAGAAACTCTTTTCAAAAAATCTTTAGATGGGGTTCCAGCGCGCTTGCAGCGTATGATGTTGCGTATTCAGTGTTACACTTTCAATGTAATTTACAAACCGGGGAAATATATGTACCTTGCTGACACATTGTCTCGGGCGGCCCTGGAGGAACCTATGGATGATAAACTTTCGTCTGAAATTGACGCGCAGGCGTGTTTTATTATTAACAATGTACCATTTAGTGACAGTAAAATACAAAGCGTTCGTAACGCGACAGGTACGGATCCAGAATGTAAAATTTTAGTTAATTATGTTTTATTTGGATGGCCGCGTTATAGATACGATGCAGATCATTTAGTCCGGGCACATTGGTCATACAGAACGTCATTTGAATATATAGGGGGTGTCTTATTTAAGGATAACCTGGTATTCATACCGCGTAAACTGCGGGGTGTTATGCTGGAGCGTGTACACGAAGGCCACCTCGGTATAGACCGATGTAAGCGGCGCGCGCGTGACGTCATGTTTTGGAATGGTATGTCTCGCGACGTGGAGCAAAAGGTACGCACGTGTGCTGCGTGTGCTGAACACGCCGCTAGGCCAGCGAGAGAATCGATGATTTCTCATTCAATACCTAATCTGCCGTGGAGAAAGGTTGGCTCGGATATATTCCTGTTTCGTCAAAAATACTTTTTAATACTAGTAGACTATTTCTCAAATTTCATAGAAGTCAGTCCTATATCTAACGCAGGATCCAGGGCGGTTATATTAGCCATGAAAGAGCAGTTCGCAAGGCACGGAATAGTTGATGAGCTCATAACTGACAACGGTCCTGCCTATTCCTCCAAAGAATTTCGTCAGTTTAGTGTTGACTGGTGTTTCAGACACACCACCACATCGCCTAATTATGCACAGGCGAACGGGCTTAGTGAAAGGGCGGTACAGACTGTGAAAAATATTATAAAAAAGTCAATCATGACCGGATCAGATTTTTATCTCGGTTTGCTTAATTTCAGGTCGACTCCGCGTGACGGAGTTAGTTCACCGGCTCAGTTGTTAATGGGTAGACGATTAAATACAAGACTCCCGGTGCATATAAATAAATTGATGCCAGAAAGAAACAATAATTCCGATTATATCAATATAAATAACAATCGTTTACGTGCTAAACTTTACTATGATAGGCAGTCGCGTGATTTACCCGAATTAAATGCTGGTGAACCGGTAGTAGTACTAGACGGTAGTACTAGACGTCGTATGATAGTGCATGCTTCGGCACGACAGCCGCGTTCTTATTTTGTTATCGATAGCTCAGGTAGAAAATATAGACGCAATCGGCGTCATCTTATTCGAGCCGAACATCCTACGGGAGGCCAGTCACCTCTTCCTTCTTTTGGAGAGAAGGAGGAAGGTGATGATAGTGCTGATCGTGTCAGTATGTACGGCGACGCTGAGGGTAATATTAGTGGAACTGAGGAGCCTCTGGTTTACGGCGAGGCTAACTCTAGGTCGGCAAGTAGCTCGCCCAGTGGCACCGAACGAACTCGAAAGGCTGCAAACAGAGCTCGCGATCAGCTGGCATTGTTTTTTAAAAAAAAATAATGTATTAGTTATGTAATAATCAAGGGAAACATGTCTTATTTGGTAATATAGTGATATTGTCATAATATAGTGGTGGTAATTTAAGTAGCATAACTATTATCTTTAGTTTATTTAAGGGGAAAGATGTTGTGTATTTAAGTTAACTTAGAAAATTATATGTGGGTAGACGGAAAACGTTTTACGAATAAACAGTCACAATCAAGCAGCTGGTCGTTTCATTACACAGGGTTCCGAAGGTGAAGGACGGGAAGAGCAGGGGTCCGAAGGTGAAGGACGGGAAGAGCAGGGTTCCGAAGGTGAAGGAGGGGAAGAGCAGGGGTCCGAAGGTGGAGGACGGGATGAGGAGGGGTCCGAAGGTGAAGGAGGGAAAGAGCAGGGGTCCGAAGGTGAAGGAGGGGAAGAGCAGGGGTCCGAAGGTGAAGGAGGGGAAGAGCAGGGTTCCGAAGGTGAAGGAGGGGAAGAGCAGGGTTCAGAAGGTGAAGGACGGGAAGAGCAGGGTTCCGAAGGTGAAGGACGGGAAGAGCAGGGGTCCGAAGGTGAAGGAGGGGAAGAGCAGGGGTCCGAAGGTGAAGGAGGGGAAGAGCAGGGGTCCGAAGGTGAAGGAGGGGAAGAGCAGGGTTCCGAAGGTGAAGGAGGGGAAGAGCAGGGGTCCGAAGGTGAAGGAGGGGAAGAGCAGGGGTCCGAAGGTGAAGGAGGGGAAGAGCAGGGGTCCGAAGGTGAAGGAGGGGAAGAGCAGGGTTCCGAAGGTGAAGGAGGGGAAGAGCAGGGTTCAGAAGGTGAAGGACGGGAAGAGCAGGGTTCCGAAGGTGAAGGACGGGAAGAGCAGGGGTCCGAAGGTGAAGGACGGGAAGAGGAGGGGTCCGAAGGTGAAGGAGGGGAAGAGCAGGGGTCCGAAGGTGAAGGAGGGGAAGAGCAGGGTTCCGAAGGTGAAGGAGGGGAAGAGCAGGGGTCCGAAGGTGAAAGAGGGGAAGAGCAGGGTTCCGAAGGTGAAGGACGGGAAGAGCAGGGTTCCGAAGGTGAAGGAGGGGAAGAGCAGGGGTCCGAAGGTGAAGGAGGGGAAGAGCAGGGGTCCGAAGGTGAAGGAGGGGAAGAGCAGGGTTCCGAAGGTGAAGGAGGGGAAGAGCAGGGTCCGAAGGTGAAGGACGGGAAGAGCAGGGTTCCGAAGGTGAAGGAGGGGAAGAGCAGGGGTCCGAAGGTGAAGGAGGGGAAGAGCAGGGGTCCGAAGGTGAAGGAGGGGAAGAGCAGGGTTCCGAAGGTGAAGGACGGGAAGAGCAGGGTTCCGAAGGTGAAGGAGGGGAAGAGCAGGGGTCCGAAGGTGAAGGAGGGGAAGAGCAGGGGTCCGAAGGTGAAGGAGGGGAAGAGCAGGGTTCCGAAGGTGAAGGAGGGGAAGAGCAGGGTTTAGAAGGTGAAGGACGGGAAGAGCAGGGTTCCGAAGGTGAAGGACGGGAAGAGCAGGGGTCCGAAGGTGAAGGACGGGAAGAGCAGGGGTCCGAAGGTGAAGGAGGGGAATAGCAGGGGGCTGAAGGTGAAGGAGGGGAAGAGCAGGGGTCCGAAGGTGAAGGAGGGGAAGAGCAGGGGTCCGAAGGTGAAGGAGGGGAAGAGCAGGGGTCCGAAGGTGAAGGAGGGGAAGAGCAGGGGTCCGAAGGTGAAGGAGGGGAAGAGCAGGGGTCCGAAGGTGAAGGAGGGGAAGAGCAGGGTTCCGAAGGTGAAGGAGGGGAAGAGCAGGGTTCCGAAGGTAAAGGACGGGAAGAGCAGGGGTCCGAAGGTGAAGGAGGGGAAGAGCAGGGGTCCGAAGGTGAAGGAGGGGAAGAGCAGGGGTCCGAAGGTGAAGGAGGGGAAGAGCAGGGGTCCGAAGGTGAAGGAGGGGAAGAGCAGGGGTCCGAAGGTGAAGGAGGGGAAGAGCAGGGTTCCGAAGGTGAAGGAGGGGAAGGTCCGAAGGTGAAGGAGGGGAAGAGCAGGGGTCCGAAGGTGAAGGAGGGGAATAGCAGGGGTCCGAAGGTGAAGGAGGGGAAGAGCAGGGGTCCGAAGGTGAAGGAGGGGAAGAGCAGGGGTCCGAAGGTGAACGAGGGGAAGAGCAGGGGTCCGAAGGTGAAGGAGGGGAAGAGCAGGGGGCTGAAGGTGAAGGAGGGGAAGAGCAGGGGTCCGAAGGTGAAGGAGGGGAAGAGCAGGGGTCCGAAGGTGAAGGAGGGGAAGAGCAGGGGTCCGAAGGTGAAGGAGGGGAAGAGCAGGGGTCCGAAGGTGAAGGAGGGGAAGAGCAGGGGTCCGAAGGTGAAGGAGGGGAAGAGCAGGGTTCCGAAGGTGAAGGAGGGGAAGAGCAGGGTTCCGAAGGTAAAGGACGGGAAGAGCAGGGGTCCGAAGGTGAAGGAGGGGAAGAGCAGGGTTCCGAAGGTGAAGGAGGGGAAGAGCAGGGTTCCGAAGGTAAAGGACGGGAAGAGCAGGGTTCCGAAGGTGAAGGACGGGAAGAGCAGGGGTCCGAAGGTGAAGGAGGGGAAGAGCAGGGTTCCGAAGGTGAAGGAGGGGAAGAGCAGGGTTCCGAAGGTGAAGGACGGGAAGAGCAGGGGTCCGAAGGTGAAGGAGGGGAAGAGCAGGGTTCCGAAGGTGAAGGACGGGAAGAGCAGGGTTCCGAAGGTGAAGGAGGGGAAGAGCAGGGTTCCGAAGGTGAAGGAGGGTGTTAGCGACGCAAAAAGCCCTCTTGTTAATTATTAATTAATAAATTATAAATAATTAATATTATATAATTTAAGCTGAAATAAATGATTGTCTATGGTTTTAATAAATAATGTGCTAAAAACGGAACGTAGGTGGCGGGGGCGGCAAACCGTTATTCTGACGTCCGCGGCGGTTCAAATTGTAGACGTTCACCGCAACCGACCGCAGCCGCATCGTTTAAACTTTGCCAACCGCTACACACGTTCTGTCAGCCAAGTCACTTAAAGAAACCCTGTGTTTTCACTTGCCCTGGCCCCTACAAGTGGTCCTTCGAGCCGGATCGCAAGGTATGTTCCAAACTCCACCGCCAAATATGGTGAACACTGTGAAGAAACAGGACCTAGTTGAGGAGCAGGAGCAGAGCCAGCACACATGTAAGCAGGTGAAAAAGCAGGTACCCCTAAAGGAGGAGCTTAGAAAAAGGCTTTTCGATGAAGTAGAACCAGCTACTAGTGTTAAGAGCACTAGCGGCCACGCAGTGGCACCGAGTAGGGCTTCTACACGCAATGGCACGTCGAGAAAGTCAAGTTCAGCATCCATCCGAGCAAGAAAGACACGGCTGGAACTAGAGGCAGCGGAGGCGAAAGCGCGTATTGAGATGCAGCTAATTGAGAAAAGGTTGCAAGCTGATATGGCAGCACTAGATGAGGAAGCATACAGTCCACTACCGGAGGAGCATGAGGTGCGTAGCAATCATAATAGTTCTGTAGAGAAATGGTTAGAGCACAGTCAGCACGAGCAGTCAGCACAGCCCGTCCAGCAGGATGGTTCAGATTTAGGCGAGCTGTGCCCGCCCGCCGCTATAGGCGGTGGCACTGATGGGACTGTACACATGCTGGCTAGCGCACTCAAAGAAATGGCAACTATTGCTAAGCACAACGCACCACATGCACAAACACATAAGTTTTTAAGCCGTATTAGCACACAGAAGGATCTACCAACGTTTGAGGGCGACCCCATGGACTCGCTTTATTTTAAGCAAGCTTACGACGAGTCCACAAAAGTATGTAGCTTTAGCCCCAGGGAGAATCTGTGGAGGCTACGTAGTTACCTCCGCGGACCAGCAAAGGAAGCCGTCACGGCGCTGCTGATTAGCGCCACCACACCGGACATAGTAATGTCAGCACTGGAGCTACAATTTGGTAACCCCGATATTATTATCACTAGAATAGTACAAGATGTCCAGAAGCTTCCAGCAATGGCACAGGAATATCATAAGGATATAGTCAAGTTTTCCGTTAAAGTTCAAAATTTCGTCGCAGCAGTCCTCGCTATCGGTGAAGATGAGTACCTAAAAAACATGAATATCATGTCGGCCGTGTTGTCTAAGTTCCCAACGGTTTTGTTATCAAAATGGACGGACTACAGCTATCCGCTTATAACCGACGGATCTAAAGCCCGCCTGGTCTGCGGACTATTGACGGGATTCGCCCCGTGCTTCAGCAGTGGGTGGAGAGAAGACACGGGGTGATGACCTTCCACCTTGCGCAGGTGCTTTCAGGACACTGTTGTTTCGGAAAGTACCTGTGCAAGATTGCCGGTAGGGAACCTACCGAGGAGTGCACGAGTGTGGCTGCGCTGTGGACACGGCGCAACATACGCTTGCCGATTGCCCGAGCTGGGCGGTGAACTCGTGGCGGTAGTGGGACAAGACCTCTCCCTGCCGGCTGTGGTCAGGGCCATGGCCCGGAGAAGGGTCCGCTTTAGCGGACGCCGCTGGCTGGGTCGCGGTCGTGTGCGAAAGCGTTCCCGTAACCCAGTCACCAGGCGAAGTGTTTGAACACCGAACCAAAACTAGCACTAGGGGTGGGGCGCTTTTGTGCGCTGCCACTGAGGGTGGGGCGCTTCTGTGCGCTGCCACTGAGGGCGGGGCCTTATAGGCCGCGAGGAAGGACAACCTCAGTAAAAAATCACCGGTGTGGGTGGAAACGCCCTGCGCGGCGGGCTCTCCGGTCTTCATGGCCGGTGAGCGCTGGCTTCGGCCACCGTCGGGCAACCCGTAATCCGCACTGAGCGGAACCGGGGGTCCCGCGCACTGAGCGTGGGGCTGCGAGGAAGACAACCTCTATAAAAAACTACCCCAATCCTAAGGTTGATGCCCGCCGATGGGATGCATGGTTGCTGGGAGTGCAGCCACTAGGGTGTCTGGGGAGGGTCCCCATAAGGCCCATAAACAAAATGGAACTACGACATGGCAAAAAATCTACCCGGGAGGGTCCCCGCGAGGGGGAATCCCTTGGTGCGTCACTAGTGGCGCATCGGCCCCATGTATACGGGGGGGCCACCAGTCGTGAGGGAGAGGAGAAGATTGTGGGGGGCGTAGGGAAAGTTGGAAATGTGCAAGGGGGGAAAGAAGTTATCATTGCTTTAGAGAGGTGCGAAGTTTTAGCAGAGAAGCACGAGAGGGAAATGAGGAAGGACAGAGAGGGAAAGAAGGACGATTCGTCCGTGAGGACGGAGATGTCGGACGAGGCTATGTCAGACTGCAGCCTCATAACAGTAGAGACCAGGCCCAGATCGGAGTCTGAGTCTTCTGGCAATGCGTCTGGCGCAGCTTCAGGCCGTCTGTGGAAGGGGCCGAAGAGGCCGCGACTTGGGGAGTTCGACGTACAACTCTCAATGTCCTCGGATGAGGAAATGAAAGATGCGTCGTCACCCACTAGAGGGAGAGGCAGACCACCCACTACGGGTAAATACGTTGGGCTAGCTAAGGCCAGGGAGGCCCTCAACAGGGCTAAGAAGGAAGAAATGCGCTTGCAGGTTGAGCAGGACCTGTTGAGGACCTCACTAACGTCTAGATTCCGCCGCGAAAAGCAGCGGTCTATTGAACGCGAGATTGGGCCAATGACCGACGATATGTAAGCGGCCCAAATCCAAAAAAGAGCGCTGGATGAAGTGGCGCTGATATCGTCGATCGCCACCAAGTCCACAAATTTGAAGGGGACATTTGTGCGCGAACTCAAGAACGCGGCATCCTCCATCAAAGAGGCGGTTGAGGTCTTGAGTTCACGCACCATATCGGATGAGACACGGCAACTGCAGGCGGACAATGCACGTCTGCAAGCTGAAATGGCCAGCCTGCGAAAGGAGTTGGCCACCTTAAGGAGTGACTTGGAGAAGTCGCGGAAGCAGGGTCCCGCGTCCTCTCCCCCGGATACGACAGAGGGGCTGCGCCCTGACCCGCAGCTCGCTCAATCCAAGGCGAGAACTGAAGTGCCCAATTCGCTACCTTCAGTGATGGAAGAGGTCTGTCGGACGGTGTTGACCCAGGTCGGGACGATGCTGAATGCTCGTCTAGCAGCACTGGAGGACAGGCTCCTTCCAGAGAAACGGATCCGGCCACCACTGGCGGCTGACAAGAGGAAGGCGACAAGGCAGCCCGCATCGTATGCGGACGCCACACGCGTGCCAGGCCCAAGCCAGCCTGCTGAAGAAGGGCGCCACGCTACGGAGACGCCACCTGCTCGCCCTGCAAGTCAGCCAGCGGCGGTAAAACGCCCTACTGACCTTTCTGCACCCAAGGAGGCGCAATGGCAGAAGGTCAGCCAGAAGAGGGCAAAGAAGAAAGACAAGGGTGGCTCGCAGTCGCAGCCGCAAAAGACGCAGCGGGGAGGGGGGCCGGGGACTGCAAAATCAGGGCCTAAACTTCGCCCGCCTCGTTCTTCGGCTGTCGTGCTCACACTGCAGCCGGAAGCCGAGAAGAGCTGATGGTCACCCGAATTGGCATGTTGGGGCTCAAAGTTGCCCTTCCAAAGACGGAGGCCGTCCTATTCGGGGGAACGGGCTGGCGACCCCCGGCACACGCAAGCATTACGGTGTCGGGGGAAGTTGTCCAAATCAGGGCCCACATGAAATATCTGGGCCTTGTTTTGGACCGCAAGTGGAACTTTGAGGAACACTTCCGCCGCCTCGCCCCTAGAGTAGTGGGTGCAGCTGCTTCGCTGGGCCGACTACTCCCAAACGTGGGGGGGCCTGGAGCCCCTTGCCGTCGCCTGTTCGCGGGGGTGGTAAAAAGTATGGCAACGTATGGAGCCCCCATTTGGTTCGATGCACTCCGTGCGCCAACCAGGGCCCTTCTGCGGAGGCCGCAACGGGTAGTGGCAAACAGAATATGCCGGGCATACACGACCGTTGCGTTCGCGGCTGCCTGCGTGTTAGCTGGCACCCCCCCGTGGGAGTTGGAAGCAGGAGTGCTCGCTGAGACTTACCGCATCAGAGCGGAGAGTCGGGCAAGAGGGGGGCCACCGGCCATCGAAGTTATCGGGCGGGCACAGAGGATGGCGGCACGGAGGATGCGGGACCGCTGGAAATCGAGTCTGGCGGATGCCCTCTATGGAAAACGCACCATAGAGGCCATTCGCCCGGTACTGGGTCTGTGGTCCCGTCGCAAGCATGGGGTGCTATCATACCGACTGGTGCAGGTATTAACCAGCCATGGCTGCTTTGGCCATTATCTGTACCGAGTCGCGAGAAGGGAACCAACTCCGACGTGTCATGAGTGTGGCGCTGTGGATGACACGGCTCAGCACACCCTAGAAGAATGCAGTAAATGGGACACACAGCGCCGCACTCTGGTGGCGGCAATCGGCGGGGACCTCTCGCTGCCCAGCGTTGTGCTTGCCATGCTGAGCAGCGAAGCGTCTTGGGACGCTGTGGCCGATTTCTGCGAAGAGGTCATCTTGCAGAAGGAGGCTGCGGAGCGGGTGCGCGAAGAAGATCCAGACGCACATCCGCTTCGGCGTAGACGGGGGGGAAGAAGACGGCGGCAATTTGCCGCTCGCCAGCTTCCCTTGGGAGGCGGCGGGTAGCTATTGGGCTAGCTACCCGCCACTATACTAGTCTCCTCACTGTCTAAGGGGGGGATCACGCTGTCCCGATCCCCTCCTTTTTAGCGCGGGAGCCCCGGCATTCGGCTGGGGCAGTTGGCAGACGCCTGGGAAGTATACAACGGGTTCCCCGGGCGTCTAGCAAAGCCAACGAGAGGGACATGCCGTGGTGGTTTTTAGTTCGGGTATACCCCAGAGGGGGGAGTCCCACATAACCTCCGTCCCGCCCAAGGGACGGGGGTAGTCATAAAGCTTTTCCACCACGCCAAAAAAAAAAAAAAAAAAAAAAAAAAAAAGGTTAGGTTCCCGTGTGGGGTTGCTAGTCCCCCATCGGGCGCGTCCCCGGGTGGTGGATAGGGGAATGCCTCCCAGATATGGGGGGTACCGGGGAAACCCGGCGCGAACCAAAACTAGCACGAGGCGGGGTGGGGCGCTTCTGTGCGCTGCCACTGAGGGTGGGGCGCTTCTGTGCGCTGCCACTGAGGGTGGGGCCTTACAGGCCGCGAGGAAGGACAACCTCGGTAAAAAAATCACCGGTGTGGGTGGGAACGCCCAGCGCGGTGGGCTCTCCGGTCTTCATGGCCGGTGAGCGCTGGCTTCGGCCACCGTCGGGCAACCCGTAATCCGCACTGAGCGGAACCGGGGGTCCCGCGCACTGAGCGTGGGGCTGCGAGGAAGACAACCTCTATAAAAAATTACCCCAATCCTAAGGTTTGATGCCCGCCGATGGGATGCATGGTTGCTGGGAGTGCAGCCACTAGGGTGTCTGGGAAGGGTCCCCATAAGGCCTAAAAAACAAAATGGAAGTACGAACTGGAAATAAATCTACCCGGGAGGGTCCCCGCGAGGGGGAATCCCTTGGTGCGTCGCTAGTGGCGCATCGGCCCCATGTATACGGGGGGGCCACCATTCGTAAGGAAGAGGAGAAGATTGTGGGGGGTTTAGGGATAGATGGAAACGTGCAAGGGGGGAAAGAATTGGTAGTGGCCTTAGAGAGGTGCGAAGTTTTAGCACAGAGGCACGAGAGAGAAATGCGTAAGGAGGAAGAGTTAGAATTGGGGGGGAAATTTTGGATGGATGTAGGAGAAGGGGGGAGGAAGAGGAGCGGAACTGAAGAGGCGGCGTCGGAATCCGACTGCAGCCTTATAACCGTCGAGAGCAGGCCCAGATCGGGCTCAGGCTCGTCGGTAGCGTTTTCAGTGTCCGATATGACAGGAGTGAAGCGCCCACGCCTCAGTGAAGGCGATGATATGTCGACTGACGAGGAAAGGCCGGGGACACCAGTCCCTGTAAGAGGTAGAGGGCGTCCACCTACCCATGGGCGTTATGTCGGCATTGGCAAGGCCAGGGAGGCCCTTAATATGGAAAAAAGAGCCGAGGCGAAAGCCCAGGCCAAACAAAAGGCGGAGGATGACCTCCTCAAGGAGGCCGCCGTCGCCCGTTTTCGGCGGGAGGCGCGCAAAGAAGTGTCATCTCCATTCGGGCAACGTGTGGATGAAAAGACCGCAGCCCGACTGCAGGACCAGGTCTGGGAAGACTTGGACCTTATTAGAAAGGTGGCCACTAAGTCTGCCCACTTGAAGGGCACCTACGTGCGTGACCTGAAAGACGCTGCGGCTTCCATCAAGGAGACTGTAGAAGCCCTCGGGTCGCGCACCGTTTCGGATGAGACGCGGCGACTGCAGGCGGACAACACACGCCTGCAAGCCGAGATGGCTAGCCTCCGCAGAGAGCTGGCCCAATTACGGACAGAGATGGAGGGTATGCGGAAGCAGGGTTCCGCTCACTCTTCCCCGGACAAGACAGAGGAGGCGCCCCCTGCAATGCGTCCTCCTCAACAAGGCAAAACTGGCCGCCCTGGGGTTACCCCAGCTGCGCCTTCATTGGAGGAGATTTGTCGTACGGTGATGGTCCAGGTCGGAGGAATGTTGAATGCCCGCCTGGAGTCACTAGAGGACAGACTCCTCCCAGAGAGGAACCTCCGGCCGCCTTTGGCGACCGACAAAAGGCGAGACGGGCGCACATATGCTGCCGCGGCATCGGGATCTCCAGGCACCGCAAAACCGCCTACTGAAAGCGCGCCTAAGGGGCCCGCCCGATCTGAACACAGCAGGCTCGCAGGGCAGGCGCCCTCGGCACCACCTCATCGCCCAGCTGGGTCCTCGTGGAGTCAGCCACGGGCACGGATGACGACAGACCCTTCTACTTCCTCTTCTACTCCACCTTCCGCGGAGAAGAAGAAAAAGAAGAAGAAGAAAAAGAACGGGAATCAGGAGGCTGGCCCACACCAGGGGAAGAGCCAGTCGTCGGAATGGACGAAAGTAGGTCCCAAGAAGCGACCTGATGCGAAAAGTCGCGCCAGCAAACTCCGCACACCTCGGTCATCAGCAGTCATCTTAACGCTGCAACCGGGGGCGGAAGAAAGGGGCGCGACTTATGCAAAAGTTATTGCCGCTGCGAAGGCGAGAATAAATGCAGCAGACATTGGCGCACAAGGAGTCCGACTCCGAAAGGCAGCTACAGGAGGCCGCCTGTTCGAATTCCCCGGGGCCTCCAGTGCTGAGAAGGCGGACTCCTTGGCTAGAAAGCTCAGAGAGGTCTTGAGTGACGAGGTCGTTCGGGTCTCTAGACCTACGAAGTCTGTTGACCTGCGGATCACAGGCCTGGACGACTCCGTCACCAGCGCCGAGGTTATCGCAGCGGTGGCAACGGTAGGAGGATGTCCCGTCGAGCAAGTGCGTTCTGGCGAAGTTGTCAGTGGCTACGACGGGCTAGGGGCAGTGTTAGTGCACTGTCCCGTTGCAGCTGCCAAGAAGGTAGTAGCAGGAGGAAGGCTCCTCGTGGGATGGGTGTCGGCCCAAGTAAAGTTGCTGGACGCCCGGCCCCTGATGTGCTATCGGTGCCTGGCACCGGGGCACATGGGTGCCCAGTGCAAGGCAGGGGTCGACCGCAGTGGTTTGTGCTATCGCTGCGGCCGACCGGGTCATAAGGCCCGTGAATGCTCCGCTACACCACATTGCGTGGTCTGTGCAGCGGATGGCAGAACGGCGAAGCATCGCGTGGGCAGCAAGTCCTGCGTATCCCCATCTGCGGGCAAGAAGAAGAGAGGGAAGGCAGGCCAGGCTACTGAGCAGTCTTCTTGCTCACCTCAGCAAGCGGAAACGCAGCAGGGGACTGAGGAGGTTCCAATGGCCGAAGACTAATAATGGACCTGAACCTCCTCCAGGCGAATATCAACCACTGCGCCAGAGCTCAGGACCTCCTCTTCCAGAGCATGGCGGAGTGGTTGATTCACGTAGCCGTGGTAGCTGAGCCCTATCGCGTCCCTTCTGGGGATAATTGGGTGGGAGATACGGAAGGAGTGGTTGCCATAACGTCCCGGTCCATAGTGGGCTCTCCAGCCTTCGATAACGTAGTGCGAGGTCGGGTATACGTCTCGGCTTTCGTTGACGACGTTATGGTAGTCGGAGTGTACTTCTCGCCTAATAAAAGTCTCGCTGACTTCGAACAGTTTCTTGCTGAAGTCGGCGTCCTGATAAGCAGAAGACGCTCCGGCCGCGTTCTTGTCGCTGGGGACCTCAATGCAAAATCTGTGGCATGGGGGTGTCCAGCGACGGATCCGCGTGGACGAGAGCTGGAGGAATGGGCGATGGCGACTGGCCTCACGGTCTTAAACCGAGGATCGGTAAACACATGCGTGCGGCAACAGGGCGGCTCCATTGTGGACGTCACTTTCGCAGATGCTGCCCTGGCGCGCCGTGTTCGGGGCTGGAAGGTGCTGGAGAACGTGGAGACGTTGTCGGACCACAGATACTTGAGGTTCGACATCTCCGCAAGTTCGGTTCTCCCGAGCGGTCCAACCCCCTTGCGAGAGGACGGTCCTCGTTGGTCGCTGTCGCGCATTGACCGGGACTTTTTGGTCGAGGTCGAGGTCCTTAACCGGCCGGACTGCGAGGAAGAAAACCTCTATAAAAATCACCCCGAATCCCAAGCGGCGGCGCACCGCGAGGGGATGCATGGCTGATGGGTAGTTCAGTCTCTAGTGCGACCCCCGTCAGGGTACCGGCCGACACCCTTTGGCGAGTTACGCTTTGGCTTATCTGGGTGCAGGGGGCACCACCCGGATGGACTGAATATTTCCCCCATACTCGTGGGATCAAATATGGAAATAAATAAAATTAGAAAGAATAGTAATATTAGAGGGCTAGAAGGCCCGCAAGGAGAGGAAGAGAGAGGAAGGAAGAGAGAAGGACAGGCTTACCGGCTTAGATTGTTCTGCCTAAGCCAACGGAGGAGGAAAAGGTTAATGAGCTTCTAATGGACACTGATTCAGACGATAGTGACAGAGTTTTGGAGGCCTTAGTGGAGCCTTGGAAGGTAGCCGGAGCCGTATCAAAGCGGCCCCATGATCAGGTGGACTCACGGGAAGAGGAAGAAGGAGAGCCCTCGTTGAAGGCTGTCGCAGTGGAGCCTGAGACTGAGTCTGCAGTAACAACAAAGTGGGAAGGGCTCGGGCTGAAAGAGTAGATGAAGGTGTGCGAGAACGGAGTCCTATCAATAGGGCTAAAGTGACCATGAATGCCGATGGCGAATATGGCCCAACAAAAGACGAGCTCATCGACAGGGCCAGGAGTGCGGTCTCCTCGATAACGTGCGAGACTCAGAAGTCCAACAACCTCAAGGGCGGCGTGAAGG
This sequence comes from Pararge aegeria, assembly GCF_905163445.1. Lineage (NCBI taxonomy): Eukaryota > Metazoa > Arthropoda > Insecta > Lepidoptera > Nymphalidae > Pararge > Pararge aegeria. Next base: position 233,859 of record NC_053204.1, on the reverse strand, counting down.
GTGAAATAAACCGGGCTACCAAAGAAATCCGCGCAGCCATGGACGCCCTACAGGCAATGACGATTGACGAGGAAGCCCAAAGGCTCCGGGCAGACAACAGGAGGATGCGACAGGAGATGGCCGCCTTAAGAGCGGAGGTCAAGGCCCTCCGGTTCGCGTTCTCTGCAAGGGAAAAATCCCCTGCACCAGTGGGTCAGCCCGATCTGGGCATGGATCCCCAGAGCTCCCCGGCACTCGGCGAGATGCTTGAGACCTTAAAGAGGGATCTCTTTATATCCATCGGGGGGATGGTAAATGACCGCCTCGAGCAGCTGGAAAAGCGACTCCCACAGGAGCCCATTTTGAGGCCGCCACTCGCGGCTGATAAAAAGAAAGGAGCAGTTACCCGCCGCTCTCCCGATGAGCCATCAGCGGGCCCTTCGCCTGCGCGTCCAGCAAAGACTCGCTCGGCGGCAGGAACTAAGACCACTAAGCCTACCGCTGCGCCGCAGACAGAGTGCAGCGTCTCCACACGTAGTGCAGAGCCACGTGAGGCTGAAGCCACTGAGACCACGCTCCAGCCCCACCAACCCCACCCGCCTGGTCAAAGGTAATTGGGAGGAAGGCTAAAGCCAAGACGGCTAAGTCCACTAAGCCCAAGGCTCCTAACTCAGCCTGCGCACCTGCTAAGGCTACGCCGGCTAAACGCAAGGGTAAACTGAGCCCTCCAAAGTCCTCAACGGTCGTTATCACCCTGAGGCCAGAAGTCGTCGCAACCCAAACTTACGCGACGGTCATGAAGACAGCCACCGCGGGCCTGGCCTTGAAGGAGGTCGGAGTGGATCATGTACGGGTGCGCAAATCAGCCACCGGGGCCAGAGTTATTGAGGTTCCGGGGGCCGACAGCGCCAAGGCTGCAGATGAGCTGGCGGGCAAACTGCAAGGCCTGGTCGGCGAATGGGTGACGGTTACACGGCCCATGAAAACCGCAGAACTGAGGATCGCTGGTATTGACGAGTCCGTCACACCTGAAGAAGTGCAGAGGGTGGTGGCGCAAATGGGAAGTGTTCCACTGGAGCAGGTTAGAGCTGGTGCTATTCGGGCGGGACCCAGCGGGACTGGATCGATATTGGTCCGATGCCCTGTGACTACAGCGAAGCTACTCGTAGCAGAGGGAAGGATAGTCGTTGGGTGGTCGTCAGCCCGTGTTACCCTTTTGGAACCTATCCCGATGCGCTGCTTTAAGTGCATGGGGGTGGGTCACACAAGGGCTCTCTGCCCATCACCTGCCGACCGGAGCACTTTGTGCTTCAGATGTGGCAGGGAAGGGCACAAGGCGGCCTCGTGCTCGGATGAGCCTAAATGTGCAATCTGCACGCAAATGGGCAGGAAAGCTGGTCATGTTATGGGAGGGCTTAAGTGTTTCCCGCCTCCAACGAAGGGTAAGGAGGCTCCTTTGACTCGGGCCCCAGGCTCTTCAAGAGGTCGACAAGAACCGCCACAGGAGGACATCGAAATGGCGACTAATGACCATACGCCATAGCGAATTTCTGCAGGCCAATCTGAACCACTGCGCCCGTGCCCAGGACCTCCTGATACAACACATGGCGGAGTGGCAGATTCAAGTGGCGACAGCCGCCGAGCCCTACTTCATCCCTACTCAATCAAATTGGGCTGGTGACGTCGAGGGATCGGTGGCTGTTGTGGTGCCGGCACATGGAATTCCACTGGTTCCACAACGCAGCGGACCAGGGTTTGTAGCGGTCGTGTGGGGGGAGGTGACACTAATTGGAGTATACTTCTCCCCAAACAAACCCCTGTCTGCCTTCGAGGCTTATCTTAGAAGTCTGGAGCCAGTGGTGAGAGGTGCGGCCCCGACCCAGGTAATCCTGATGGGGGACCTAAATGCGAAGTCTGCGGCGTGGGGATCCCCCATAACAGATCTGAGGGGAGTTGAGTTGGAGAACTGGGCTGCCATGGTCGGCCTGGTCCTTCTCAACCAAGGACGCGCAAACACCTGTGTGCGACGGCAGGGGGGGTCAATAGTGGATGTCTCATTCGCTACCCCTGCCATCGCCTCACGTGCCCAGGATTGGCGCGTCCTCGAGGAAGTGGAGACTCTGTCAGACCATCGGTACATCCGGTGGAGAGTCTCCGCATCCTGCTCGTTGCCTCAAAGTCAGACCGGAGGAGGGAGAGTAGTGTTTCCGAGATGGTCCCTAGCCCGCCTCGACCGTGAAATGGTGGAGGAAGGAGCCATTGTTGAGGCCTGGAACGCAGCCACCCCGGTGCTGACTGATGTTATTATAACTAATGAAAGTTTTTAAATAGAATTTAAAATAATGGTTTGAAGCCAATAATTTGGTTTTAAATAGAAAGAAAAACTAAATGCATATAATTCCCATTACTTCATGTACACGTGTAAACCACTGTACTACTTAATAATGAGAAGTTGAACCTGGTGGATGAGACAGTTTTTCTAGAAATATCGTTAGATGCTAAATTTCAATGGGCTAAAATTCATGTACATAATTTATAGAACATCCTTTAGTTCTGCCGCCTAAGCAGTAAAGAGGTCACGCCATATGACAGACATAGAAACTGTTGGAATTGTCTTATGGGGTACTGCCTGGGTAAGAAGATAGGGGTAGAAATGCAGGTAATCAAAGTTGTCGTTACCTGTAAACGGCACACGCAAGCATTACGGTGTCGGGGGAAGTTGTCCAAATCAGGGCCCACATGAAATATCTGGGCCTTGTTTTGGACCGCAAGTGGAACTTTGAGGAACACTTCCGCCGCCTCGCCCCTAGAGTAGTGGGTGCAGCTGCTTCGCTGGGCCGACTACTCCCAAACGTGGGGGGGCCTGGAGCCCCTTGCCGTCGCCTGTTCGCGGGGGTGGTAAAAAGTATGGCAACGTATGGAGCCCCCATTTGGTTCGATGCACTCCGTGCGCCAACCAGGGCCCTTCTGCGGAGGCCGCAACGGGTAGTGGCAAACAGAATATGCCGGGCATACACGACCGTTGCGTTCGCGGCTGCCTGCGTGTTAGCTGGCACCCCCCCGTGGGACCTTCCTTCCCGGGACCGGATGGAGTCCCGGGAAGAGTCCTGGCGCTGGCCTTGAGGCACCTCGGGAGCCACCTTAGGCAGTAGGAACATCGCTGGGTTTTAGTGGGTATTCTGGCCGCATATCATTCAACATGAACAGCTATTTGAAACGGAGCTCATCCGCGGAAGTATCACCACCATGTTTTATTCTGTCGCTGAGCAGCATTGTTGTAATGCAGCGTTCCGATCTAAAGCGCGTGATTACAGTCACACGAGCCCAAACACCTACCCACCAAATTGCTGCTGCTGTTTTAGTTACTTTCACAGCATTAGGTCAATACTATGGGATACTGCTGCTAAGGTAAGCAGTGGTTACCTGTACAAGGTGTTACATGCAATTCTACCCTTTGTAGCTATACCTATCCGCAACGGTATACGTCTCAAATTGAAGGACACGGGGCGACACGTCCCATTCATTTGTTCATTCACTCACATTCGGGCGTCGTGAGTTAAACACGTGTAGCAATGTCCCGCGACTCACCCAGGTACCAGTGCTTCAGCGAGTCGTAGGTGAAGAAAGACACCCCCGCGTAGGGGATCACCCCCAGCACAGTGGCGGGGTAGCCTCTGCGGACACGGAGACCAGTCCATTATTACCGGAAACAATTCGCTACTTTTCTTAATTTGTGAAACAGCTAAAAATTTGCGACTTTTTCTATAAAACCCCAGCGTACAGACAGTTGTCTGATTAAATCTGTACTCAAAGAATGGGATAAGTTATTAAAATAATACTATTTTTACAAAATTAAAATTAAAGCGAAGCAGCGTATCGTTGATAAGATAATTATACTAAAACAATGTCAGAATAAAATATACTGGTTGTTGTATGAAACAATAATAAATTGATTGAATTACATTGTAGTTTTGTTTGCTCCGAAAAATACAGAAGTTAAAAGATTAAAGGTGGAGAGCAATTAGATGAAATTTATTCGCTTAAACTAAGAAAGAATTGACAGGAGAAACGGCTAAAGGGCGAATATTTAAAGAATTTGCAAGGGATGATGATTACAATCAAGGTAAGGGGAGAATGCACAGCGAAGAGAGTACAGGGCCAGGGTATAGGGCTGAAATGATAAATTCACGGGAGATAAAAGCAAAGCAGCATTTAAGGGGGGTTGCAATACGGGAAGAGTCAACTAGGCTAAAGTGAGGTGAAGCAGGAAATGTGGCAAGGGTTTAAAGGCGTCAGACTGGAGAAAGGACAACTTAGAAAATTTTACAGTTATTGGGCCAAAATTTGATGGGGGTTGGGAGGGGAATACATACAATAGAGGTTACCGGTGGGGATGAGGGGAATACATCGTTGAGAGCAGAGTGGTTGGGAGGGGAAGAGCAGGGGTCCGAAGGTGAAGGAGGGGAAGAGCAGGGGTCCGAAGGTGAAGGAGGGGAAGAGCAGGGGTCCGAAGGTGAAGGAGGGGAAGAGCAGGGGTCCGAAGGTGAAGGACGGAAAGAGCAGGGGTCCGAAGGTGAAGGAGGGGAAGAGCAGGGGTCCGAAGGTGAAGGAGGGGAAGAGCAGGGGTCCGAAGGTGAAGGAGGGGAAGAGCAGGGGTCCGAAGGTGAAAGAGGGGAAGAGCAGGGGTCCGAAGGTGAAGGAGGGGAAGAGCAGGGGTCCGAAGGTGAAGGAGGGGAAGAGCAGGGGTCCGAAGGTAAAGGACGGGAAGAGCAGGGTTCCGAAGGTGAAGGACGGGAAGAGCAGGGGTCCGAAGGTGAAGGACGGGAAGAGCAGGGTTCCCCTGAATAGGGATCCATGGGGTCGGCCATACCGCATCGTCAGAGGTAAGATGCGGAGTGCCCCACCCATGAACTCCATGGAGCCGGAGCTCCTTAATCGGGTGGTGTCTGGACTCTTTCCTCAACCACCAGCTTTTACGCCCCCGACTATGACGATTCCATCATTCGGGGAGCGAGAAGAGTCGATAGAAGCCCCTCCATTCACAGAGGATGAATTAGGAGAAGCGTGGAACCACCTGCGGCGGTGCAAGAAGGCACCGGGACCGGATGGAGTCCCGGGAAGAGTCCTGGCGCTGGCCTTGAGGCACCTCGGGAGCCACCTTAGGCAGCTATTTAATGACTGCCTGGAGGCGGGGCGGTTCCCGAGAGTATGGAAACAGGGACGCTTGGTGCTGTTGCGGAAGGAGGGTCGTTCTCCTGATTCTCCTTCGGCATACAGACCAATTGTCCTTATTGATGAGGTGAGCAAGATGCTGGAGAGAGTTCTGGCCTCTCGTATTAACCAGCACCTCGCTCTGCAGGGCCCTGATCTTTCGGAACACCAGTACGGCTTTAGGGTAGGCAAGTCGACGATAGATGCCGTTGGTGCTCTGAAAAGTTTCTGCGAAGGAGCGCAGAAGGAAAGCGACGGGGTATTGGCGGTATCACTAGATATCGCCAATGCCTTTGGCACCCTGCCGTATAGCGTGGTAGAGGAGGCGCTCCAATATCATCGGGTGCCCCTGTACCTGCGCCGAATGATAGGGCACTACCTGGAGGAAAGGGTAGTGGTCTATCAGGGAAAGGACGGGGCGAGGCAGGAGAGGCGTATGGCTTGTGGGGTTCCGCAGGGATCGGTTCTCGGACCCCTGCTGTGGAACCTGGGCTTTGATTGGGCAATTCGTCCGGTTCTGCTGCCCCGGATGGTAATTATTTGTTACGCGGACGACACCATGGTTGCCGTCCGGGGAAGCAGTTATGAGGAGTCGGTGAGGAGGGCTACGGTGGCCACCGAGCTGATGGTCACCCGAATTGGCATGTTGGGGCTCAAAGTTGCCCTTCCAAAGACGGAGGCCGTCCTATTCGGGGGAACGTGTTGTCGTCGGTGTAGTATATGCAGCTGATGGTGTGCCGTGACACCGCAACAATCGCGTGGGGAATTTCGTCGTGGATACGCGACTTTTTGGCCGTAGTGCGCACTATCACCACATATTCGGATGTCAGACCCTGGGCCTCGTGGATGGTGTTCACTCGTGATCCCTGTCCCGTTCCATATCCCAAGGACTTCAAGAGAGCCTTTTCTTTTTGGGTATGGGTAAGGTACAAGGTGTTAATTGTCTCTTTAGGGATCTCGGCACCAGTGTAGTCCTTCAGGGTCAGGGACTGTATCCGAACGTTGGACGAGTATATGCCATCATACACTTCGTTGAGCGCATACGCCACGTCCATGGGGTTTCTGTGCGTGCACAACAGTTGTTTGCTGATAGTGAGGAATACGCTAGGGCGGGAGTACTTTAATGAGAAAGCGTTACTACGGTCGATGAAGGGCACCTGGTTTTCGTCGCCAATTATGAGCATTTCGCTGGCATGAGCAAGTTTCGCGGCCATAATTATCGATCCTGGGTGGCTCATGAGAGCTTCATCCACGATGAGGCGCTCGCAGTGCCTCTCGCTTTGCTCTTTGAATCCATTTACCAAGACCGATGCCATGGTGCGGACTTTGAGTGTTGATGCCGCTCCGTACTTTGCCTGCAGCTTCTCCTTCAAATCCTTTTTGGCCTCCGTGGTTGCTGTTAGAACCACGTCACGATTTATCTCGAAGTTCCTCACTATCCAGGTGGTCTTCCCACAGCCAGGAACTCCGTTTACCCAGGTGATTTTGGGTGCTTTCCAGGATTTCAGGGGCTCCTTCTCGTCCTTCGCTATCTTATTGCCTTGTTCGAGGATTCTCTGTCCCAGCATTATGTTGGTGCATTTTGCCAGGACAACTATTGGGTCGGTGGATGGTGTTTTGAACCGCGGCTTATTATCTTCTGCTTCCGCCTCTTCGTCCACCTCGACAAAACCTGCTGTTGCGCTGTATGCGGCCATGTGGTCGAGTTCTTCTACATTTCCATGTAGAGTTTGCCGACGTCCGTTGTCGTAAATAACCGCTTCAGCTTCCTGGAGTCTCACCGTCAAGAGGCCAGTGTTTTGATGTTTGTAGGCCTGCAGGATGTCATGGCAGGTCTTCCGGCTGACCTCTAGCTCAGCTTTGATGAGAGCCATGAACTCCAAGAATGCATTCATGATGTGGTCCATTGGTGTTACTACGACTCCGAGGGTCGGCGGTTCGACCAGGCCTTTTTCGGCGTTAGTCCGTTTGTCGCTGGGTGAAGTTTTGGGCTGTGGCCTGGGCTTCAAGAAAGCGGCCAGTGCACTGCCCACCTCTTGCGTCATTGACTCGGCTCTCTTTTTTGATTTTTCGCCAGACATGCTTGCTATTGCCGATTTGAACGTGCTGATGGCTGTTTTAAAGGCACGTGTCGGCGCAGAGGTTGTCTGGGAGGACTCCCCTTGAGTTTTCTCGGCCTCCTGCCACTTTTGTGTCAGCTGTTCCGCGCCGCTTTTCCGCTCCTGAGTAACCATGATGGTGGGTGGAACATTTTCCCAGTCAGGTGTTTCGCTGGGTTTTTTCCTGGGTTTGAGGTAACTAAGGTCCTCTCCCCTGTTTTCGTAGACAACTACCTGGTGCTTTTTCGATGCGTCTATGCAACCAAGGTAGTCCTCTATTGTTCCTTTTGTATAGCCCACCGCCATGGCGTCGACGCTAATTATTCGGGCAGGTGTGTCGCCCGTGCTGCAGAATGATGTTAGTACTGAGCTGGCCCTGGCAAATGGTGGTTCCAGTAGATTCCAGTTGAATATTGCGACAACTTTGTTCTTTGTGCGCAATATTCTACAGGGTTGTTGAGCTACTGTAACTTCTGGCAGGGCTTCATAGATTTTGCGTCGAATTGTATTTTTGGAAGTGCTTCCGTTCGCTAGCGCTGCGAGTCCTGGCGATATCATCACCCTGCTCGAGTCGCTCGCGATGCAGAAGCCTATCCCCAATCTCTCAGAGCTGTTATCCATAAACAGTGCCACACCACGGGTTCTTAACCCCGGATTTCCCCTTTCTGCCATTAGCAAGAGCTGCCTGGTAGGCATATCCTGCACCGGGCAGGGTTGTTGGGGTAACGGGGCCTGGGTGGTCCTGCTCAAGTCTGGGCTTGGCGGCGTCGGGTTGCTGTTTCTCCTGACGGCAATGAGGAAGATCTTCTCCACATACCTCAGGAAGTCTGGTCTTCTCTCTGGATCCGCTACGAGATCGTGGAAGCTTCTAGTTGAGATTTCTCGATCGATTTGATGTTCGAGCTCGTAGCGATGGTTCGAGAATCTTGGGCATTCTACTATAAGGTGTTCGACAGTTTCTGTTTCGTTTGGGTCACATTCGCAGGCTGGGCTATCTTTTAGCCTAAAGGCACCCCTCGTATTCATGTTCTAACCTAACCTAACCTAAATCTAGTTTTGACACCTTTAGACTTTAGATTCAAGATTTAATGTGAATATATGCATCAATAAAAACTCATTACTATTTTAATACTAGTTATGCTGCTGTTGATGCACTGATGAAAGCCAGATAGCTAGATCAGTGTTTAGTTAGTCGTAGTTGCCGGTGGGCTGAGGTCTAAAGGAATCCAAACTAGTTTTAAAAGGTTAGGTTAGGTTAGGTTAGGTTAGGTTAGGTTAGGTTAGGTTAGGTTAGGTTAGGTTGCCCCCAAACTCATCGTTGCTGCAGGGGCGCTGAGTCGGCTCCTCCCTAACTTGGGCGGACCTGGCGTTGGCTGCCGCCGCCTGTACACAGGAGTGGTGCGGTCGATGGCCCTGTATGGAGCACCGATCTGGGCAGACGCTCTTGTCGCCCGTAATAGGACCCTGCTGCGAAGGCCGCAACGGGTCATGGCGGCAAGAGTGATCAGAGCGTACCGCACCATTTCGCACGAGGCGGCCTGCGCGTTGGCAGGGACACCCCCGTGGGACCTGGATGCGGAGGTGTTGGCGTGTGTGCACGAGCGAAGGGTGGAGGTCCGCATGCGGGGAGAACACCCTTCGCCGGAGAGGGTCACTGGGTGGCGGCGTTTAGCGCAGGCCGAGCTCTTTCGCCAATGGCGAGAGAGGCTCGAGTCGCCCAGTGCCGGTCTGCGGACTATTGACGGGATTCGCCCCGTGCTTCAGCAGTGGGTGGAGAGAAGACACGGGGTGATGACCTTCCACCTTGCGCAGGTGCTTTCAGGACACGGTTGTTTCGGAAAGTACCTGTGCAAGATCGCCGGTAGGGAACCTACCGAGGAGTGCCACGAGTGCGGCTGCGCTGTGGACACGGCGCAACACACGCTTGCCGATTGCCCGAGCTGGGCGGTGCAGCGGGCCGCACTCGTGGCGGTAGTGGGACAAGACCTCTCCCTGCCGGCTGTGGTCAGGGCCATGGCCGGCAGTGAGACGTCTTGGGATGCGATAGTCTCGTTCTGCGAAGACGTGATGACGCAGAAGGAGGCTGCGGAGCGGCTGAGAGAGGATGCCGTGGACTCCCAGCCGATCCGCCGCAGGAGAGTCGGGCGCAGGCGGCTTGCACAAGACCGCCGCCTGCCCCCATAAGGAGGACCTCCGGGCGATAGATGCGGGGACATTTACCGCCCGTGGGAGATAGGTCCTCGTGCTGGAAGGCGCACTCTGTGTTCAAAGTGCGCCTTTGGCGAATGAGGGGGCACGAAATGCCCCCGGAGAAGGGTCCGCTTTAGCGGACGCCGCTGGCTGGGTCGCGGTCGTGTGCGAAAGCGTTCCCGTAACCCAGTCACCAGGCGAAGTGTTTGAACACCGTGGGGTTTAGTCGGTAAGAGTCCGACATAACCATTGCACCTCCCCGGGTGTGTTGGTATCCATGAGGATTCCCCACGTAAAAAAAAAAAAAAAAAAGGTTAGGTTAGGTTAGGTTAGGTTAGGTTAGGTTAGGTTAGGTTAGGTTAGGTTAGGTTAGGTTAGGTTAGGTTAGGTTAGGTTAGGTTAGTTCGGGCCTCACCTGGAGCATAATTTTTAGACGGCCGAGTGGAGCAGTGGGCAGAGAGACGGCCGAGTGGAGCAGTGGGCAGAGACCCAGCTTACTGACTCGAAGGTCGTGGGATCGATTCCCACAACTGGAAAATGTTTGTGTGATGAACATTAATATTTTGAGGTTAGGTTGATATATCGCGGCATCTGAGTTCGAATCCTGACGCTTTGTATGAACTTTTTTTTGGAGGTTGAAAGTTGGTTTCGTTGGTTTTTCAAAGGCCCTTTTCAGGGCCAGTGGTAGTGGCAGCGGTTGTTGTTGTTATTTGTTGTTGTCAGTGGTTGTTGTTATCGTTATTGTTATTGTTATTGTAGTTTTAAGTCTATTTTAGGTTGGATTGCGGTTGTTTTTTGTGGGTGGTTGCCTTTGTTTGTTATTGTTATTGTTATTGTAGTTTTAACAGGGATAGGGGGATTGTCAAAGGGCCCTTTTAAGGGCCACAGGTTGTTATTTCTTATCTTGTTCTGTTGACTGTTGGCTGTTGTTATTGTTTTTCTCACTTGTTGTTGTTAATTGTTAAGTTTGGCTGTCCCTGACTGTTGGCCTGCTGGCTTTACAGACAGGTGGACCGTCGGAGATGGCGGATGAATTGTCATCGGGGAGGGATGGCGCTCCAGGGCCGCAGACGCGTTCACGCCGGAGCAACAGGGCGGTTGCAGTAAGGGGCGGAGCTTCGGCCCGTACCCCTGTTGTTGCGAGGTACTCGCGCCGGGATGATTCCGTTTCGCCGAGCTCCCGGAACTCGTCGATGTCGCGGTGCTCGACGCCGGTATCAAGGGGGAACTTTGTTCTTTGTGCGCAATATTCTACAGGGTTGTTGAGCTACTGTAACTTCTGGCAGGGCTTCATAGATTTTGCGTCGAATTGTATTTTTGGAAGTGCTTCCGTTCGCTAGCGCTGCGAGTCCTGGCGATATCATCACCCTGCTCGAGTCGCTCGCGATGCAGAAGCCTATCCCCAATCTCTCAGAGCTGTTATCCATAAACAGTGCCACACCACGGGTTCTTAACCCCGGATTTCCCCTTTCTGCCATTAGCAAGAGCTGCCTGGTAGGCATATCCTGCACCGGGCAGGGTTGTTGGGGTAACGGGGCCTGGGTGGTCCTGCTCAAGTCTGGGCTTGGCGGCGTCGGGTTGCTGTTTCTCCTGACGGCAATGAGGAAGATCTTCTCCACATACCTCAGGAAGTCTGGTCTTCTCTCTGGATCCGCTACGAGATCGTGGAAGCTTCTAGTTGAGATTTCCCGATCGATTTTCCCGATCCCGATCGTCGAAGAGCAGGGGTCCGAAGGTGAACGAGGGGAAGAGCAGGGGTCCGAAGGTGAAGGAGGGGAATAGCAGGGGTCCGAAGGTGAAGGAGGGGAAGAGCAGGGGTCCGAAGGTGAACGAGGGGAATAGCAGGGGTCCGAAGGTGAAGGAGGGGAAGAGCAGGGGTCCGAAGGTGAAGGAGGGGAAGAGCAGGGGTCCAAAGGTGAACGAGGGGAAGAGCAGGGGTCCGAAGGTGAAGGAGGGGAAGAGCAGGGGTCCGAAGGTGAAGGAGGGGAAGAGCAGGGTTCCGAAGGTGAAGGAGGGGAAGAGCAGGGTTCAGAAGGTGAAGGACGGGAAGAGCAGGGTTCCAAAGGTGAAGGACGGGAAGAGCAGGGGTCCGAAGGTGAAGGACGGGAAGAGCAAAGGTCCGAAGGTGAAGGAGGGGAAGAGCAGGGTTCCGAAGGTGAAGGAGGGGAAGAGCAGGGTTCCGAAGGTGAAGGACGGGAAGAGCAGGGTTCCGAAGGTGAAGGAGGGGAAGAGCAGGGGTCCGAAGGTGAAGGACGGGAAGAGCAGGGGTCCGAAGGTGAAGGAGGGGAAGAGCAGGGTTCCGAAGGTGAAGGACGGGAAGAGCAGGGTTCCGAAGGTGAAGGAGGGGAAGAGCAGGGGGCCGAAGGTGAAGGAGGGGAAGAGCAGGGTTCCGAAGGTGAAGGAGGGGAAGAGCAGGGGGCCGAAGGTGAAGGAGGGGAAGGTCCGAAGGTGAAGGACGGGAAGAGCAGGGTTCCAAAGGTGAAGGACGGGAAGAGCAGGGGTCCGAAGGTGAAGGACGGGAAGAACAGGGTTCCAAAGGTGAAGGACGGGAAGAGCAGGGGTCCGAAGGTGAAGGACGGGAAGAGCAGGGGTCCGAAGGTGAAGGAGGGGAAGAGCAGGGTTCCGAAGGTGAAGGAGGGGAAGAGCAGGGGGCCGAAGGTGAAGGAGTGGCAGTGGCAACAGCCAAGAATCTGGCGGAGGAGGAGATGCTGGCTAGCCTCGACGCCGATCCCTGGGGCCGGCCATACAAAATGGTTAGGCGTAAGCTTCGCCCCAGGGCCCCACCGCTAACTGAATCTCTTCAGCCTCAGCAACTGGAGTTAGTGGTGGGGACTCTGTTCCCCAGGAGGGATGGCTTGGAGCCACCGTGTATGGCGCCACCCATCGGTGCTGCGGACGCGTCTTTTACGGGCGCGCCCGAAGTCACCGAGGGAGAACTGAGGGCGGCGCTGCTGCGGCTTCGAGCCAAAAACACTGCTCCGGGACCCGACGGCATTCCCGGCCGGGCCTGGGTCGTGGCTTTGGGTCGTGGAGACTCTGTCAGACCATCGGTACATCCGGTGGAGAGTCTCCGCATCCTGCTCGTTGCCTCAAAGTCAGACCGGAGGAGGGAGAGTAGTGTTTCCGAGATGGTCCCTAGCCCGCCTCGACCGGGAAATGGTGGAGGAAGGAGCCATTGTTGAGGCCTGGAACGCAGCCACCCCGGTGCTGACTGACGTTGAGGAGAGGGCGAGGCGTTTCCGCATCGCATTGACGAGGGTATGTGATGCAGCGATGCCCCGGACCAGGTGCCTCCCAGCCCGGAAGGCGGTTTACTGGTGGTCGCAAGAAATTGCTGCTCTCCGTTGCGACAGTAATCGGGCGCGCCGGGCTTACACCCGTTGCCGCCGAAGAAGGCCACTGGACGCGCCGGAAGAGGATCGCCTATATAAAGAGCTCCAGAGGGCAAAAAGGGCATTCCAGGTGGCCATCGCTAATGCCAAGGACTCCGCCAGCGAGGAGTTCCTGGCAACCCTGAATAGGGATCCATGGGGTCGGCCATACCGCATCGTCAGAGGTAAGATGCGGAGTGCCCCATCCATGAACTCCATGGAGCCGGAGCTCCTTAATCGGGTGGTGTCTGGACTCTTTCCTCAACCACCAGCTTTTACGCCCCCGACTATGACGATTCCATCATTCGGGGAGCGAGAAGAGTCGATAGAAGCCCCTCCATTCACAGAGGATGAATTAGGAGAAGCGTGGAACCACCTGCGGCGGTGCAAGAAGGCACCGGGACCGGATGGAGTCCCGGGAAGAGTCCTGGCGCTGGCCTTGAGGCACCTCGGGAGCCACCTTAGGCAGCTATTTAATGACTGCCTGGAGGCGGGGCGGTTCCCGAGAGTATGGAAACAGGGACGCTTGGTGCTGTTGCGGAAGGAGGGTCGTTCTCCTGATTCTCCTTCGGCATACAGACCAATTGTCCTTATTGATGAGGTGAGCAAGATGCTGGAGAGAGTTCTGGCCTCTCGTATTAACCAGCACCTCGCTCTGCAGGGCCCTGATCTTTCGAAACACCGGCTGATCTTACGGCTTTAGGGTAGGCAAGTCGACGATAGATGCCGTTGGTGCTCTGAAAAGTTTCTGCGAAGGAGCGCAGAAGGAAAGCGACGGGGTATTGGCGGTATCACTAGATATCGCCAATGCCTTTGGCACCCTGCCGTATAGCGTGGTAGAGGAGGCGCTCCAATATCATCGGGTGCCCCTGTACCTGCGCCGAATGATAGGGCACTACCTGGAGGAAAGGGTAGTGGTCTATCAGGGAAAGGACGGGGCGAGGCAGGAGAGGCGTATGGCTTGTGGGGTTCCGCAGGGATCGGTTCTCGGACCCCTGCTGTGGAACCTGGGCTTTGATTGGGCAATTCGTCCGGTTCTGCTGCCCCGGATGGTAATTATTTGTTACGCGGACGACACCATGGTTGCCGTCCGGGGAAGCAGTTATGAGGAGTCGGTGAGGAGGGCTACGGTGGCCACCGAGCTGATGGTCACCCGAATTGGCATGTTGGGGCTCAAAGTTGCCCTTCCAAAGACGGAGGCCGTCCTATTCGGGGGAACGTGTTGTCGTCGGTGTAGTATATGCAGCTGATGGTGTGCCGTGACACCGCAACAATCGCGTGGGGAATTTCGTCGTGGATACGCGACTTTTTGGCCGTAGTGCGCACTATCACCACATATTCGGATGTCAGACCCTGGGCCTCGTGGATGGTGTTCACTCGTGATCCCTGTCCCGTTCCATATCCCAAGGACTTCAAGAGAGCCTTTTCTTTTTGGGTATGGGTAAGGTACAAGGTGTTAATTGTCTCTTTAGGGATCTCGGCACCAGTGTAGTCCTTCAGGGTCAGGGACTGTATCCGAACGTTGGACGAGTATATGCCATCATACACTTCGTTGAGCGCATACGCCACGTCCATGGGGTTTCTGTGCGTGCACAACAGTTGTTTGCTGATAGTGAGGAATACGCTAGGGCGGGAGTACTTTAATGAGAAAGCGTTACTACGGTCGATGAAGGGCACCTGGTTTTCGTCGCCAATTATGAGCATTTCGCTGGCATGAGCAAGTTTCGCGGCCATAATTATCGATCCTGGGTGGCTCATGAGAGCTTCATCCACGATGAGGCGCTCGCAGTGCCTCTCGCTTTGCTCTTTGAATCCATTTACCAAGACCGATGCCATGGTGCGGACTTTGAGTGTTGATGCCGCTCCGTACTTTGCCTGCAGCTTCTCCTTCAAATCCTTTTTGGCCTCCGTGGTTGCTGTTAGAACCACGTCACGATTTATCTCGAAGTTCCTCACTATCCAGGTGGTCTTCCCACAGCCAGGAACTCCGTTTACCCAGGTGATTTTGGGTGCTTTCCAGGATTTCAGGGGCTCCTTCTCGTCCTTCGCTATCTTATTGCCTTGTTCGAGGATTCTCTGTCCCAGCATTATGTTGGTGCATTTTGCCAGGACAACTATTGGGTCGGTGGATGGTGTTTTGAACCGCGGCTTATTATCTTCTGCTTCCGCCTCTTCGTCCACCTCGACAAAACCTGCTGTTGCGCTGTATGCGGCCATGTGGTCGAGTTCTTCTACATTTCCATGTAGAGTTTGCCGACGTCCGTTGTCGTAAATAACCGCTTCAGCTTCCTGGAGTCTCACCGTCAAGAGGCCAGTGTTTTGATGTTTGTAGGCCTGCAGGATGTCATGGCAGGTCTTCCGGCTGACCTCTAGCTCAGCTTTGATGAGAGCCATGAACTCCAAGAATGCATTCATGATGTGGTCCATTGGTGTTACTACGACTCCGAGGGTCGGCGGTTCGACCAGGCCTTTTTCGGCGTTAGTCCGTTTGTCGCTGGGTGAAGTTTTGGGCTGTGGCCTGGGCTTCAAGAAAGCGGCCAGTGCACTGCCCACCTCTTGCGTCATTGACTCGGCTCTCTTTTTTGATTTTTCGCCAGACATGCTTGCTATTGCCGATTTGAACGTGCTGATGGCTGTTTTAAAGGCACGTGTCGGCGCAGAGGTTGTCTGGGAGGACTCCCCTTGAGTTTTCTCGGCCTCCTGCCACTTTTGTGTCAGCTGTTCCGCGCCGCTTTTCCGCTCCTGAGTAACCATGATGGTGGGTGGAACATTTTCCCAGTCAGGTGTTTCGCTGGGTTTTTTCCTGGGTTTGAGGTAACTAAGGTCCTCTCCCCTGTTTTCGTAGACAACTACCTGGTGCTTTTTCGATGCGTCTATGCAACCAAGGTAGTCCTCTATTGTTCCTTTTGTATAGCCCACCGCCATGGCGTCGACGCTAATTATTCGGGCAGGTGTGTCGCCCGTGCTGCAGAATGATGTTAGTACTGAGCTGGCCCTGGCAAATGGTGGTTCCAGTAGATTCCAGTTGAATATTGCGACAACTTTGTTCTTTGTGCGCAATATTCTACAGGGTTGTTGAGCTACTGTAACTTCTGGCAGGGCTTCATAGATTTTGCGTCGAATTGTATTTTTGGAAGTGCTTCCGTTCGCTAGCGCTGCGAGTCCTGGCGATATCATCACCCTGCTCGAGTCGCTCGCGATGCAGAAGCCTATCCCCAATCTCTCAGAGCTGTTATCCATAAACAGTGCCACACCACGGGTTCTTAACCCCGGATTTCCCCTTTCTGCCATTAGCAAGAGCTGCCTGGTAGGCATATCCTGCACCGGGCAGGGTTGTTGGGGTAACGGGGCCTGGGTGGTCCTGCTCAAGTCTGGGCTTGGCGGCGTCGGGTTGCTGTTTCTCCTGACGGCAATGAGGAAGATCTTCTCCACATACCTCAGGAAGTCTGGTCTTCTCTCTGGATCCGCTACGAGATCGTGGAAGCTTCTAGTTGAGATTTCCCGATCGATTTGATGTTCGAGCTCGTAGCGATGGTTCGAGAATCTTGGGCATTCTACTATAAGGTGTTCGACAGTTTCTGTTTCGTTTGGGTCACATTCGCAGGCTGGGCTATCTTTTAGCCTAAAGGCACCCCTCGTATTCATGTTCTAACCTAACCTAACCTAAATCTAGTTTTGACACCTTTAGACTTTAGATTCAAGATTTAATGTGAATATATGCATTAATAAAAACTCATTACTATATTTTAATACTAGTTATGCTGCTGTTGATGCACTGATGAAAGCCAGATAGCTAGATCAGTGTTTAGTTAGTCGTAGTTGCCGGTGGGCTGAGGTCTAAAGGAATCCAAACTAGTTTTAAAAGGTTAGGTTAGGTTAGGTTAGGTTAGGTTAGGTTAGGTTAGGTTAGGTTAGGTTAGGTTAGGTTAGGTTAGGTTAGGTTAGGTTAGGTTAGGTTAGGTTCCCGTGTGGGGTTGCTAGTCCCCCATCGGGCGCGTCCCCGGGTGGTGGATAGGGGAATGCCTCCCAGATATGGGGGGTACCGGGGAAACCCGGCGCGAACCAAAACTAGCACGAGGCGGGGTGGGGCGCTTCTGTGCGCTGCCACTGAGGGTGGGGCGCTTCTGTGCGCTGCCACTGAGGGTGGGGCCTTACAGGCCGCGAGGAAGGACAACCTCGGTAAAAAAATCACCGGTGTGGGTGGAAACGCCCAGCGCGGTGGGCTCTCCGGTCTTCATGGCCGGTGAGCGCTGGCTTCGGCCACCGTCGGGCAACCCGTAATCCGCACTGAGCGGAACCGGGGGTCCCGCGCACTGAGCGTGGGGCTGCGAGGAAGACAACCTCTATAAAAAATTACCCCAATCCTAAGGTTTGATGCCCGCCGATGGGATGCATGGTTGCTGGGAGTGCAGCCACTAGGGTGTCTGGGAAGGGTCCCCATTAGGCCTAAAAAACAAAATGGAAGTACGAACTGGAAATAAATCTACCCGGGAGGGTCCCCGCGAGGGGGAATCCCTTGGTGCGTCGCTAGTGGCGCATCGGCCCCATGTATACGGGGGGGCCACCATTCGTAAGGAAGAGGAGAAGATTGTGGGGGGTTTAGGGATAGATGGAAACGTGCAAGGGGGGAAAGAATTGGTAGTGGCCTTAGAGAGGTGCGAAGTTTTAGCACAGAGGCACGAGAGAGAAATGCGTAAGGAGGAAGAGTTAGAATTGGAAAGGAAATTTTGGATGGATGTAGGAGAAGGGGGGAGGAAGAGGAGCGGAACTGAAGAGGCGGCGTCGGAATCCGACTGCAGCCTTATAACCGTCGAGAGCAGGCCCAGATCGGGCTCAGGCTCGTCGGTAGCGTTTTCAGTGTCCGATATGACAGGAGTGAAGCGCCCACGCCTCAGTGAAGGCGATGATATGTCGACTGACGAGGAAAGGCCGGGGACACCAGTCCCTGTAAGAGGTAGAGGGCGTCCACCTACCCATGGGCGTTATGTCGGCATTGGCAAGGCCAGGGAGGCCCTTAATATGGAAAAAAGAGCCGAGGCGAAAGCCCAGGCCAAACAAAAGGCGGAGGATGACCTCCTCAAGGAGGCCGCCGTCGCCCGTTTTCGGCGGGAGGCGCGCAAAGAAGTGTCATCTCCATTCGGGCAACGTGTGGATGAAAAGACCGCAGCCCGACTGCAGGACCAGGTCTGGGAAGACTTGGACCTTATTAGAAAGGTGGCCACTAAGTCTGCCCACTTGAAGGGCACCTTCGTGCGTGACCTGAAAGACGCTGCGGCTTCCATCAAGGAGACTGTAGAAGCCCTCGGGTCGCGCACCGTTTCGGATGAGACGCGGCGACTGCAGGCGGACAACACACGCCTGCAAGCCGAGATGGCTAGCCTCCGCAGAGAGCTGGCCCAATTACGGACAGAGATGGAGGGTATGCGGAAGCAGGGTTCCGCTCACTCTTCCCCGGACAAGACAGAGGAGGCGCCCCCTGCAATGCGTCCTCCTCAACAAGGCAAAACTGGCCGCCCTGGGGTTACCCCAGCTGCGCCTTCATTGGAGGAGATTTGTCGTACGGTGATGGTCCAGGTCGGAGGAATGTTGAATGCCCGCCTGGAGTCACTAGAGGACAGACTCCTCCCAGAGAGGAACCTCCGGCCGCCTTTGGCGACCGACAAAAGGCGAGACGGGCGCACATATGCTGCCGCGGCATCGGGATCTCCAGGCACCGCAAAACCGCCTACTGAAAGCGCGCCTAAGGGGCCCGCCCGATCTGAACACAGCAGGCTCGCAGGGCAGGCGCCCTCGGCACCACCTCATCGCCCAGCTGGGTCCTCGTGGAGTCAGCCACGGGCACGGATGACGACAGACCCTTCTACTTCCTCTTCTACTCCACCTTCCGCGGAGAAGAAGAAAAAGAAGAAGAAGAAAAAGAACGGGAATCAGGAGGCTGGCCCACACCAGGGGAAGAGCCAGTCGTCGGAATGGACGAAAGTAGGTCCCAAGAAGCGACCTGATGCGAAAAGTCGCGCCAGCAAACTCCGCACACCTCGGTCATCAGCAGTCATCTTAACGCTGCAACCGGGGGCGGAAGAAAGGGGCGCGACTTATGCAAAAGTTATTGCCGCTGCGAAGGCGAGAATAAATGCAGCAGACATTGGCGCACAAGGAGTCCGACTCCGAAAGGCAGCTACAGGAGGCCGCCTGTTCGAATTCCCCGGGGCCTCCAGTGCTGAGAAGGCGGACTCCTTGGCTAGAAAGCTCAGAGAGGTCTTGAGTGACGAGGTCGTTCGGGTCTCTAGACCTACGAAGTCTGTTGACCTGCGGATCACAGGCCTGGACGACTCCGTCACCAGCGCCGAGGTTATCGCAGCGGTGGCAACGGTAGGAGGATGTCCCGTCGAGCAAGTGCGTTCTGGCGAAGTTGTCAGTGGCTACGACGGGCTAGGGGCAGTGTTAGTGCACTGTCCCGTTGCAGCTGCCAAGAAGGTAGTAGCAGGAGGAAGGCTCCTCGTGGGATGGGTGTCGGCCCAAGTAAAGTTGCTGGACGCCCGGCCCCTGATGTGCTATCGGTGCCTGGCACCGGGGCACATGGGTGCCCAGTGCAAGGCAGGGGTCGACCGCAGTGGTTTGTGCTATCGCTGCGGCCGACCGGGTCATAAGGCCCGTGAATGCTCCGCTACACCACATTGCGTGGTCTGTGCAGCGGATGGCAGAACGGCGAAGCATCGCGTGGGCAGCAAGTCCTGCGTATCCCCATCTGCGGGCAAGAAGAAGAGAGGGAAGGCAGGCCAGGCTACTGAGCAGTCTTCTTGCTCACCTCAGCAAGCGGAAACGCAGCAGGGGACTGAGGAGGTTCCAATGGCCGAAGACTAATAATGGACCTGAACCTCCTCCAGGCGAATATCAACCACTGCGCCAGAGCTCAGGACCTCCTCTTCCAGAGCATGGCGGAGTGGTTGATTCACGTAGCCGTGGTAGCTGAGCCCTATCGCGTCCCTTCTGGGGATAATTGGGTGGGAGATACGGAAGGAGTGGTTGCCATAACGTCCCGGTCCATAGTGGGCTCTCCAGCCTTCGATAACGTAGTGCGAGGTCGGGTATACGTCTCGGCTTTCGTTGACGACGTTATGGTAGTCGGAGTGTACTTCTCGCCTAATAAAAATCTCGCTGACTTCGAACAGTTTCTTGCTGAAGTCGGCGTCCTGATAAGCAGAAGACGCTCCGGCCGCGTTCTTGTCGCTGGGGACCTCAATGCAAAATCTGTGGCATGGGGGTGTCCAGCGACGGATCCGCGTGGACGAGAGCTGGAGGAATGGGCGATGGCGACTGGCCTCACGGTCTTAAACACACCCTTTGGCGAGTTACGCTTTGGCTTATCTGGGTGCAGGGGGCACCACCCGGATGGACTGAATATTTCCCCCATACTCGTGGGATCAAATATGGAAATAAATAAAATTAGAAAGAATAGTAATATTAGAGGGCTAGAAGGCCCGCAAGGAGAGGAAGAGAGAGGAAGGAAGAGAGAAGGACAGGCTTACCGGCTGAAGATTGTTCTGCCTAAGCCAACGGAGGAGGAAAAGGTTAATGAGCTTCTAATGGACACTGATTCAGACGATAGTGACAGAGTTTTGGAGGCCTTAGTGGAGCCTTGGAAGGTAGCCGGAGCCGTATCAAAGCGGCCCCATGATCAGGTGGACTCACGGGAAGAGGAAGAAGGAGAGCCCTCGTTGAAGGCTGTCGCAGTGGAGCCTGAGACTGAGTCTGCAGTAACAACAAAGTGGGAAGGGCTCGGGCTGAAAGAGTAGATGAAGGTGTGCGAGAACGGAGTCCTATCAATAGGGCTAAAGTGACCATGAATGCCGATGGCGAATATGGCCCAACAAAAGACGAGCTCATCGACAGGGCCAGGAGTGCGGTCTCCTCGATAACGTGCGAGACTCAGAAGTCCAACAACCTCAAGGGCGGCGTGAAGGGTGAAATAAACCGGGCTACCAAAGAAATCCGCGCAGCCATGGACGCCCTACAGGCAATGACGATTGACGAGGAAGCCCAAAGGCTCCGGGCAGACAACAGGAGGATGCGACAGGAGATGGCCGCCTTAAGAGCGGAGGTCAAGGCCCTCCGGTTCGCGTTCTCTGCAAGGGAAAAATCCCCTGCACCAGTGGGTCAGCCCGATCTGGGCATGGATCCCCAGAGCTCCCCGGCACTCGGCGAGATGCTTGAGACCTTAAAGAGGGATCTCTTTATATCCATCGGGGGGATGGTAAATGACCGCCTCGAGCAGCTGGAAAAGCGACTCCCACAGGAGCCCATTTTGAGGCCGCCACTCGCGGCTGATAAAAAGAAAGGAGCAGTTACCCGCCGCTCTCCCGATGAGCCATCAGCGGGCCCTTCGCCTGCGCGTCCAGCAAAGACTCGCTCGGCGGCAGGAACTAAGACCACTAAGCCTACCGCTGCGCCGCAGACAGAGTGCAGCGTCTCCACACGTAGTGCAGAGCCACGTGAGACTGAAGCCACTGAGACCACGCTCCAGCCCCACCAACCCCACCCGCCTGGTCAAAGGTAATTGGGAGGAAGGCTAAAGCCAAGACGGCTAAGTCCACTAAGCCCAAGGCTCCTAACTCAGCCTGCGCACCTGCTAAGGCTACGCCGGCTAAACGCAAGGGTAAACTGAGCCCTCCAAAGTCCTCAGCGGTCGTTATCACCCTGAGGCCAGAAGTCGTCGCAACCCAAACTTACGCGACGGTCATGAAGACAGCCACCGCGGGCCTGGCCTTGAAGGAGGTCGGAGTGGATCATGTACGGGTGCGCAAATCAGCCACCGGGGCCAGAGTTATTGAGGTTCCGGGGGCCGACAGCGCCAAGGCTGCAGATGAGCTGGCGGGCAAACTGCAAGGCCTGGTCGGCGAATGGGTGACGGTTACACGGCCCATGAAAACCGCAGAACTGAGGATCGCTGGTATTGACGAGTCCGTCACACCTGAAGAAGTGCAGAGGGTGGTGGCGCAAATGGGAAGTGTTCCACTGGAGCAGGTTAGAGCTGGTGCTATTCGGGCGGGACCCAGCGGGACTGGATCGATATTGGTCCGATGCCCTGTGACTACAGCGAAGCTACTCGTAGCAGAGGGAAGGATAGTCGTTGGGTGGTCGTCAGCCCGTGTTACCCTTTTGGAACCTATCCCGATGCGCTGCTTTAAGTGCATGGGGGTGGGTCACACAAGGGCTCTCTGCCCATCACCTGCCGACCGGAGCACTTTGTGCTTCAGATGTGGCAGGGAAGGGCACAAGGCGGCCTCGTGCTCGGATGAGCCTAAATGTGCAATCTGCACGCAAATGGGCAGGAAAGCTGGTCATGTTATGGGAGGGCTTAAGTGTTTCCCGCCTCCAACGAAGGGTAAGGAGGCTCCTTTGACTCGGGCCCCAGGCTCTTCAAGAGGTCGACAAGAACCGCCACAGGAGGACATCGAAATGGCGACTAATGACCATACGCCATAGCGAATTTCTGCAGGCCAATCTGAACCACTGCGCCCGTGCCCAGGACCTCCTGATACAACACATGGCGGAGTGGCAGATTCAAGTGGCGACAGCCGCCGAGCCCTACTTCATCCCTACTCAATCAAATTGGGCTGGTGACGTCGAGGGATCGGTGGCTGTTGTGGTGCCGGCACATGGAATTCCACTGGTTCCACAACGCAGCGGACCAGGGTTTGTAGCGGTCGTGTGGGGGGAGGTGACACTAATTGGAGTATACTTCTCCCCAAACAAACCCCTGTCTGCCTTCGAGGCTTATCTTAGAAGTCTGGAGCCAGTGGTGAGAGGTGCGGCCCCGACCCAGGTAATCCTGATGGGGGACCTAAATGCGAAGTCTGCGGCGTGGGGATCCCCCATAACAGATCTGAGGGGAGTTGAGTTGGAGAACTGGGCTGCCATGGTCGGCCTGGTCCTTCTCAACCAAGGACGCGCAAACACCTGTGTGCGACGGCAGGGGGGGTCAATAGTGGATGTCTCATTCGCTACCCCTGCCATCGCCTCACGTGCCCAGGATTGGCGCGTCCTCGAGGAAGTGGAGACTCTGTCAGACCATCGGTACATCCGGTGGAGAGTCTCCGCATCCTGCTCGTTGCCTCAAAGTCAGACCGGAGGAGGGAGAGTAGTGTTTCCGAGATGGTCCCTAGCCCGCCTCGACCGTGAAATGGTGGAGGAAGGAGCCATTGTTGAGGCCTGGAACGCAGCCACCCCGGTGCTGACTGATGTTATTATAACTAATGAAAGTTTTTAAATAGAATTTAAAATAATGGTTTGAAGCCAATAATTTGGTTTTAAATAGAAAGAAAAACTAAATGCATATAATTCCCATTACTTCATGTACACGTGTAAACCACTGTACTACTTAATAATGAGAAGTTGAACCTGGTGGATGAGACAGTTTTTCTAGAAATATCGTTAGATGCTAAATTTCAATGGGCTAAAATTCATGTACATAATTTATAGAACATCCTTTAGTTCTGCCGCCTAAGCAGTAAAGAGGTCACGCCATATGACAGACATAGAAACTGTTGGAATTGTCTTATGGGGTACTGCCTGGGTAAGAAGATAGGGGTAGAAATGCAGGTAATCAAAGTTGTCGTTACCTGTAAACGGCACACGCAAGCATTACGGTGTCGGGGGAAGTTGTCCAAATCAGGGCCCACATGAAATATCTGGGCCTTGTTTTGGACCGCAAGTGGAACTTTGAGGAACACTTCCGCCGCCTCGCCCCTAGAGTAGTGGGTGCAGCTGCTTCGCTGGGCCGACTACTCCCAAACGTGGGGGGGCCTGGAGCCCCTTGCCGTCGCCTGTTCGCGGGGGTGGTAAAAAGTATGGCAACGTATGGAGCCCCCATTTGGTTCGATGCACTCCGTGCGCCAACCAGGGCCCTTCTGCGGAGGCCGCAACGGGTAGTGGCAAACAGAATATGCCGGGCATACACGACCGTTGCGTTCGCGGCTGCCTGCGTGTTAGCTGGCACCCCCCCGTGGGACCTTCCTTCCCGGGACCGGATGGAGTCCCGGGAAGAGTCCTGGCGCTGGGCTGGCCTTGAGGCACCTCGGGAGCCACCTTAGGCAGTAGGAACATCGCTGGGTTTTAGTGGGTATTCTGGCCGCTTTATGCCGGTGAGTCCCACATACCCCTCCGGAAACGGCGCAGCTTCGGATGCGCTGTTTCCGGAGGGGATGCATAAACGCATTTCCCAGCGTTAAAAAAAAAAAAAAAAAAAAAAATAGGTTAGGTTAGATAACATCCAATCCTTATATTTTTTAATATCGCCAGATCAAACTTTTTTGTTTTTACTTACGTATTTACATTGACAGGTAACCGCAGTAATCAACGTCCGAAGGTAAGGAGGGGAAGAGCAGGGGTCCGAAGGTGAAGGACGGGAAGAGCAAAGGTCCGAAGGTGAAGGAGGGGAAGAGCAGGGTTCCGAAGGTGAAGGAGGGGAAGAGCAGGGTTCCGAAGGTGAAGGACGGGAAGAGCAGGGTTCCGAAGGTGAAGGAGGGGAAGAGCAGGGGTCCGAAGGTGAAGGAGGGGAAGAGCAGGGTTCCGAAGGTGAAGGAGGGGAAGAGCAGGGTTCAGAAGGTGAAGGACGAGAAGAGCAGGGTTCCAAAGGTGAAGGACGGGAAGAGCAGGGGTCCGAAGGTGAAGGACGGGAAGAGCAAAGGTCCGAAGGTGAAGGAGGGGAAGAGCAGGGTTCCGAAGGTGAAGGAGGGGAAGAGCAGGGTTCCGAAGGTGAAGAACGGGAAGAGCAGGGTTCCGAAGGTGAAGGAGGGGAAGAGCAGGGGTCCGAAGGTGAAGGACGGGAAGAGCAGGGGTCCGAAGGTGAAGGAGGGGAAGAGCAGGGTTCCGAAGGTGAAGGACGGGAAGAGCAGGGTTCCGAAGGTGAAGGAGGGGAAGAGCAGGGGGCCGAAGGTGAAGGAGGGGAAGAGCAGGGTTCCGAAGGTGAAGGAGGGGAAGAGCAGGGGGCCGAAGGTGAAGGTGGGGAAGGTCCGAAGGTGAAGGACGGGAAGAGCAGGGTTCCGAAGGTGAAGGAGGGGAAGAGCAGGGGTCCGAAGGTGAACGAGGGGAAGAGCAGGGGTCCGAAGGTGAAGGAGGGGAAGAGCAGGGGGCCGAAGGTGAAGGAGGGGAAGAGCAGGGGTCCGAAGGTGAAGGAGGGGAAGAGCAGGGGTCCGAAGGTGAAGGAGGGGAAGAGCAGGGGTCCGAAGGTGAAGGAGGGGAAGAGCAGGGGTCCGAAGGTGAAGGAGGGGAAGAGCAGGGTTCCGAAGGTGAAGGAGGGGAAGAGCAGGGGTCCGAAGGTGAAGGAGGGGAAGAGCAGGGTTCCGAAGGTGAAGGAGGGGAAGAGCAGGGTTCCGAAGGTGAAGGAGGGGAAGAGCAGGGTTCCGAAGGTGAAGGAGGGGAAGAGCAGGGGTCCGAAGGTGAAGGAGGGGAAGAGCAGGGGGCCGAAGGTGAAGGAGGGGAAGAGCAGGGGGCCGAAGGTGAAGGAGGGGAAGAGCAGGGGTCCGAAGGTGAAGGAGGGGAAGAGCAGGGGTCCGAAGGTGAAGGAGGGGAAGAGCAGGGGTCCGAAGGTGAAGGAGGGGAAGAGCAGGGTTCCGAAGGTGAAGGAGGGGAAGAGCAGGGGTCCGAAGGTGAAGGAGGGGAAGAGCAGGGGTCCGAAGGTGAAGGAGGGGAAGAGCAGGGTTCCGAAGGTGAAGGAGGGGAAGAGCAGGGTTCCGAAGGTGAAGGAGGGGAAGAGCAGGGTTCCGAAGGTGAAGGACGGGAAGAGCAGGGTTCCGAAGGTGAAGGAGGGGAAGAGCAGGGGTCCGAAGGTGAAGGAGGGGAAGTGCAGGGGTCCGAAGGTGAAGGAGGGGAATAGCAGGGGTCCGAAGGTGAAGGACGGGAAGAGCAGGGTTCCGAAGGTGAAGGAGGGGAAGAGCAGGGGTCCGAAGGTGAAGGACGGGAAGAGCAGGGGTCCGAAGGTGAAGGAGGGGAAGAGCAGGGTTCCGAAGGTGAAGGACGGGAAGAGCAGGGTTCCGAAGGTGAAGGAGGGGAAGAGCAGGGGGCCGAAGGTGAAGGAGGGGAAGAGCAGGGTTCCGAAGGTGAAGGAGGGGAAGAGCAGGGGGCCGAAGGTGAAGGAGGGGAAGGTCCGAAGGTGAAGGACGGGAAGAGCAGGGTTCCGAAGGTGAAGGAGGGGAAGAGCAGGGTTCCGAAGGTGAAGGACGGGAAGAGCAGGGTTCCGAAGGTGAAGGAGGGGAAGAGCAGGGTTCCGAAGGTGAAGGAGGGGAAGAGCAGGGTTCAGAAGGTGAAGGACGGGAAGAGCAGGGTTCCAAAGGTGAAGG
This sequence comes from Pararge aegeria, assembly GCF_905163445.1. Classification (NCBI taxonomy): domain Eukaryota; kingdom Metazoa; phylum Arthropoda; class Insecta; order Lepidoptera; family Nymphalidae; genus Pararge; species Pararge aegeria. The sequence continues at coordinate 207,672 of NC_053204.1, read as the reverse complement.
ACGGGAAGAGCAGGGGTCCGAAGGTGAAGGACGGGAAGAGCAGGGGTCCGAAGGTGAAGGAGGGGAAGAGCAGGGTTCCGAAGGTGAAGGAGGGGAAGAGCAGGGGTCCGAAGGTGAAGGAGGGGAAGAGCAGGGGTCCGAAGGTGAAGGAGGGGAAGAGCAGGGGGCCGAAGGTGAAGGAGGGGAAGAGCAGGGGTCCGAAGGTGAAGGAGGGGAAGAGCAGGGGTCCGAAGGTGAAGGAGGGGAAGAGCAGGGGTCCGAAGGTGAAGGAGGGGAAGAGCAGGGGTCCGAAGGTGAAGGAGGGGAAGAGCAGGGTTCCGAAGGTGAAGGAGGGGAAGAGCAGGGTTCCGAAGGTAAAGGACGGGAAGAGCAGGGTTCCGAAGGTGAAGGAGGGGAAGAGCAGGGGTCCGAAGGTGAAGGAGGGGAAGAGCAGGGGTCCGAAGGTGAAGGAGGGGAAGAGCAGGGGGCCGAAGGTGAAGGAGGGGAAGGTCCGAAGGTGAAGGACGGGAAGAGCAGGGTTCCGAAGGTGAAGGAGGGGAAGAGCAGGGTTCCGAAGGTGAAGGACGGGAAGAGCAGGGTTCCGAAGGTGAAGGAGGGGAAGAGCAGGGTTCCGAAGGTGAAGGAGGGGAAGAGCAGGGTTCAGAAGGTGAAGGACGGGAAGAGCAGGGTTCCAAAGGTGAAGGACGGGAAGAGCAGGAGTCCGAAGGTGAAGGACGGGAAGAGCAGGGGTCCGAAGGTGAAGGAGGGGAAGAGCAGGGTTCCGAAGGTGAAGGAGGGGAAGAGCAGGGGTCCGAAGGTGAAGGAGGGGAAGAGCAGGGGTCCGAAGGTGAAGGAGGGGAAGAGCAGGGTTCCGAAGGTGAAGGAGGGGAAGAGCAGGGGTCCGAAGGTGAAGGAGGGGAAGAGCAGGGTTCCGAAGGTGAAGGAGGGGAAGAGCAGGGGGCCGAAGGTGAAGGAGGGGAAGGTCCGAAGGTGAAGGACGGGAAGAGCAGGGTTCCGAAGGTGAAGGAGGGGAAGAGCAGGGGTCCGAAGGTGAAGGAGGGGAAGAGCAGGGGTCCGAAGGTGAAGGAGGGGAAGAGCAGGGGGCCGAAGGTGAAGGAGGGGAAGAGCAGGGGTCCGAAGGTGAAGGAGGGGAAGAGCAGGGGTCCGAAGGTGAAGGAGGGGAAGAGCAGGGGTCCGAAGGTGAAGGAGGGGAAGAGCAGGGGTCCGAAGGTGAAGGAGGGGAAGAGCAGGGTTCCGAAGGTGAAGGAGGGGAAGAGCAGGGGTCCGAAGGTGAAGGAGGGGAAGAGCAGGGTTCCGAAGGTGAAGGAGGGGAAGAGCAGGGTTCCGAAGGTGAAGGAGGGGAAGAGCAGGGTTCCGAAGGTGAAGGAGGGGAAGAGCAGGGGTCCGAAGGTGAAGGAGGGGAAGAGCAGGGGGCCGAAGGTGAAGGAGGGGAAGAGCAGGGGGCCGAAGGTGAAGGAGGGGAAGAGCAGGGGTCCGAAGGTGAAGGAGGGGAAGAGCAGGGGTCCGAAGGTGAAGGAGGGGAAGAGCAGGGGTCCGAAGGTGAAGGAGGGGAAGAGCAGGGTTCCGAAGGTGAAGGAGGGGAAGAGCAGGGGTCCGAAGGTGAAGGAGGGGAAGAGCAGGGGTCCGAAGGTGAAGGAGGGGAAGAGCAGGGTTCCGAAGGTGAAGGAGGGGAAGAGCAGGGTTCCGAAGGTGAAGGAGGGGAAGAGCAGGGTTCCGAAGGTGAAGGACGGGAAGAGCAGGGTTCCGAAGGTGAAGGAGGGGAAGAGCAGGGGTCCGAAGGTGAAGGAGGGGAAGTGCAGGGGTCCGAAGGTGAAGGAGGGGAATAGCAGGGGTCCGAAGGTGAAGGAGGGGAAGAGCAGGGGTCCGAAGGTGAAGGAGGGGAAGAGCAGGGGTCCAAAGGTGAACGAGGGGAAGAGCAGGGGTCCGAAGGTGAAGGAGGGGAAGAGCAGGGGTCCGAAGGTGAAGGAGGGGAAGAGCAGGGTTCCGAAGGTGAAGGAGGGGAAGAGCAGGGTTCAGAAGGTGAAGGACGGGAAGAGCAGGGTTCCAAAGGTGAAGGACGGGAAGAGCAGGGGTCCGAAGGTGAAGGACGGGAAGAGCAAAGGTCCGAAGGTGAAGGAGGGGAAGAGCAGGGTTCCGAAGGTGAAGGACGGGAAGAGCAGGGTTCCGAAGGTGAAGGAGGGGAAGAGCAGGGGTCCGAAGGTGAAGGACGGGAAGAGCAGGGGTCCGAAGGTGAAGGAGGGGAAGAGCAGGGTTCCGAAGGTGAAGGACGGGAAGAGCAGGGTTCCGAAGGTGAAGGAGGGGAAGAGCAGGGGGCCGAAGGTGAAGGAGGGGAAGAGCAGGGTTCCGAAGGTGAAGGAGGGGAAGAGCAGGGGGCCGAAGGTGAAGGACGGGAAGAGCAGGGTTCCGAAGGTGAAGGAGGGGAAGAGCAGGGTTCCGAAGGTGAAGGACGGGAAGAGCAGGGTTCCGAAGGTGAAGGAGGGGAAGAGCAGGGTTCCGAAGGTGAAGGAGGGGAAGAGCAGGGTTCAGAAGGTGAAGGACGGGAAGAGCAGGGTTCCAAAGGTGAAGGACGGGAAGAGCAGGGGTCCGAAGGTGAAGGACGGGAAGAGCAGGGGTCCGAAGGTGAAGGAGGGGAAGAGCAGGGTTCCGAAGGTGAAGGAGGGGAAGAGCAGGGGTCCGAAGGTGAAGGAGGGGAAGAGCAGGGGTCCGAAGGTGAAGGAGGGGAAGAGCAGGGGGCCGAAGGTGAAGGAGGGGAAGAGCAGGGGTCCGAAGGTGAAGGAGGGGAAGAGCAGGGGTCCGAAGGTGAAGGAGGGGAAGAGCAGGGGTCCGAAGGTGAAGGAGGGGAAGAGCAGGGGTCCGAAGGTGAAGGAGGGGAAGAGCAGGGTTCCGAAGGTGAAGGAGGGGAAGAGCAGGGTTCCGAAGGTAAAGGACGGGAAGAGCAGGGTTCCGAAGGTGAAGGAGGGGAAGAGCAGGGGTCCGAAGGTGAAGGAGGGGAAGAGCAGGGGTCCGAAGGTGAAGGAGGGGAAGAGCAGGGGGCCGAAGGTGAAGGAGGGGAAGGTCCGAAGGTGAAGGACGGGAAGAGCAGGGTTCCGAAGGTGAAGGAGGGGAAGAGCAGGGTTCCGAAGGTGAAGGACGGGAAGAGCAGGGTTCCGAAGGTGAAGGAGGGGAAGAGCAGGGTTCCGAAGGTGAAGGAGGGGAAGAGCAGGGTTCAGAAGGTGAAGGACGGGAAGAGCAGGGTTCCAAAGGTGAAGGACGGGAAGAGCAGGAGTCCGAAGGTGAAGGACGGGAAGAGCAGGGGTCCGAAGGTGAAGGAGGGGAAGAGCAGGGTTCCGAAGGTGAAGGAGGGGAAGAGCAGGGTTCCGAAGGTGAAGGACGGGAAGAGCAGGGTTCCGAAGGTGAAGGAGGGGAAGAGCAGGGGTCCGAAGGTGAAGGAGGGGAAGAGCAGGGTTCCGAAGGTGAAGGAGGGGAAGGTCCGAAGGTGAAGGAGGGGAAGAGCAGGGGTCCGAAGGTGAAGGAGGGGAATAGCAGGGGTCCGAAGGTGAAGGAGGGGAAGAGCAGGGGTCCGAAGGTGAAGGAGGGGAAGAGCAGGGGTCCGAAGGTGAAGGAGGGGAAGAGCAGGGGTCCGAAGGTGAAGGAGGGGAAGAGCAGGGGTCCGAAGGTGAACGAGGGGAAGAGCAGGGGTCCGAAGGTGAAGGAGGGGAAGAGCCGGGGGCCGAAGGTGAAGGAGGGGAAGAGCAGGGGTCCGAAGGTGAAGGAGGGGAAGAGCAGGGTTCAGAAGGTGAAGGAGGGGAAGGTCCGAAGGTGAAGGAGGGGAAGAGCAGGGGTCCGAAGGTGAAGGACGGGAAGAGCAGGGTTCCAAAGGTGAAGGACGGGAAGAGCAGGGGTCCGAAGGTGAAGGACGGGAAGAGCAGGGGTCCGAAGGTGAAGGAGGGGAAGAGCAGGGTTCCGAAGGTGAAGGAGGGGAAGAGCAGGGTTCCGAAGGTGAAGGACGGGAAGAGCAGGGTTCCGAAGGTGAAGGAGGGGAAGAGCAGGGGTCCGAAGGTGAAGGACGGGAAGAGCAGGGGTCCGAAGGTGGAGGAGGGGAAGAGCAGGGTTCCGAAGGTGAAGGAGGGGAAGAGCAGGGGTCCGAAGGTGAACGAGGGGAAGAGCAGGGTTCCGAAGGTGAAGGAGGGGAATAGCAGGGGTCCGAAGGTGAAGGAGGGGAAGAGCAGGGTTCCGAAGGTGAAGGACGGGAAGAGCAGGGGTCCGAAGGTGAAGGAGGGGAAGAGCAGGGTTCCGAAGGTGAAGGACGGGAAGAGCAGGGTTCCGAAGGTGAAGGAGGGGAAGAGCAGGGTTCCGAAGGTGAAGGCGGGTGTTAGCGACGCAAAAAGCCCTCTTGTTAATTATTAATTAATAAATTATAAATAATTAATATTATATAATTTAAGCTGAAATAAATGATTGTCTATGGTTTTAATAAATAATGTGCTAAAAACGGAACGTAGGTGGCGGGGGCGGCAAACCGTTATTCTGACGTCCGCGGCGGTTCAAATTGTAGACGTTCACCGCAACCGACCGCAGCCGCATCGTTTAAACTTTGCCAACCGCTACACACGTTCTGTCAGCCAAGTCACTTAAAGAAACCCTGTGTTTTCACTTGCCCTGGCCCCTACAAGTGGTCCTTCGAGCCGGATCGCAAGGTATGTTCCAAACTCCACCGCCAAATATGGTGAACACTGTGAAGAAACAGGACCTAGTTGAGGAGCAGGAGCAGAGCCAGCACACATGTAAGCAGGTGAAAAAGCAGGTACCCCTAAAGGAGGAGCTTAGAAAAAGGCTTTTCGATGAAGTAGAACCAGCTACTAGTGTTAAGAGCACTAGCGGCCACGCAGTGGCACCGAGTAGGGCTTCTACACGCAATGGCACGTCGAGAAAGTCAAGTTCAGCATCCATCCGAGCAAGAAAGACACGGCTGGAACTAGAGGCAGCGGAGGCGAAAGCGCGTATTGAGATGCAGCTAATTGAGAAAAGGTTGCAAGCTGATATGGCAGCACTAGATGAGGAAGCATACAGTCCACTACCGGAGGAGCATGAGGTGCGTAGCAATCATAATAGTTCTGTAGAGAAATGGTTAGAGCACAGTCAGCACGAGCAGTCAGCACAGCCCGTCCAGCAGGATGGTTCAGATTTAGGCGAGCTGTGCCCGCCCGCCGCTATAGGCGGTGGCACTGATGGGACTGTACACATGCTGGCTAGCGCACTCAAAGAAATGGCAACTATTGCTAAGCACAACGCACCACATGCACAAACACATAAGTTTTTAAGCCGTATTAGCACACAGAAGGATCTACCAACGTTTGAGGGCGACCCCATGGACTGGCTTTATTTTAAGCAAGCTTACGACGAGTCCACAAAAGTATGTAGCTTTAGCCCCAGGGAGAATCTGTGGAGGCTACGTAGTTACCTCCGCGGACCAGCAAAGGAAGCCGTCACGGCGCTGCTGATTAGCGAGAACCAAAACTAGCACGAGGCGGGGTGGGGCGCTTCTGTGCGCTGCCACTGAGGGTGGGGCGCTTCTGTGCGCTGCCACTGAGGGTGGGGCCTTACAGGCCGCGAGGAAGGACAACCTCGGTAAAAAAATCACCGGTGTGGTTGGGAACGCCCAGCGCGGTGGGCTCTCCGGTCTTCATGGCCGGTGAGCGCTGGCTTCGGCCACCGTCGGGCAACCCGTAATCCGCACTGAGCGGAACCGGGGGTCCCGCGCACTGAGCGTGGGGCTGCGAGGAAGACAACCTCTATAAAAAATTACCCCAATCCTAAGGTTTGATGCCCGCCGATGGGATGCATGGTTGCTGGGAGTGCAGCCACTAGGGTGTCTGGGAAGGGTCCCCATTAGGCCTAAAAAACAAAATGGAAGTACGAACTGGAAATAAATCTACCCGGGAGGGTCCCCGCGAGGGGGAATCCCTTGGTGCGTCGCTAGTCGCGCATCGGCCCCATGTATACGGGGGGGCCACCATTAGAAATGAGAGAAAATGAGAAATGCGTAAGGAGGAAGAGTTAGAATTGGGGGGGAAATTTTGGATGGATGTAGGAGAAGGGGGGAGGAAGAGGAGCGGAACTGAAGAGGCGGCGTCGGAATCCGACTGCAGCCTTATAACCGTCGAGAGCAGGCCAAGATCGGGCTCAGGCTCGTCGGTAGCGTTTTCAGTGTCCGATATGACAGGAGTGAAGCGCCCACGCCTCAGTGAAGGCGATGATATGTCGACTGACGAGGAAAGGCCGGGGACACCAGTCCCTGTAAGAGGTAGAGGGCGTCCACCTACCCATGGGCGTTATGTCGGCATTGGCAAGGCCAGGGAGGCCCTTAATATGGAAAAAAGAGCCGAGGCGAAAGCCCAGGCCAAACAAAAGGCGGAGGATGACCTCCTCAAGGAGGCCGCCGTCGCCCGTTTTCGGCGGGAGGCGCGCAAAGAAGTGTCACCTCCATTCGGGCAACGTGTGGATGAAAAGACCGCAGCCCGACTGCAGGACCAGGTCTGGGAAGACTTGGACCTTATTAGAAAGGTGGCCACTAAGTCTGCCCACTTGAAGGGCACCTTCGTGCGTGACCTGAAAGACGCTGCGGCTTCCATCAAGGAGACTGTAGAAGCCCTCGGGTCGCGCACCGTTTCGGATGAGACGCGGCGACTGCAGGCGGACAACACACGCCTGCAAGCCGAGATGGCTAGCCTCCGCAGAGAGCTGGCCCAATTACGGACAGAGATGGAGGGTATGCGGAAGCAGGGTTCCGCTCACTCTTCCCCGGACAAGACAGAGGAGGCGCCCCCTGCAATGCGTCCTCCTCAACAAGGCAAAACTGGCCGCCCTGGGGTTACCCCAGCTGCGCCTTCATTGGAGGAGATTTGTCGTACGGTGATGGTCCAGGTCGGAGGAATGTTGAATGCCCGCCTGGAGTCACTAGAGGACAGACTCCTCCCAGAGAGGAACCTCCGGCCGCCTTTGGCGACCGACAAAAGGCGAGACGGGCGCACATATGCTGCCGCGGCATCGGGATCTCCAGGCACCGCAAAACCGCCTACTGAAAGCGCGCCTAAGGGGCCCGCCCGATCTGAACACAGCAGGCTCGCAGGGCAGGCGCCCTCGGCACCACCTCATCGCCCAGCTGGGTCCTCGTGGAGTCAGCCACGGGCACGGATGACGACAGACCCTTCTACTTCCTCTTCTACTCCACCTTCCGCGGAGAAGAAGAAAAAGAAGAAGAAGAAAAAGAACGGGAATCAGGAGGCTGGCCCACACCAGGGGAAGAGCCAGTCGTCGGAATGGACGAAAGTAGGTCCCAAGAAGCGACCTGATGCGAAAAGTCGCGCCAGCAAACTCCGCACACCTCGGTCATCAGCAGTCATCTTAACGCTGCAACCGGGGGCGGAAGAAAGGGGCGCGACTTATGCAAAAGTTATTGCCGCTGCGAAGGCGAGAATAAATGCAGCAGACATTGGCGCACAAGGAGTCCGACTCCGAAAGGCAGCTACAGGAGGCCGCCTGTTCGAATTCCCCGGGGCCTCCAGTGCTGAGAAGGCGGACTCCTTGGCTAGAAAGCTCAGAGAGGTCTTGAGTGACGAGGTCGTTCGGGTCTCTAGACCTACGAAGTCTGTTGACCTGCGGATCACAGGCCTGGACGACTCCGTCACCAGCGCCGAGGTTATCGCAGCGGTGGCAACGGTAGGAGGATGTCCCGTCGAGCAAGTGCGTTCTGGCGAAGTTGTCAGTGGCTACGACGGGCTAGGGGCAGTGTTAGTGCACTGTCCCGTTGCAGCTGCCAAGAAGGTAGTAGCAGGAGGAAGGCTCCTCGTGGGATGGGTGTCGGCCCAAGTAAAGTTGCTGGACGCCCGGCCCCTGATGTGCTATCGGTGCCTGGCACCGGGGCACATGGGTGCCCAGTGCAAGGCAGGGGTCGACCGCAGTGGTTTGTGCTATCGCTGCGGCCGACCGGGTCATAAGGCCCGTGAATGCTCCGCTACACCACATTGCGTGGTCTGTGCAGCGGATGGCAGAACGGCGAAGCATCGCGTGGGCAGCAAGTCCTGCGTATCCCCATCTGCGGGCAAGAAGAAGAGAGGGAAGGCAGGCCAGGCTACTGAGCAGTCTTCTTGCTCACCTCAGCAAGCGGAAACGCAGCAGGGGACTGAGGAGGTTCCAATGGCCGAAGACTAATAATGGACCTGAACCTCCTCCAGGCGAATATCAACCACTGCGCCAGAGCTCAGGACCTCTTCTTCCAGAGCATGGCGGAGTGGTTGATTCACGTAGCCGTGGTAGCTGAGCCCTATCGCGTCCCTTCTGGGGATAATTGGGTGGGAGATACGGAAGGAGTGGTTGCCATAACGTCCCGGTCCATAGTGGGCTCTCCAGCCTTCGATAACGTAGTGCGAGGTCGGGTATACGTCTCGGCTTTCGTTGACGACGTTATGGTGGTCGGAGTGTACTTCTCGCCTAATAAAAGTCTCGCTGACTTCGAACAGTTTCTTGCTGAAGTCGGCGTCCTGATAAGCAGAAGACGCTCCGGCCGCGTTCTTGTCGCTGGGGACCTCAATGCAAAATCTGTGGCATGGGGGTGTCCAGCGACGGATCCGCGTGGACGAGAGCTGGAGGAATGGGCGATGGCGACTGGCCTCACGGTCTTAAACCGAGGATCGGTAAACACATGCGTGCGGCAACAGGGCGGCTCCATTGTGGACGTCACTTTCGCAGATGCTGCCCTGGCGCGCCGTGTTCGGGGCTGGAAGGTGCTGGAGAACGTGGAGACGTTGTCGGACCACAGATACTTGAGGTTCGACATCTCCGCAAGTTCGGTTCTCCCGAGCGGTCCAACCCCCTTGCGAGAGGACGGTCCTCGTTGGTCGCTGTCGCGCATTGACCGGGACTTTTTGGTCGAGGTCGAGGTCCTTAACCGGCCGGACTGCGAGGAAGAAAACCTCTATAAAAATCACCCCGAATCCCAAGCGGCGGCGCACCGCGAGGGGATGCATGGCTGATGGGTAGTTCAGTCTCTAGTGCGACCCCCGTCAGGGTACCGGCCGACACCCTTTGGCGAGTTACGCTTTGGCTTATCTGGGTGCAGGGGGCACCACCCGGATGGACTGAATATTTCCCCCATACTCGTGGGATCAAATATGGAAATAAATAAAATTAGAAAGAATAGTAATATTAGAGGGCTAGAAGGCCCGCAAGGAGAGGAAGAGAGAGGAAGGAAGAGAGAAGGACAGGCTTACCGGCTGAAGATTGTTCTGCCTAAGCCAACGGAGGAGGAAAAGGTTAATGAGCTTCTAATGGACACTGATTCAGACGATAGTGACAGAGTTTTGGAGGCCTTAGTGGAGCCTTGGAAGGTAGCCGGAGCCGTATCAAAGCGGCCCCATGATCAGGTGGACTCACGGGAAGAGGAAGAAGGAGAGCCCTCGTTGAAGGCTGTCGCAGTGGAGCCTGAGACTGAGTCTGCAGTAACAACAAAGGCAAAGATTAAAGTGGGAAGGGCTCGGGCTGAAAGAGTAGATGAAGGTGTGCGAGAACGGAGTCCTATCAATAGGGCTAAAGTGACCATGAATGTGGTTACCTGTACAAGGTGTTACATGCAATTCTACCCTTTGTAGCTATACCTATCCGCAACGGTATACGTCTCAAATTGAAGGACACGGGGCTTTCAATCAAATGAAAGATGCGTCGTCACCCACTAGAGGGAGAGGCAGACCACCCACTACGGGTAAATACGTTGGGCTAGCTAAGGCCAGGGAGGCCCTCAACAGGGATAAGAAGGAAGAAATGCGCTTGCAGGTTGAGCAGGACCTGTTGAGGACCTCACTAACGTCTAGATTCCGCCGCGAAAAGCAGCGGTCTATTGAACGCGAGATTGGGCCAATGACCGACGATATGTCAGCGGCCCAAATCCAAAAAAGAGCGCTGGATGAAGTGGCGCTGATATCGTCGATCGCCACCAAGTCCACAAATTTGAAGGGGACATTTGTGCGCGAACTCAAGAACGCGGCATCCTCCATCAAAGAGGCGGTTGAGGTCTTGAGTTCACGCACCATATCGGATGAGACACGGCAACTGCAGGCGGACAATGCACGTCTGCAAGCTGAAATGGCCAGCCTGCGAAAGGAGTTGGCCACCTTAAGGAGTGACTTGGAGAAGTCGCGGAAGCAGGGTCCCGCGTCCTCTCCCCCGGATACGACAGAGGGGCTGCGCCCTGACCCGCAGCTCGCTCAATCCAAGGCGAGAACTGAAGTGCCCAATTCGCTACCTTCAGTGATGGAAGAGGTCTGTCGGACGGTGTTGACCCAGGTCGGGACGATGCTGAATGCTCGTCTAGCAGCACTGGAGGACAGGCTCCTTCCAGAGAAACGGATCCGGCCACCACTGGCGGCTGACAAGAGGAAGGCGACAAGGCAGCCCGCATCGTATGCGGACGCCACACGCGTGCCAGGCCCAAGCCAGCCTGCTGAAGAAGGGCGCCACGCTACGGAGACGCCACCTGCTCGCCCTGCAAGTCAGCCAGCGGCGGCAAAACGCCCTACTGACCTTTCTGCACCCAAGGAGGCGCAATGGCAGAAGGTCAGCCAGAAGAGGGCAAAGAAGAATGACAAGGGTGGCTCGCAGTCGCAGCCGCAAAAGACGCAGCGGGGAGGGGGGCCGGGGACTGCAAAATCAGGGCCTAAACTTCGCCCGCCTCGTTCTTCGGCTGTCGTGCTCACACTGCAGCCGGAAGCCGAGAAGAGCTGATGGTCACCCGAATTGGCATGTTGGGGCTCAAAGTTGCCCTTCCAAAGACGGAGGCCGTCCTATTCGGGGGAACGGGCTGGCGACCCCCGGCACACGCAAGCATTACGGTGTCGGGGGAAGTTGTCCAAATCAGGGCCCACATGAAATATCTGGGCCTTGTTTTGGACCGCAAGTGGAACTTTGAGGAACACTTCCGCCGCCTCGCCCCTAGAGTAGTGGGTGCAGCTGCTTCGCTGGGCCGACTACTCCCAAACGTGGGGGGGCCTGGAGCCCCTTGCCGTCGCCTGTTCGCGGGGGTGGTAAAAAGTATGGCAACGTATGGAGCCCCCATTTGGTTCGATGCACTCCGTGCGCCAACCAGGGCCCTTCTGCGGAGGCCGCAACGGGTAGTGGCAAACAGAATATGCCGGGCATACACGACCGTTGCGTTCGCGGCTGCCTGCGTGTTAGCTGGCACCCCCCCGTGGGAGTTGGAAGCAGGAGTGCTCGCTGAGACTTACCGCATCAGAGCGGAGAGTCGGGCAAGAGGGGGGCCACCGGCCATCGAAGTTATTGGGCGGGCACAGAGGATGGCGGCACGGAGGATGCGGGACCGCTGGAAATCGAGTCTGGCGGATGCCCTCTATGGAAAACGCACCATAGAGGCCATTCGCCCGGTACTGGGTCTGTGGTCCCGTCGCAAGCATGGGGTGCTATCATACCGACTGGTGCAGGTATTAACCAGCCATGGCTGCTTTGGCCATTATCTGTACCGAGTCGCGAGAAGGGAACCAACTCCGACGTGTCATGAGTGTGGCGCTGTGGATGACACGGCTCAGCACACCCTAGAAGAATGCAGTAAATGGGACACACAGCGCCGCACTCTGGTGGCGGCAATCGGCGGGGACCTCTCGCTGCCCAGCGTTGTGCTTGCCATGCTGAGCAGCGAAGCGTCTTGGGACGCTGTGGCCGATTTCTGCGAAGAGGTCATCTTGCAGAAGGAGGCTGCGGAGCGGGTGCGCGAAGAAGATCCAGACGCACATCCGCTTCGGCGTAGACGGGGGGGAAGAAGACGGCGGCAATTTGCCGCTCGCCAGCTTCCCTTGGGAGGCGGCGGGTAGCTATTGGGCTAGCTACCCGCCACTATACTAGTCTCCTCACTGTCTAAGGGGGGGATCACGCTGTCCCGATCCCCTCCTTTTTAGCGCGGGAGCCCCGGCATTCGGCTGGGGCAGTTGGCAGACGCCTGGGAAGTATACAACGGGTTCCCCGGGCGTCTAGCAAAGCCAACGAGAGGGACATGCCGTGGTGGTTTTTAGTTCGGGTATACCCCAGAGGGGGGAGTCCCACATAACCTCCGTCCCGCCCAAGGGACGGGGGTAGTCATAAAGCTTTTCCACCAGGCCAAAAAAAAAAAAAAAAAAAAAGGTTAGGGTCCCGTGTGGGGTTGCTAGTCCCCCATCGGGCGCGTCCCCGGGTGGTGGATAGGGGAATGCCTCCCAGATATGGGGGGTACCGGGGAAACCCGGCGCGAACCAAAACTAGCACGAGGCGGGGTGGGGCGCTTCTGTGCGCTGCCACTGAGGGTGGGGCGCTTCTGTGCGCTGCCACTGAGGGTGGGGCCTTACAGGCCGCGAGGAAGGACAACCTCGGTAAAAAAATCACCGGTGTGGGTGGAAACGCCCAGCGCGGTGGGCTCTCCGGTCTTCATGGCCGGTGAGCGCTGGCTTCGGCCACCGTCGGGCAACCCGTAATCCGCACTGAGCGGAACCGGGGGTCCCGCGCACTGAGCGTGGGGCTGCGAGGAAGACAACCTCTATAAAAAATTACCCCAATCCTAAGGTTTGATGCCCGCCGATGGGATGCATGGTTGCTGGGAGTGCAGCCACTAGGGTGTCTGGGAAGGGTCCCCATTAGGCCTAAAAAACGGCCGACATTAGGCCGCCTTTGGCGACCGACAAAAGGCGAGACGGGCGCACATATGCTGCCGCGGCATCGGGATCTCCAGGCACCGCAAAACCGCCTACTGAAAGCGCGCCTAAGGGGCCCGCCCGATCTGAACACAGCAGGCTCGCAGGGCAGGCGCCCTCGGCACCACCTCATCGCCCAGCTGGGTCCTCGTGGAGTCAGCCACGGGCACGGATGACGACAGACCCTTCTACTTCCTCTTCTACTCCACCTTCCGCGGAGAAGAAGAAAAAGAAGAAGAAGAAAAAGAACGGGAATCAGGAGGCTGGCCCACACCAGGGGAAGAGCCAGTCGTCGGAATGGACGAAAGTAGGTCCCAAGAAGCGACCTGATGCGAAAAGTCGCGCCAGCAAACTCCGCACACCTCGGTCATCAGCAGTCATCTTAACGCTGCAACCGGGGGCGGAAGAAAGGGGCGCGACTTATGCAAAAGTTATTGCCGCTGCGAAGGCGAGAATAAATGCAGCAGACATTGGCGCACAAGGAGTCCGACTCCGAAAGGCAGCTACAGGAGGCCGCCTGTACGACGGGCTAGGGGCAGTGTTAGTGCACTGTCCCGTTGCAGCTGCCAAGAAGGTAGTAGCAGGAGGAAGGCTCCTCGTGGGATGGGTGTCGGCCCAAGTAAAGTTGCTGGACGCCCGGCCCCTGATGTGCTATCGGTGCCTGGCACCGGGGCACATGGGTGCCCAGTGCAAGGCAGGGGTCGACCGCAGTGGTTTGTGCTATCGCTGCGGCCGACCGGGTCATAAGGCCCGTGAATGCTCCGCTACACCACATTGCGTGGTCTGTGCAGCGGATGGCAGAACGGCGAAGCATCGCGTGGGCAGCAAGTCCTGCGTATCCCCATCTGCGGGCAAGAAGAAGAGAGGGAAGGCAGGCCAGGCTACTGAGCAGTCTTCTTGCTCACCTCAGCAAGCGGAAACGCAGCAGGGGACTGAGGAGGTTCCAATGGCCGAAGACTAATAATGGACCTGAACCTCCTCCAGGCGAATATCAACCACTGCGCCAGAGCTCAGGACCTCTTCTTCCAGAGCATGGCGGAGTGGTTGATTCACGTAGCCGTGGTAGCTGAGCCCTATCGCGTCCCTTCTGGGGATAATTGGGTGGGAGATACGGAAGGAGTGGTTGCCATAACGTCCCGGTCCATAGTGGGCTCTCCAGCCTTCGATAACGTAGTGCGAGGTCGGGTATACGTCTCGGCTTTCGTTGACGACGTTATGGTAGTCGGAGTGTACTTCTCGCCTAATAAAAGTCTCGCTGACTTCGAACAGTTTCTTGCTGAAGTCGGCGTCCTGATAAGCAGAAGACGCTCCGGCCGCGTTCTTGTCGCTGGGGACCTCAATGCAAAATCTGTGGCATGGGGGTGTCCAGCGACGGATCCGCGTGGACGAGAGCTGGAGGAATGGGCGATGGCGACTGGCCTCACGGTCTTAAACCGAGGATCGGTAAACACATGCGTGCGGCAACAGGGCGGCTCCATTGTGGACGTCACTTTCGCAGATGCTGCCCTGGCGCGCCGTGTTCGGGGCTGGAAGGTGCTGGAGAACGTGGAGACGTTGTCGGACCACAGATACTTGAGGTTCGACATCTCCGCAAGTTCGGTTCTCCCGAGCGGTCCAACCCCCTTGCGAGAGGACGGTCCTCGTTGGTCGCTGTCGCGCATTGACCGGGACTTTTTGGTCGAGGTCGAGGTCCTTAACCGGCCGGACTGCGAGGAAGAAAACCTCTATAAAAATCACCCCGAATCCCAAGCGGCGGCGCACCGCGAGGGGATGCATGGCTGATGGGTAGTTCAGTCTCTAGTGCGACCCCCGTCAGGGTACCGGCCGACACCCTTTGGCGAGTTACGCTTTGGCTTATCTGGGTGCAGGGGGCACCACCCGGATGGACTGAATATTTCCCCCATACTCGTGGGATCAAATATGGAAATAAATAAAATTAGAAAGAATAGTAATATTAGAGGGCTAGAAGGCCCGCAAGGAGAGGAAGAGAGAGGAAGGAAGAGAGAAGGACAGGCTTACCGGCTTAGATTGTTCTGCCTAAGCCAACGGAGGAGGAAAAGGTTAATGAGCTTCTAATGGACACTGATTCAGACGATAGTGACAGAGTTTTGGAGGCCTTAGTGGAGCCTTGGAAGGTAGCCGGAGCCGTATCAAAGCGGCCCCATGATCAGGTGGACTCACGGGAAGAGGAAGAAGGAGAGCCCTCGTTGAAGGCTGTCGCAGTGGAGCCTGAGACTGAGTCTGCAGTAACAACAAAGTGGGAAGGGCTCGGGCTGAAAGAGTAGATGAAGGTGTGCGAGAACGGAGTCCTATCAATAGGGCTAAAGTGACCATGAATGCCGATGGCGAATATGGCCCAACAAAAGACGAGCTCATCGACAGGGCCAGGAGTGCGGTCTCCTCGATAACGTGCGAGACTCAGAAGTCCAACAACCTCAAGGGCGGCGTGAAGGGTGAAATAAACCGGGCTACCAAAGAAATCCGCGCAGCCATGGACGCCCTACAGGCAATGACGATTGACGAGGAAGCCCAAAGGCTCCGGGCAGACAACAGGAGGATGCGACAGGAGATGGCCGCCTTAAGAGCGGAGGTCAAGGCCCTCCGGTTCGCGTTCTCTGCAAGGGAAAAATCCCCTGCACCAGTGGGTCAGCCCGATCTGGGCATGGATCCCCAGAGCTCCCCGGCACTCGGCGAGATGCTTGAGACCTTAAAGAGGGATCTCTTTATATCCATCGGGGGGATGGTAAATGACCGCCTCGAGCAGCTGGAAAAGCGACTCCCACAGGAGCCCATTTTGAGGCCGCCACTCGCGGCTGATAAAAAGAAAGGAGCAGTTACCCGCCGCTCTCCCGATGAGCCATCAGCGGGCCCTTCGCCTGCGCGTCCAGCAAAGACTCGCTCGGCGGCAGGAACTAAGACCACTAAGCCTACCGCTGCGCCGCAGACAGAGTGCAGCGTCTCCACACGTAGTGCAGAGCCACGTGAGGCTGAAGCCACTGAGACCACGCTCCAGCCCCACCAACCCCACCCGCCTGGTCAAAGGTAATTGGGAGGAAGGCTAAAGCCAAGACGGCTAAGTCCACTAAGCCCAAGGCTCCTAACTCAGCCTGCGCACCTGCTAAGGCTACGCCGGCTAAACGCAAGGGTAAACTGAGCCCTCCAAAGTCCTCAACGGTCGTGAAGACAGCCACCGCGGGCCTGGCCTTGAAGGAGGTCGGAGTGGATCATGTACGGGTGCGCAAATCAGCCACCGGGGCCAGAGTTATTGAGGTTCCGGGGGCCGACAGCGCCAAGGCTGCAGATGAGCTGGCGGGCAAACTGCAAGGCCTGGTCGGCGAATGGGTGACGGTTACACGGCCCATGAAAACCGCAGAACTGAGGATCGCTGGTATTGACGAGTCCGTCACACCTGAAGAAGTGCAGAGGGTGGTGGCGCAAATGGGAAGTGTTCCACTGGAGCAGGTTAGAGCTGGTGCTATTCGGGCGGGACCCAGCGGGACTGGATCGATATTGGTCCGATGCCCTGTGACTACAGCGAAGCTACTCGTAGCAGAGGGAAGGATAGTCGTTGGGTGGTCGTCAGCCCGTGTTACCCTTTTGGAACCTATCCCGATGCGCTGCTTTAAGTGCATGGGGGTGGGTCACACAAGGGCTCTCTGCCCATCACCTGCCGACCGGAGCACTTTGTGCTTCAGATGTGGCAGGGAAGGGCACAAGGCGGCCTCGTGCTCGGATGAGCCTAAATGTGCAATCTGCACGCAAATGGGCAGGAAAGCTGGTCATGTTATGGGAGGGCTTAAGTGTTTCCCGCCTCCAACGAAGGGTAAGGAGGCTCCTTTGACTCGGGCCCCAGGCTCTTCAAGAGGTCGACAAGAACCGCCACAGGAGGACATCGAAATGGCGACTAATGACCATACGCCATAGCGAATTTCTGCAGGCCAATCTGAACCACTGCGCCCGTGCCCAGGACCTCCTGATACAACACATGGCGGAGTGGCAGATTCAAGTGGCGACAGCCGCCGAGCCCTACTTCATCCCTACTCAATCAAATTGGGCTGGTGACGTCGAGGGATCGGTGGCTGTTGTGGTGCCGGCACATGGAATTCCACTGGTTCCACAACGCAGCGGACCAGGGTTTGTAGCGGTCGTGTGGGGGGAGGTGACACTAATTGGAGTATACTTCTCCCCAAACAAACCCCTGTCTGCCTTCGAGGCTTATCTTAGAAGTCTGGAGCCAGTGGTGAGAGGTGCGGCCCCGACCCAGGTAATCCTGATGGGGGACCTAAATGCGAAGTCTGCGGCGTGGGGATCCCCCATAACAGATCTGAGGGGAGTTGAGTTGGAGAACTGGGCTGCCATGGTCGGCCTGGTCCTTCTCAACCAAGGACGCGCAAACACCTGTGTGCGACGGCAGGGGGGGTCAATAGTGGATGTCTCATTCGCTACCCCTGCCATCGCCTCACGTGCCCAGGATTGGCGCGTCCTCGAGGAAGTGGAGACTCTGTCAGACCATCGGTACATCCGGTGGAGAGTCTCCGCATCCTGCTCGTTGCCTCAAAGTCAGACCGGAGGAGGGAGAGTAGTGTTTCCGAGATGGTCCCTAGCCCGCCTCGACCGTGAAATGGTGGAGGAAGGAGCCATTGTTGAGGCCTGGAACGCAGCCACCCCGGTGCTGACTGATGTTGAGGAGAGGACGAGGCGTTTCCGCATCGCATTGAAGAGGGTATGTGATGCAGCGATGCCCCGGACCAGGTGCCTCCCAGCCCGGAAGGCGGTTTACTGGTGGTCGCAAGAAATTGCTGCTCTCCGTTGCGACAGTAATCGGGCGCGCCGGGCTTACACCCGCTGCCGCCGAAGAAGGCCACTGGACGCGCCGGAAGAGGATCGCCTATATAAAGAGCTCCAGAGGGCAAAAAGGGCATTCCAGGTGGCCATCGCTAATGCCAAGGACTCCGCCAGCGAGGAGTTCCTGGCAACCCTGAATAGGGATCCATGGGGTCGGCCATACCGCATCGTCAGAGGTAAGATGCGGAGTGCCCCACCCATGAACTCCATGGAGCCGGAGCTCCTTAATCGGGTGGTGTCTGGACTCTTTCCTCAACCACCAGCTTTTACGCCCCCGACTATGACGATTCCATCATTCGGGGAGCGAGAAGAGTCGATGGAAGCCCCTCCGGTCACAGAGGATGAATTAGGAGAAGCGTGGAACCACCTGCGGCGGTGCAAGAAGGCACCGGGACCGGATGGAGTCCCGGGAAGAGTCCTGGCGCTGGCCTTGAGGCACCTCGGGAGCCACCTTAGGCAGTAGGAACATCGCTGGGTTTTAGTGGGTATTCTGGCCGCTTTATGCCGGTGAGTCCCACATACCCCTCCGGAAACGGCGCAGCTTCGGATGCGCTGTTTCCGGAGGGGATGCATAAACGCATTTCCCAGCGTTAAAAAAAAAAAAAAAAAAAAAAATAGGTTAGGTTAGATAACATCCAATCCTTATATTTTTTAATATCGCCAGATCAAACTTTTTTGTTTTTACTTACGTATTTACATTGACAGGTAACCGCAGTAATCAACGATTACCAATATAATATAGCTCCAGTCAAACCATTTGGCTTTACGTATGCACGTGCCCTGTGGGATCTAAACCGGATCTGCATGGTGGATTATACAATTTCTGTCATCGTTATACACCACACAGATTTTAGTACAGAGTTTATTATATATTAGCACACCCACGGAGATAGGAAATTTGGGGTCTGAGCCCCAGTGGCTTGAACAGAACATTAAAGTGTCGGTCCCCGTTATTACTAACTTGTGATATTAAAAGTAGTTCTACTATAAGAGGGAGGAGGCGTGTACCCAGCAATGGGACATTTAAGCTATGGATGAAGATGATGGTGAATCACGTAGCAACGTCGCAAGTTTACCTCACTAACAGGATTCTACAAGGTATGTGTAGGAGCTTGTTCGTCGAGCAAGTATCTACGTCACCACGTACCACGAGCCAACTTTACAAAATATACGTCATTCAAGTACGGGTACGACGCGGTCTGCGCGAGCGCGCCCGCCGCGCCGCCGAACGCCATGTTAGTGAGGCCTCGCGGGCTCGAGCCCGTGTACTCTGCGGAACAGATTTAGCTCGATTCATTCATTTAATTCATCCATTACAACTCAAGCCATCGACCGCATATTGCTAACTTCCCATTGACATTGCTATTCCAAGTAAACGGTAAAATGGTTTTATACACACGGGTTTTTCACGCCATTGGTTGCCTTGAAGAGATCGAGGCCACTGGCTTTTTAACCGACTTCAAGAAGGAAGAGTTTCTTAATTCGTCGGAATCTTTTTTTTTTAATGTATTACCCGATTACTCGAAGACGCCTGAACCGATTTGCTGTTATTAAAAAATCAACAATAATGTAACCCAAAGTAGCAAATTTTTTTTTGTATTTAAGTTCCTGGGCGTATGTTGAAGTCAGTTTTTTTTTTAATTTAAAATAATGTATTTATTACGTATTATGTTATTTTGTTCTATACTTTGGTCTGTTGTATAATAAATGTGTATTCATTCATTAAGGTGCTTAATGTGTATATAAAACTTTAGAGATTATAGGTAATAAAATGGTAATACAAATTTTCCGCTCTCATAGTTCGCTCTTTCGTTCAATCGTTCTTTCGTTTACATATCATTCAACATGAACAGCTATTTGAAACGGAGCTCATCCGCGGAAGTATCACCACCATGTTTTATTCTGTCGCTGAGCAGCATTGTTGTAATGCAGCGTTCCGATCTAAAGCGCGTGATTACAGTCACACGAGCCCAAACACCTACCCACCAAATTGCTGCTGCTGTTTTAGTTACTTTCACAGCATTAGGTCAATACTATGGGATACTGCTGCTAAGGTAAGCAGTGGTTACCTGTACAAGGTGTTACATGCAATTCTACCCTTTGTAGCTATACCTATCCGCAACGGTATACGTCTCAAATTGAAGGACACGGGGCGACACGTCCCATTCATTTGTTCATTCACTCACATTCGGGCGTCGTGAGTTAAACACGTGTAGCAATGTCCCGCGACTCACCCAGGTACCAGTGCTTCAGCGAGTCGTAGGTGAAGAAAGACACCCCCGCGTAGGGGATCACCCCCAGCACAGTGGCGGGGTAGCCTCTGCGGACACGGAGACCAGTCCATTATTACCGGAAACAATTCGCTACTTTTCTTAATTTGTGAAACAGCTAAAAATTTGCGACTTTTTCTATAAAACCCCAGCGTACAGACAGTTGTCTGATTAAATCTGTACTCAAAGAATGGGATAAGTTATTAAAATAATACTATTTTTACAAAATTAAAATTAAAGCGAAGCAGCGTGAAGGAGGGGAAGAGCAGGGGTCCGAAGGTGAAGGAGGGGAAGAGAAGGGGTCCGAAGGTGAAGGAGGGGAAGAGCAGGGTTCCGAAGGTGAAGGACGGGAAGAGCAGGGTTCCGAAGGTGAAGGAGGGGAAGAGCAGGGGTCCGAAGGTGAAGGAGGGGAAGAGCAGGGGTCCGAAGGTGAAGGAGGGGAAGAGCAGGGGTCCGAAGGTGAAGGAGGGGAAGAGCAGGGGTCCGAAGGTGAACGAGGGGAAGAGCAGGGGTCCGAAGGTGAAGGAGGGGAAGAGCAGGGGGCTGAAGGTGAAGGAGGGGAAGAGCAGGGGTCCGAAGGTGAAGGAGGGGAAGAGCAGGGGTCCGAAGGTGAAGGAGGGGAAGAGCAGGGGTCCGAAGGTGAAGGAGGGGAAGAGCAGGGGTCCGAAGGTGAAGGACGGGAAGAGCAGGGTTCCGAAGGTGAAGGAGGGGAAGAGCAGGGGTCCGAAGGTGAAGGAGGGGAAGAGCAGGGGTCCGAAGGTGAAGGAGGGGAAGAGCAGGGTTCCGAAGGTGAAGGAGGGGAAGAGCAGGGTCCGAAGGTGAAGGACGGGAAGAGCAGGGTTCCGAAGGTGAAGGAGGGGAAGAGCAGGGGTCCGAAGGTGAAGGAGGGGAAGAGCAGGGGTCCGAAGGTGAACGAGGGGAAGAGCAGGGGTCCGAAGGTGAAGGAGGGGAAGAGCAGGGGTCCGAAGGTGAAGGAGGGGAAGAGCAGGGTTCCGAAGGTGAAGGAGGGGAAGAGCAGGGTCCGAAGGTGAAGGACGGGAAGAGCAGGGTTCCGAAGGTGAAGGAGGGGAAGAGCAGGGGTCCGAAGGTGAAGGAGGGGAAGAGCAGGGGTCCGAAGGTGAAGGAGGGGAAGAGCAGGGTTCCGAAGGTGAAGGAGGGGAAGAGCAGGGTCCGAAGGTGAAGGACGGGAAGAGCAGGGTTCCGAAGGTGAAGGAGGGGAAGAGCAGGGGTCCGAAGGTGAAGGAGGGGAAGAGCAGGGGTCCGAAGGTGAAGGAGGGGAAGAGCAGGGTTCCGAAGGTGAAGGACGGGAAGAGCAGGGTTCCGAAGGTGAAGGAGGGGAAGAGCAGGGGTCCGAAGGTGAAGGAGGGGAAGAGCAGGGGTCCGAAGGTGAAGGAGGGGAAGAGCAGGGTTCCGAAGGTGAAGGAGGGGAAGAGCAGGGTTCAGAAGGTGAAGGACGGGAAGAGCAGGGTTCCGAAGGTGAAGGACGGGAAGAGCAGGGGTCCGAAGGTGAAGGACGGGAAGAGGAGGGGTCCGAAGGTGAAGGAGGGGAAGAGCAGGGGTCCGAAGGTGAAGGAGGGGAAGAGCAGGGTTCCGAAGGTGAAGGAGGGGAAGAGCAGGGGTCCGAAGGTGAAGGAGGGGAAGAGCAGGGTTCCGAAGGTGAAGGACAGGAAGAGCAGGGTTCCGAAGGTGAAGGAGGGGAAGAGCAGGGGTCCGAAGGTGAAGGAGGGGAAGAGCAGGGGTCCGAAGGTGAAGGAGGGGAAGAGCAGGGTTCCGAAGGTGAAGGAGGGGAAGAGCAGGGTTCAGAAGGTGAAGGACGGGAAGAGCAGGGTTCCGAAGGTGAAGGAGGGGAAGAGCAGGGGTACGAAGGTGAAGGACGGGAAGAGGAGGGGTCCGAAGGTGAAGGAGGGGAAGAGCAGGGGTCCGAAGGTGAAGGACGGAAAGAGCAGGGGTCCGAAGGTGAAGGAGGGAAAGAGCAGGGGTCCGAAGGTGAAGGAGGGGAAGAGCAGGGTTCCGAAGGTGAAGGAGGGGAAGGTCCGAAGGTGAAGGAGGGGAAGAGCAGGGTTCCGAAGGTGAAGGAGGGGAAGAGCAGGGGTCCGAAGGTGAAGGAGGGGAAGAGCAGGGGTCCGAAGGTGAAGGAGGGGAAGAGCAGGGGTCCGAAGGTGAAGGACGGAAAGAGCAGGGGTCCGAAGGTGAACGAGGGGAAGAGCAGGGGTCCGAAGGTGAAGGAGGGGAATAGCAGGGGTCCGAAGGTGAAGGAGGGGAAGAGCAGGGGTCCGAAGGTGAACGAGGGGAAGAGCAGGGGTCCGAAGGTGAAGGAGGGGAAGAGCCGGGGGCCGAAGGTAAAGGACGGGAAGAGCAGGGTTCCGAAGGTGAAGGACGGGAAGAGCAGGGGTCCGAAGGTGAAGGAGGGGAAGAGCAGGGTTCCGAAGGTGAAGGAGGGGAAGAGCAGGGTTCCGAAGGTGAAGGACGGGAAGAGCAGGGGTCCGAAGGTGAAGGAGGGGAAGAGCAGGGTTCCGAAGGTGAAGGACGGGAAGAGCAGGGTTCCGAAGGTGAAGGAGGGGAAGAGCAGGGTTCCGAAGGTGAAGGAGGGTGTTAGCGACGCAAAAAGCCCTCTTGTTAATTATTAATTAATAAATTATAAATAATTAATATTATATAATTTAAGCTGAAATAAATGATTGTCTATGGTTTTAATAAATAATGTGCTAAAAACGGAACGTAGGTGGCGGGGGCGGCAAACCGTTATTCTGACGTCCGCGGCGGTTCAAATTGTAGACGTTCACCGCAACCGACCGCAGCCGCATCGTTTAAACTTTGCCAACCGCTACACACGTTCTGTCAGCCAAGTCACTTAAAGAAACCCTGTGTTTTCACTTGCCCTGGCCCCTACAAGTGGTCCTTCGAGCCGGATCGCAAGGTATGTTCCAAACTCCACCGCCAAATATGGTGAACACTGTGAAGAAACAGGACCTAGTTGAGGAGCAGGAGCAGAGCCAGCACACATGTAAGCAGGTGAAAAAGCAGGTACCCCTAAAGGAGGAGCTTAGAAAAAGGCTTTTCGATGAAGTAGAACCAGCTACTAGTGTTAAGAGCACTAGCGGCCACGCAGTGGCACCGAGTAGGGCTTCTACACGCAATGGCACGTCGAGAAAGTCAAGTTCAGCATCCATCCGAGCAAGAAAGACACGGCTGGAACTAGAGGCAGCGGAGGCGAAAGCGCGTATTGAGATGCAGCTAATTGAGAAAAGGTTGCAAGCTGATATGGCAGCACTAGATGAGGAAGCATACAGTCTACTACCGGAGGAGCATGAGGTGCGTAGCAATCATAATAGTTCTGTAGAGAAATGGTTAGAGCACAGTCAGCACGAGCAGTCAGCACAGCCCGTCCAGCAGGATGGTTCAGATTTAGGCGAGCTGTGCCCGCCCGCCGCTATAGGCGGTGGCACTGATGGGACTGTACACATGCTGGCTAGCGCACTCAAAGAAATGGCAACTATTGCTAAGCACAACGCACCACATGCACAAACACATAAGTTTTTAAGCCGTATTAGCACACAGAAGGATCTACCAACGTTTGAGGGCGACCCCATGGACTGGCTTTATTTTAAGCAAGCTTACGACGAGTCCACAAAAGTATGTAGCTTTAGCCCCAGGGAGAATCTGTGGAGGCTACGTAGTTACCTCCGCGGACCAGCAAAGGAAGCCGTCACGGCGCTGCTGATTAGCGCCACCACACCGGACATAGTAATGTCAGCACTGGAGCTACAATTTGGTAACCCCGATATTATTATCACTAGAATAGTACAAGATGTCCAGAAGCTTCCAGCAATGGCACAGGAATATCATAAGGATATAGTCAAGTTTTCCGTTAAAGTTCAAAATTTCGTCGCAGCAGTCCTCGCTATCGGTGAAGATGAGTACCTAAAAAACATGAATATCATGTCGGCCGTGTTGTCTAAGTTCCCAACGGTTTTGTTATCAAAATGGACGGACTACAGCTATCCGCTTATAACCGACGGATCTAAAGCCCGCCTGGTCTGCGGACTATTGACGGGATTCGCCCCGTGCTTCAGCAGTGGGTGGAGAGAAGACACGGGGTGATGACCTTCCACCTTGCGCAGGTGCTTTCAGGACACGGTTGTTTCGGAAAGTACCTGTGCAAGATTGCCGGTAGGGAACCTACCGAGGAGTGCACGAGTGCGGCTGCGCTGTGGACACGGCGCAACATACGCTTGCCGATTGCCCGAGCTGGGCGGTGAACTCGTGGCGGTAGTGGGACAAGACCTCTCCCTGCCGGCTGTGGTCAGGGCCATGGCCCGGAGAAGGGTCCGCTTTAGCGGACGCCGCTGGCTGGGTCGCGGTCGTGTGCGAAAGCGTTCCCGTAACCCAGTCACCAGGCGAAGTGTTTGAACACCGTGGGGTTTAGTCGGTAAGAGTCCGACATAACCATTGCACCTCCCCGGGTGTGTTGGTATCCATGAGGATTCCCCACGTAAAAAAAAAAAAAAAAAGGGTTAGGTTAGGTTAGGTTAGGTTAGGTTAGGTTAGGTTAGGTTAGGTTAGGTTAGGTTAGGTTAGGTTAGGTTAGGTTAGGTTAGGTTAGGTTAGGTTCCCGTGTGGGGTTGCTAGTCCCCCATCGGGCGCGTCCCCGGGGGGTGGATAGGGGAATGCCTCCCAGATATGGGGGGTACCGGGGAAACCCGGCGCGAACCAAAACTAGCACGAGGCGGGGTGGGGCGCTTTTGTGCGCTGCCACTGAGGGTGGGGCGCTTCTGTGCGCTGCCACTGAGGGCGGGGCCTTATAGGCCGCGAGGAAGGACAACCTCAGTAAAAAATCACCGGTGTGGGTGGAAACGCCCTGCGCGGCGGGCTCTCCGGTCTTCATGGCCGGTGAGCGCTGGCTTCGGCCACCGTCGGGCAACCCGTAATCCGCACTGAGCGGAACCGGGGGTCCCGCGCACTGAGCGTGGGGCTGCGAGGAAGACAACCTCTATAAAAAACTACCCCAATCCTAAGGTTGATGCCCGCCGATGGGATGCATGGTTGCTGGGAGTGCAGCCACTAGGGTGTCTGGGGAGGGTCCCCATAAGGCCCATAAACAAAATGGAACTACGACATGGCAAAAAATCTACCCGGGAGGGTCCCCGCGAGGGGGAATCCCTTGGTGCGTCACTAGTGGCGCATCGGCCCCATGTATACGGGGGGGCCACCAGTCGTGAGGGAGAGGAGAAGATTGTGGGGGGCGTAGGGAAAGTTGGAAATGTGCAAGGGGGGAAAGAAGTTATCATTGCTTTAGAGAGGTGCGAAGTTTTAGCAGAGAAGCACGAGAGGGAAATGAGGAAGGACAGAGAGGGAAAGAAGGACGATTCATCCGTGAGGACGGAGATGTCGGACGAGGCTATGTCAGACTGCAGCCTCATAACAGTAGAGACCAGGCCCAGATCGGAGTCTGAGTCTTCTGGCAATGCGTCTGGCGCAGCTTCTGGCCGTCTGTGGAAGGGGCCGAAGAGGCCGCGACTTGGGGAGTTCGACGTACAACTCTCAATGTCCTCGGATGAGGAAATGAAAGATGCGTCGTCACCCACTAGAGGGAGAGGCAGACCACCCACTACGGGTAAATACGTTGGGCTAGCTAAGGCCAGGGAGGCCCTCAACAGGGCTAAGAAGGAAGAAATGCGCTTGCAGGTTGAGCAGGACCTGTTGAGGACCTCACTAACGTCTAGATTCCGCCGCGAAAAGCAGCGGTCTATTGAACGCGAGATTGGGCCAATGACCGACGATATGTCAGCGGCCCAAATCCAAAAAAGAGCGCTGGATGAAGTGGCGCTGATATCGTCGATCGCCACCAAGTCCACAAATTTGAAGGGGACATTTGTGCGCGAACTCAAGAACGCGGCATCCTCCATCAAAGAGGCGGTTGAGGTCTTGAGTTCACGCACCATATCGGATGAGACACGGCAACTGCAGGCGGACAATGCACGTCTGCAAGCTGAAATGGCCAGCCTGCGAAAGGAGTTGGCCACCTTAAGGAGTGACTTGGAGAAGTCGCGGAAGCAGGGTCCCGCGTCCTCTCCCCCGGATACGACAGAGGGGCTGCGCCCTGACCCGCAGCTCGCTCAATCCAAGGCGAGAACTGAAGTGCCCAATTCGCTACCTTCAGTGATGGAAGAGGTCTGTCGGACGGTGTTGACCCAGGTCGGGACGATGCTGAATGCTCGTCTAGCAGCACTGGAGGACAGGCTCCTTCCAGAGAAACGGATCCGGCCACCACTGGCGGCTGACAAGAGGAAGGCGACAAGGCAGCCCGCATCGTATGCGGACGCCACACGCGTGCCAGGCCCAAGCCAGCCTGCTGAAGAAGGGCGCCACGCTACGGAGACGCCACCTGCTCGCCCTGCAAGTCAGCCAGCGGCGGCAAAACGCCCTACTGACCTTTCTGCACCCAAGGAGGCGCAATGGCAGAAGGTCAGCCAGAAGAGGGCAAAGAAGAAAGACAAGGGTGGCTCGCAGTCGCAGCCGCAAAAGACGCAGCGGGGAGGGGGGCCGGGGACTGCAAAATCAGGGCCTAAACTTCGCCCGCCTCGTTCTTCGGCTGTCGTGCTCACACTGCAGCCGGAAGCCGAGAAGAGCTGATGGTCACCCGAATTGGCATGTTGGGGCTCAAAGTTGCCCTTCCAAAGACGGAGGCCGTCCTATTCGGGGGAACGGGCTGGCGACCCCCGGCACACGCAAGCATTACGGTGTCGGGGGAAGTTGTCCAAATCAGGGCCCACATGAAATATCTGGGCCTTGTTTTGGACCGCAAGTGGAACTTTGAGGAACACTTCCGCCGCCTCGCCCCTAGAGTAGTGGGTGCAGCTGCTTCGCTGGGCCGACTACTCCCAAACGTGGGGGGGCCTGGAGCCCCTTGCCGTCGCCTGTTCGCGGGGGTGGTAAAAAGTATGGCAACGTATGGAGCCCCCATTTGGTTCGATGCACTCCGTGCGCCAACCAGGGCCCTTCTGCGGAGGCCGCAACGGGTAGTGGCAAACAGAATATGCCGGGCATACACGACCGTTGCGTTCGCGGCTGCCTGCGTGTTAGCTGGCACCCCCCCGTGGGAGTTGGAAGCAGGAGTGCTCGCTGAGACTTACCGCATCAGAGCGGAGAGTCGGGCAAGAGGGGGGCCACCGGCCATCGAAGTTATCGGGCGGGCACAGAGGATGGCGGCACGGAGGATGCGGGACCGCTGGAAATCGAGTCTGGCGGATGCCCTCTATGGAAAACGCACCATAGAGGCCATTCGCCCGGTACTGGGTCTGTGGTCCCGTCGCAAGCATGGGGTGCTATCATACCGACTGGTGCAGGTATTAACCAGCCATGGCTGCTTTGGCCATTATCTGTACCGAGTCGCGAGAAGGGAACCAACTCCGACGTGTCATGAGTGTGGCGCTGTGGATGACACGGCTCAGCACACCCTAGAAGAATGCAGTAAATGGGACACACAGCGCCGCACTCTGGTGGCGGCAATCGGCGGGGACCTCTCGCTGCCCAGCGTTGTGCTTGCCATGCTGAGCAGCGAAGCGTCTTGGGACGCTGTGGCCGATTTCTGCGAAGAGGTCATCTTGCAGAAGGAGGCTGCGGAGCGGGTGCGCGAAGAAGATCCAGACGCACATCCGCTTCGGCGTAGACGGGGGGGAAGAAGACGGCGGCAATTTGCCGCTCGCCAGCTTCCCTTGGGAGGCGGCGGGTAGCTATTGGGCTAGCTACCCGCCACTATACTAGTCTCCTCACTGTCTAAGGGGGGGATCACGCTGTCCCGATCCCCTCCTTTTTAGCGCGGGAGCCCCGGCATTCGGCTGGGGCAGTTGGCAGACGCCTGGGAAGTATACAACGGGTTCCCCGGGCGTCTAGCAAAGCCAACGAGAGGGACATGCCGTGGTGGTTTTTAGTTCGGGTATACCCCAGAGGGGGGAGTCCCACATAACCTCCGTCCCGCCCAAGGGACGGGGGTAGTCATAAAGCTTTTCCACCAGGCCAAAAAAAAAAAAAAAAAGGTTAGGGTCCCGTGTGGGGTTGCTAGTCCCCCATCGGGCGCGTCCCCGGGTGGTGGATAGGGGAATGCCTCCCAGATATGGGGGGTACCGGGGAAACCCGGCGCGAACCAAAACTAGCACGAGGCGGGGTGGGGCGCTTCTGTGCGCTGCCACTGAGGGTGGGGCGCTTCTGTGCGCTGCCACTGAGGGTGGGGCCTTACAGGCCGCGAGGAAGGACAACCTCGGTAAAAAAATCACCGGTGTGGGTGGAAACGCCCAGCGCGGTGGGCTCTCCGGTCTTCATGGCCGGTGAGCGCTGGCTTCGGCCACCGTCGGGCAACCCGTAATCCGCACTGAGCGGAACCGGGGGTCCCGCGCACTGAGCGTGGGGCTGCGAGGAAGACAACCTCTATAAAAAATTACCCCAATCCTAAGGTTTGATGCCCGCCGATGGGATGCATGGTTGCTGGGAGTGCAGCCACTAGGGTGTCTGGGAAGGGTACCCATTAGGCCTAAAAAACAAAATGGAAGTACGAACTGGAAATAAATCTACCCGGGAGGGTCCCCGCGAGGGGGAATCCCTTGGTGCGTCGCTAGTGGCGCATCGGCCCCATGTATACGGGGGGGCCACCATTCGTAAGGAAGAGGAGAAGATTGTGGGGGGTTTAGGGATAGATGGAAACGTGCAAGGGGGGAAAGAATTGGTAGTGGCCTTAGAGAGGTGCGAAGTTTTAGCACAGAGGCACGAGAGAGAAATGCGTAAGGAGGAAGAGTTAGAATTGGAAAGGAAATTTTGGATGGATGTAGGAGAAGGGGGGAGGAAGAGGAGCGGAACTGAAGAGGCGGCGTCGGAATCCGACTGCAGCCTTATAACCGTCGAGAGCAGGCCCAGATCGGGCTCAGGCTCGTCGGTAGCGTTTTCAGTGTCCGATATGACAGGAGTGAAGCGCCCACGCCTCAGTGAAGGCGATGATATGTCGACTGACGAGGAAAGGCCGGGGACACCAGTCCCTGTAAGAGGTAGAGGGCGTCCACCTACCCATGGGCGTTATGTCGGCATTGGCAAGGCCAGGGAGGCCCTTAATATGGAAAAAAGAGCCGAGGCGAAAGCCCAGGCCAAACAAAAGGCGGAGGATGACCTCCTCAAGGAGGCCGCCGTCGCCCGTTTTCGGCGGGAGGCGCGCAAAGAAGTGTCATCTCCATTCGGGCAACGTGTGGATGAAAAGACCGCAGCCCGACTGCAGGACCAGGTCTGGGAAGACTTGGACCTTATTAGAAAGGTGGCCACTAAGTCTGCCCACTTGAAGGGCACCTTCGTGCGTGACCTGAAAGACGCTGCGGCTTCCATCAAGGAGACTGTAGAAGCCCTCGGGTCGCGCACCGTTTCGGATGAGACGCGGCGACTGCAGGCGGACAACACACGCCTGCAAGCCGAGATGGCTAGCCTCCGCAGAGAGCTGGCCCAATTACGGACAGAGATGGAGGGTATGCGGAAGCAGGGTTCCGCTCACTCTTCCCCGGACAAGACAGAGGAGGCGCCCCCTGCAATGCGTCCTCCTCAACAAGGCAAAACTGGCCGCCCTGGGGTTACCCCAGCTGCGCCTTCATTGGAGGAGATTTGTCGTACGGTGATGGTCCAGGTCGGAGGAATGTTGAATGCCCGCCTGGAGTCACTAGAGGACAGACTCCTCCCAGAGAGGAACCTCCGGCCGCCTTTGGCGACCGACAAAAGGCGAGACGGGCGCACATATGCTGCCGCGGCATCGGGATCTCCAGGCACCGCAAAACCGCCTACTGAAAGCGCGCCTAAGGGGCCCGCCCGATCTGAACACAGCAGGCTCGCAGGGCAGGCGCCCTCGGCACCACCTCATCGCCCAGCTGGGTCCTCGTGGAGTCAGCCACGGGCACGGATGACGACAGACCCTTCTACTTCCTCTTCTACTCCACCTTCCGCGGAGAAGAAGAAAAAGAAGAAGAAGAAAAAGAACGGGAATCAGGAGGCTGGCCCACACCAGGGGAAGAGCCAGTCGTCGGAATGGACGAAAGTAGGTCCCAAGAAGCGACCTGATGCGAAAAGTCGCGCCAGCAAACTCCGCACACCTCGGTCATCAGCAGTCATCTTAACGCTGCAACCGGGGGCGGAAGAAAGGGGCGCGACTTATGCAAAAGTTATTGCCGCTGCGAAGGCGAGAATAAATGCAGCAGACATTGGCGCACAAGGAGTCCGACTCCGAAAGGCAGCTACAGGAGGCCGCCTGTTCGAATTCCCCGGGGCCTCCAGTGCTGAGAAGGCGGACTCCTTGGCTAGAAAGCTCAGAGAGGTCTTGAGTGACGAGGTCGTTCGGGTCTCTAGACCTACGAAGTCTGTTGACCTGCGGATCACAGGCCTGGACGACTCCGTCACCAGCGCCGAGGTTATCGCAGCGGTGGCAACGGTAGGAGGATGTCCCGTCGAGCAAGTGCGTTCTGGCGAAGTTGTCAGTGGCTACGACGGGCTAGGGGCAGTGTTAGTGCACTGTCCCGTTGCAGCTGCCAAGAAGGTAGTAGCAGGAGGAAGGCTCCTCGTGGGATGGGTGTCGGCCCAAGTAAAGTTGCTGGACGCCCGGCCCCTGATGTGCTATCGGTGCCTGGCACCGGGGCACATGGGTGCCCAGTGCAAGGCAGGGGTCGACCGCAGTGGTTTGTGCTATCGCTGCGGCCGACCGGGTCATAAGGCCCGTGAATGCTCCGCTACACCACATTGCGTGGTCTGTGCAGCGGATGGCAGAACGGCGAAGCATCGCGTGGGCAGCAAGTCCTGCGTATCCCCATCTGCGGGCAAGAAGAAGAGAGGGAAGGCAGGCCAGGCTACTGAGCAGTCTTCTTGCTCACCTCAGCAAGCGGAAACGCAGCAGGGGACTGAGGAGGTTCCAATGGCCGAAGACTAATAATGGACCTGAACCTCCTCCAGGCGAATATCAACCACTGCGCCAGAGCTCAGGACCTCCTCTTCCAGAGCATGGCGGAGTGGTTGATTCACGTAGCCGTGGTAGCTGAGCCCTATCGCGTCCCTTCTGGGGATAATTGGGTGGGAGATACGGAAGGAGTGGTTGCCATAACGTCCCGGTCCATAGTGGGCTCTCCAGCCTTCGATAACGTAGTGCGAGGTCGGGTATACGTCTCGGCTTTCGTTGACGACGTTATGGTAGTCGGAGTGTACTTCTCGCCTAATAAAAGTCTCGCTGACTTCGAACAGTTTCTTGCTGAAGTCGGCGTCCTGATAAGCAGAAGACGCTCCGGCCGCGTTCTTGTCGCTGGGGACCTCAATGCAAAATCTGTGGCATGGGGGTGTCCAGCGACGGATCCGCGTGGACGAGAGCTGGAGGAATGGGCGATGGCGACTGGCCTCACGGTCTTAAACCGAGGATCGGTAAACACATGCGTGCGGCAACAGGGCGGCTCCATTGTGGACGTCACTTTCGCAGATGCTGCCCTGGCGCGCCGTGTTCGGGGCTGGAAGGTGCTGGAGAACGTGGAGACGTTGTCGGACCACAGATACTTGAGGTTCGACATCTCCGCAAGTTCGGTTCTCCCGAGCGGTCCAACCCCCTTGCGAGAGGACGGTCCTCGTTGGTCGCTGTCGCGCATTGACCGGGACTTTTTGGTCAAGGTCGAGGTCCTTAACCGGCCGGACTGCGAGGAAGAAAACCTCTATAAAAATCACCCCGAATCCCAAGCGGCGGCGCACCGCGAGGGGATGCATGGCTGATGGGTAGTTCAGTCTCTAGTGCGACCCCCGTCAGGGTACCGGCCGACACCCTTTGGCGAGTTACGCTTTGGCTTATCTGGGTGCAGGGGGCACCACCCGGATGGACTGAATATTTCCCCCATACTCGTGGGATCAAATATGGAAATAAATAAAATTAGAAAGAATAGTAATATTAGAGGGCTAGAAGGCCCGCAAGGAGAGGAAGAGAGAGGAAGGAAGAGAGAAGGACAGGCTTACCGGCTGAAGATTGTTCTGCCTAAGCCAACGGAGGAGGAAAAGGTTAATGAGCTTCTAATGGACACTGATTCAGACGATAGTGACAGAGTTTTGGAGGCCTTAGTGGAGCCTTGGAAGGTAGCCGGAGCCGTATCAAAGCGGCCCCATGATCAGGTGGACTCACGGGAAGAGGAAGAAGGAGAGCCCTCGTTGAAGGCTGTCGCAGTGGAGCCTGAGACTGAGTCTGCAGTAACAACAAAGGCAAAGATTAAAGTGGGAAGGGCTCGGGCTGAAAGAGTAGATGAAGGTGTGCGAGAACGGAGTCCTATCAATAGGGCTAAAGTGACCATGAATGCCGATGGCGAATATGGCCCAACAAAAGACGAGCTCATCGACAGGGCCAGGAGTGCGGTCTCCTCGATAACGTGCGAGACTCAGAAGTCCAACAACCTCAAGGGCGGCGTGAAGGGTGAAATAAACCGGGCTACCAAAGAAATCCGCGCAGCCATGGACGCCCTACAGGCAATGACGATTGACGAGGAAGCCTAAAGGCTCCGGGCAGACAACAGGAGGATGCGACAGGAGATGGCCGCCTTAAGAGCGGAGGTCAAGGCCCTCCGGTTCGCGTTCTCTGCAAGGGAAAAATCCCCTGCACCAGTGGGTCAGCCCGATCTGGGCATGGATCCCCAGAGCTCCCCGGCACTCGGCGAGATGCTTGAGACCTTAAAGAGGGATCTCTTTATATCCATCGGGGGGATGGTAAATGACCGCCTCGAGCAGCTGGAAAAGCGACTCCCACAGGAGCCCATTTTGAGGCCGCCACTCGCGGCTGATAAAAAGAAAGGAGCAGTTACCCGCCGCTCTCCCGATGAGCCATCAGCGGGCCCTTCGCCTGCGCGTCCAGCAAAGACTCGCTCGGCGGCAGGAACTAAGACCACTAAGCCTACCGCTGCGCCGCAGACAGAGTGCAGCGTCTCCACACGTAGTGCAGAGCCACGTGAGGCTGAAGCCACTGAGACCACGCTCCAGCCCCACCAACCCCACCCGCCTGGTCAAAGGTAATTGGGAGGAAGGCTAAAGCCAAGACGGCTAAGTCCACTAAGCCCAAGGCTCCTAACTCAGCCTGCGCACCTGCTAAGGCTACGCCGGCTAAACGCAAGGGTAAACTGAGCCCTCCAAAGTCCTCAACGGTCGTTATCACCCTGAGGCCAGAAGTCGTCGCAACCCAAACTTACGCGACGGTCATGAAGACAGCCACCGCGGGCCTGGCCTTGAAGGAGGTCGGAGTGGATCATGTACGGGTGCGCAAATCAGCCACCGGGGCCAGAGTTATTGAGGTTCCGGGGGCCGACAGCGCCAAGGCTGCAGATGAGCTGGCGGGCAAACTGCAAGGCCTGGTCGGCGAATGGGTGACGGTTACACGGCCCATGAAAACCGCAGAACTGAGGATCGCTGGTATTGACGAGTCCGTCACACCTGAAGAAGTGCAGAGGGTGGTGGCGCAAATGGGAAGTGTTCCACTGGAGCAGGTTAGAGCTGGTGCTATTCGGGCGGGACCCAGCGGGACTGGATCGATATTGGTCCGATGCCCTGTGACTACAGCGAAGCTACTCGTAGCAGAGGGAAGGATAGTCGTTGGGTGGTCGTCAGCCCGTGTTACCCTTTTGGAACCTATCCCGATGCGCTGCTTTAAGTGCATGGGGGTGGGTCACACAAGGGCTCTCTGCCCATCACCTGCCGACCGGAGCACTTTGTGCTTCAGATGTGGCAGGGAAGGGCACAAGGCGGCCTCGTGCTCGGATGAGCCTAAATGTGCAATCTGCACGCAAATGGGCAGGAAAGCTGGTCATGTTATGGGAGGGCTTAAGTGTTTCCCGCCTCCAACGAAGGGTAAGGAGGCTCCTTTGACTCGGGCCCCAGGCTCTTCAAGAGGTCGACAAGAACCGCCACAGGAGGACATCGAAATGGCGACTAATGACCATACGCCATAGCGAATTTCTGCAGGCCAATCTGAACCACTGCGCCCGTGCCCAGGACCTCCTGATACAACACATGGCGGAGTGGCAGATTCAAGTGGCGACAGCCGCCGAGCCCTACTTCATCCCTACTCAATCAAATTGGGCTGGTGACGTCGAGGGATCGGTGGCTGTTGTGGTGCCGGCACATGGAATTCCACTGGTTCCACAACGCAGCGGACCAGGGTTTGTAGCGGTCGTGTGGGGGGAGGTGACACTAATTGGAGTATACTTCTCCCCAAACAAACCCCTGTCTGCCTTCGAGGCTTATCTTAGAAGTCTGGAGCCAGTGGTGAGAGGTGCGGCCCCGACCCAGGTAATCCTGATGGGGGACCTAAATGCGAAGTCTGCGGCGTGGGGATCCCCCATAACAGATCTGAGGGGAGTTGAGTTGGAGAACTGGGCTGCCATGGTCGGCCTGGTCCTTCTCAACCAAGGACGCGCAAACACCTGTGTGCGACGGCAGGGGGGGTCAATAGTGGATGTCTCATTCGCTACCCCTGCAATCGCCTCACGTGCCCAGGATTGGCGCGTCCTCGAGGAAGTGGAGACTCTGTCAGACCATCGGTACATTCGGTGGAGAGTCTCCGCATCCTGCTCGTTGCCTCAAAGTCAGACCGGAGGAGGGAGAGTAGTGTTTCCGAGATGGTCCCTAGCCCGCCTCGACCGTGAAATGGTGGAGGAAGGAGCCATTGTTGAGGCCTGGAACGCAGCCACCCCGGTGCTGACTGATGTTGAGGAGAGGGCGAGGCGTTTCCGCATCGCATTGAAGAGGGTATGTGATGCAGCGATGCCCCGGACCAGGTGCCTCCCAGCCCGGAAGGCGGTTTACTGGTGGTCGCAAGAAATTGCTGCTCTCCGTTGCGACAGTAATCGGGCGCGCCGGGCTTACACCCGCTGCCGCCGAAGAAGGCCACTGGACGCGCCGGAAGAGGATCGCCTATATAAAGAGCTCCAGAGGGCAAAAAGGGCATTCCAGGTGGCCATCGCTAATGCCAAGGACTCCGCCAGCGAGGAGTTCCTGGCAACCCTGAATAGGGATCCATGGGGTCGGCCATACCGCATCGTCAGAGGTAAGATGCGGAGTGCCCCACCCATGAACTCCATGGAGCCGGAGCTCCTTAATCGGGTGGTGTCTGGACTCTTTCCTCAACCACCAGCTTTTACGCCCCCGACTATGACGATTCCATCATTCGGGGAGCGAGAAGAGTCGATGGAAGCCCCTCCGGTCACAGAGGATGAATTAGGAGAAGCGTGGAACCACCTGCGGCGGTGCAAGAAGGCACCGGGACCGGATGGAGTCCCGGGAAGAGTCCTGGCGCTGGCCTTGAGGCACCTCGGGAGCCACCTTAGGCAGTAGGAACATCGCTGGGTTTTAGTGGGTATTCTGGCCGCTTTATGCTGGTGAGTCCCACATACCCCTCCGGAAACGGCGCAGCTTCGGATGCGCTGTTTCCGGAGGGGATGCATAAACGCATTTCTCGGGCTGAAAGAGTAGATGAAGGTGTGCGAGAACGGAGTCCTATCAATAGGGCTAAAGTGACCATGAATGCCGATGGCGAATATGGCCCAACAAAAGACGAGCTCATCGACAGGGCCAGGAGTGCGGTCTCCTCGATAACGTGCGAGACTCAGAAGTCCAACAACCTCAAGGGCGGCGTGAAGGGTGAAATAAACCGGGCTACCAAAGAAATCCGCGCAGCCATGGACGCCCTACAGGCAATGACGATTGACGAGGAAGCCTAAAGGCTCCGGGCAGACAACAGGAGGATGCGACAGGAGATGGCCGCCTTAAGAGCGGAGGTCAAGGCCCTCCGGTTCGCGTTCTCTGCAAGGGAAAAATCCCCTGCACCAGTGGGTCAGCCCGATCTGGGCATGGATCCCCAGAGCTCCCCGGCACTCGGCGAGATGCTTGAGACCTTAAAGAGGGATCTCTTTATATCCATCGGGGGGATGGTAAATGACCGCCTCGAGCAGCTGGAAAAGCGCCTCCCACAGGAGCCCATTTTGAGGCCGCCACTCGCGGCTGATAAAAAGAAAGGAGCAGTTACCCGCCGCTCTCCCGATGAGCCATCAGCGGGCCCTTCGCCTGCGCGTCCAGCAAAGACTCGCTCGGCGGCAGGAACTAAGACCACTAAGCCTACCGCTGCGCCGCAGACAGAGTGCAGCGTCTCCACACGTAGTGCAGAGCCACGTGAGGCTGAAGCCACTGAGACCACGCTCCAGCCCCACCAACCCCACCCGCCTGGTCAAAGGTAATTGGGAGGAAGGCTAAAGCCAAGACGGCTAAGTCCACTAAGCCCAAGGCTCCTAACTCAGCCTGCGCACCTGCTAAGGCTACGCCGGCTAAACGCAAGGGTAAACTGAGCCCTCCAAAGTCCTCAACGGTCGTTATCACCCTGAGGCCAGAAGTCGTCGCAACCCAAACTTACGCGACGGTCATGAAGACAGCCACCGCGGGCCTGGCCTTGAAGGAGGTCGGAGTGGATCATGTACGGGTGCGCAAATCAGCCACCGGGGCCAGAGTTATTGAGGTTCCGGGGGCCGACAGCGCCAAGGCTGCAGATGAGCTGGCGGGCAAACTGCAAGGCCTGGTCGGCGAATGGGTGACGGTTACACGGCCCATGAAAACCGCAGAACTGAGGATCGCTGGTATTGACGAGTCCGTCACACCTGAAGAAGTGCAGAGGGTGGTGGCGCAAATGGGAAGTGTTCCACTGGAGCAGGTTAGAGCTGGTGCTATTCGGGCGGGACCCAGCGGGACTGGATCGATATTGGTCCGATGCCCTGTGACTACAGCGAAGCTACTCGTAGCAGAGGGAAGGATAGTCGTTGGGTGGTCGTCAGCCCGTGTTACCCTTTTGGAACCTATCCCGATGCGCTGCTTTAAGTGCATGGGGGTGGGTCACACAAGGGCTCTCTGCCCATCACCTGCCGACCGGAGCACTTTGTGCTTCAGATGTGGCAGGGAAGGGCACAAGGCGGCCTCGTGCTCGGATGAGCCTAAATGTGCAATCTGCACGCAAATGGGCAGGAAAGCTGGTCATGTTATGGGAGGGCTTAAGTGTTTCCCGCCTCCAACGAAGGGTAAGGAGGCTCCTTTGACTCGGGCCCCAGGCTCTTCAAGAGGTCGACAAGAACCGCCACAGGAGGACATCGAAATGGCGACTAATGACCATACGCCATAGCGAATTTCTGCAGGCCAATCTGAACCACTGCGCCCGTGCCCAGGACCTCCTGATACAACACATGGCGGAGTGGCAGATTCAAGTGGCGACAGCCGCCGAGCCCTACTTCATCCCTACTCAATCAAATTGGGCTGGTGACGTCGAGGGATCGGTGGCTGTTGTGGTGCCGGCACATGGAATTCCACTGGTTCCACAACGCAGCGGACCAGGGTTTGTAGCGGTCGTGTGGGGGGAGGTGACACTAATTGGAGTATACTTCTCCCCAAACAAACCCCTGTCTGCCTTCGAGGCTTATCTTAGAAGTCTGGAGCCAGTGGTGAGAGGTGCGGCCCCGACCCAGGTAATCCTGATGGGGGACCTAAATGCGAAGTCTGCGGCGTGGGGATCCCCCATAACAGATCTGAGGGGAGTTGAGTTGGAGAACTGGGCTGCCATGGTCGGCCTGGTCCTTCTCAACCAAGGACGCGCAAACACCTGTGTGCGACGGCAGGGGGGGTCAATAGTGGATGTCTCATTCGCTACCCCTGCAATCGCCTCACGTGCCCAGGATTGGCGCGTCCTCGAGGAAGTGGAGACTCTGTCAGACCATCGGTACATTCGGTGGAGAGTCTCCGCATCCTGCTCGTTGCCTCAAAGTCAGACCGGAGGAGGGAGAGTAGTGTTTCCGAGATGGTCCCTAGCCCGCCTCGACCGTGAAATGGTGGAGGAAGGAGCCATTGTTGAGGCCTGGAACGCAGCCACCCCGGTGCTGACTGATGTTGAGGAGAGGGCGAGGCGTTTCCGCATCGCATTGAAGAGGGTATGTGATGCAGCGATGCCCCGGACCAGGTGCCTCCCAGCCCGGAAGGCGGTTTACTGGTGGTCGCAAGAAATTGCTGCTCTCCGTTGCGACAGTAATCGGGCGCGCCGGGCTTACACCCGCTGCCGCCGAAGAAGGCCACTGGACGCGCCGGAAGAGGATCGCCTATATAAAGAGCTCCAGAGGGCAAAAAGGGCATTCCAGGTGGCCATCGCTAATGCCAAGGACTCCGCCAGCGAGGAGTTCCTGGCAACCCTGAATAGGGATCCATGGGGTCGGCCATACCGCATCGTCAGAGGTAAGATGCGGAGTGCCCCACCCATGAACTCCATGGAGCCGGAGCTCCTTAATCGGGTGGTGTCTGGACTCTTTCCTCAACCACCAGCTTTTACGCCCCCGACTATGACGATTCCATCATTCGGGGAGCGAGAAGAGTCGATGGAAGCCCCTCCGGTCACAGAGGATGAATTAGGAGAAGCGTGGAACCACCTGCGGCGGTGCAAGAAGGCACCGGGACCGGATGGAGTCCCGGGAAGAGTCCTGGCGCTGGCCTTGAGGCACCTCGGGAGCCACCTTAGGCAGTAGGAACATCGCTGGGTTTTAGTGGGTATTCTGGCCGCTTTATGCTGGTGAGTCCCACATACCCCTCCGGAAACGGCGCAGCTTCGGATGCGCTGTTTCCGGAGGGGATGCATAAACGCATTTCCCAGCGTTAAAAAAAAAAAAAAAAAAAAAAATAGGTTAGGTTAGATAACATCCAATCCTTATATTTTTTAATATCGCCAGATCAAACTTTTTTGTTTTTACTTACGTATTTACATTGACAGGTAACCGCAGTAATCAACGATTACCAATATAATATAGCTCCAGTCAAACCATTTGGCTTTACGTATGCACGTGCCCTGTGGGGGACGTGTCCGAAGGTGAAGGACGGGAAGAGCAGGGGTCCGAAGGTGAAGGAGGGGAAGAGCAGGGTTCCGAAGGTGAAGGAGGGGAAGAGCAGGGTTCCGAAGGTGAAGGACGGGAAGAGCAGGGTTCCGAAGGTGAAGGAGGGGAAGAGCAGGGGTCCGAAGGTGAAGGACGGGAAGAGCAGGGGTCCGAAGGTGAAGGAGGGGAAGAGCAGGGGTCCGAAGGTGAACGAGGGGAAGAGCAGGGGTCCGAAGGTGAAGGAGGGGAAGAGCCGGGGGCCGAAGGTGAAGGAGGGGAAGAGCAGGGGTCCGAAGGTGAAGGAGGGGAAGAGCAGGGTTCAGAAGGTGAAGGAGGGGAAGGTCCGAAGGTGAAGGAGGGGAAGAGCAGGGGTCCGAAGGTGAAGGAGGGGAATAGCAGGGGGCCGAAGGTGAAGGAGGGGAAGGTCCGAAGGTGAAGGACGGGAAGAGCAGGGTTCCGAAGGTGAAGGAGGGGAAGAGCAGGGTTCCGAAGGTGAAGGACGGGAAGAGCAGGGTTCCGAAGGTGAAGGAGGGGAAGAGCAGGGTTCCGAAGGTGAAGGAGGGGAAGAGCAGGGGTCCGAAGGTGAAGGACGGGAAGAGCAGGGGTCCGAAGGTGAAGGAGGGGAAGAGCAGGGGTCCGAAGGTGAAGGAGGGGAAGAGCAGGGTTCCGAAGGTGAAGGAGGGGAAGAGCAGGGTTCCGAAGGTAAAGGACGGGAAGAGCAGGGTTCCGAAGGTGAAGGACGGGAAGAGCAGGGTTCAGAAGGTGAAGGAGGGGAAGGTCCGAAGGTGAAGGAGGGGAAGAGCAGGGGTCCGAAGGTGAAGGAGGGGAATAGCAGGGGTCCAGGGGAAGTGGAGACTCTGTCAGACCATCGGTACATCCGGTGGAGAGTCTCCGCATCCTGCTCGTTGCCTCAAAGTCAGACCGGAGGAGGGAGAGTAGTGTTTCCGAGATGGTCCCTAGCCCGCCTCGACCGTGAAATGGTGGAGGAAGGAGCCATTGTTGAGGCCTGGAACGCAGCCACCCCGGTGCTGACTGATGTTGAGGAGAGGACGAGGCGTTTCCGCATCGCATTGAAGAGGGTATGTGATGCAGCGATGCCCCGGACCAGGTGCCTCCCAGCCCGGAAGGCGGTTTACTGGTGGTCGCAAGAAATTGCTGCTCTCCGTTGCGACAGTAATCGGGCGCGCCGGGCTTACACCCGCTGCCGCCGAAGAAGGCCACTGGACGCGCCGGAAGAGGATCGCCTATATAAAGAGCTCCAGAGGGCAAAAAGGGCATTCCAGGTGGCCATCGCTAATGCCAAGGACTCCGCCAGCGAGGAGTTCCTGGCAACCCTGA
The DNA here is from genome assembly GCF_905163445.1 of Pararge aegeria. Lineage (NCBI taxonomy): Eukaryota > Metazoa > Arthropoda > Insecta > Lepidoptera > Nymphalidae > Pararge > Pararge aegeria. Next base: position 167,607 of record NC_053204.1, on the reverse strand, counting down.
ATAGGGATCCATGGGGTCGGCCATACCGCATCGTCAGAGGTAAGATGCGGAGTGCCCCACCCATGAACTCCATGGAGCCGGAGCTCCTTAATCGGGTGGTGTCTGGACTCTTTCCTCAACCACCAGCTTTTACGCCCCCGACTATGACGATTCCATCATTCGGGGAGCGAGAAGAGTCGATAGAAGCCCCTCCATTCACAGAGGATGAATTAGGAGAAGCGTGGAACCACCTGCGGCGGTGCAAGAAGGCACCGGGACCGGATGGAGTCCCGGGAAGAGTCCTGGCGCTGGCCTTGAGGCACCTCGGGAGCCACCTTAGGCAGCTATTTAATGACTGCCTGGAGGCGGGGCGGTTCCCGAGAGTATGGAAACAGGGACGCTTGGTGCTGTTGCGGAAGGAGGGTCGTTCTCCTGATTCTCCTTCGGCATACAGACCAATCGTCCTTATTGATGAGGTGAGCAAGATGCTGGAGAGAGTTCTGGCCTCTCGTATTAACCAGCACCTCGCTCTGCAGGGCCCTGATCTTTCGGAACACCAGTACGGCTTTAGGGTAGGCAAGTCGACGATAGATGCCGTTGGTGCTCTGAAAAGCTTCTGCGAAGGAGCGCAGAAGGAAAGCGACGGGGTATTGGCGGTATCACTAGATATCGCCAATGCCTTTGGCACCCTGCCGTATAGCGTGGTAGAGGAGGCGCTCCAATATCATCGGGTGCCCCTGTACCTGCGCCGAATGATAGGGCACTACCTGGAGGAAAGGGTAGTGGTCTATCAGGGAAAGGACGGGGCGAGGCAGGAGAGGCGTATGGCTTGTGGGGTTCCGCAGGGATCGGTCCTCGGACCCCTGCTGTGGAACCTGGGCTTTGATTGGGCAATTCGTCCGGTTCTGCTGCCCCGGATGGTAATTATTTGTTACGCGGACGACACCATGGTTGCCGTCCGGGGAAGCAGTTATGAGGAGTCGGTGAGGAGGGCTACGGTGGCCACCGAGCTGATGGTCACCCGAATTGGCATGTTGGGGCTCAAAGTTGCCCTTCCAAAGACGGAGGCCGTCCTATTCGGGGGAACGGGCTGGCACGGTCTTAAACCGAGGATCGGTAAACACATGCGTGCGGCAACAGGGCGGCTCCATTGTGGACGTCACTTTCGCAGATGCTGCCCTGGCGCGCCGTGTTCGGGGCTGGAAGGTGCTGGAGAACGTGGAGACGTTGTCGGACCACAGATACTTGAGGTTCGACATCTCCGCAAGTTCGGTTCTCCCGAGCGGTCCAACCCCCTTGCGAGAGGACGGTCCTCGTTGGTCGCTGTCGCGCATTGACCGGGACTTTTTGGTCGAGGTCGAGGTCCTTAACCGGCCGGACTGCGAGGAAGAAAACCTCTATAAAAATCACCCCGAATCCCAAGCGGCGGCGCACCGCGAGGGGATGCATGGCTGATGGGTAGTTCAGTCTCTAGTGCGACCCCCGTCAGGGTACCGGCCGACACCCTTTGGCGAGTTACGCTTTGGCTTATCTGGGTGCAGGGGGCACCACCCGGATGGACTGAATATTTCCCCCATACTCGTGGGATCAAATATGGAAATAAATAAAATTAGAAAGAATAGTAATATTAGAGGGCTAGAAGGCCCGCAAGGAGAGGAAGAGAGAGGAAGGAAGAGAGAAGGACAGGCTTACCGGCTGAAGATTGTTCTGCCTAAGCCAACGGAGGAGGAAAAGGTTAATGAGCTTCTAATGGACACTGATTCAGACGATAGTGACAGAGTTTTGGAGGCCTTAGTGGAGCCTTGGAAGGTAGCCGGAGCCGTATCAAAGCGGCCCCATGATCAGGTGGACTCACGGGAAGAGGAAGAAGGAGAGCCCTCGTTAAAGGCTGTCGCAGTGGAGCCTGAGACTGAGTCTGCAGTAACAACAAAGTGGGAAGGGCTCGGGCTGAAAGAGTAGATGAAGGTGTGCGAGAACGGAGTCCTATCAATAGGGCTAAAGTGACCATGAATGCCGATGGCGAATATGGCCCAACAAAAGACGAGCTCATCGACAGGGCCAGGAGTGCGGTCTCCTCGATAACGTGCGAGACTCAGAAGTCCAACAACCTCAAGGGCGGCGTGAAGGGTGAAATAAACCGGGCTACCAAAGAAATCCGCGCAGCCATGGACGCCCTACAGGCAATGACGATTGACGAGGAAGCCCAAAGGCTCCGGGCAGACAACAGGAGGATGCGACAGGAGATGGCCGCCTTAAGAGCGGAGGTCAAGGCCCTCCGGTTCGCGTTCTCTGCAAGGGAAAAATCCCCTGCACCAGTGGGTCAGCCCGATCTGGGCATGGATCCCCAGAGCTCCCCGGCACTCGGCGAGATGCTTGAGACCTTAAAGAGGGATCTCTTTATATCCATCGGGGGGATGGTAAATGACCGCCTCGAGCAGCTGGAAAAGCGACTCCCACAGGAGCCCATTTTGAGGCCGCCACTCGCGGCTGATAAAAAGAAAGGAGCAGTTACCCGCCGCTCTCCCGATGAGCCATCAGCGGGCCCTTCGCCTGCGCGTCCAGCAAAGACTCGCTCGGCGGCAGGAACTAAGACCACTAAGCCTACCGCTGCGCCGCAGACAGAGTGCAGCGTCTCCACACGTAGTGCAGAGCCACGTGAGGCTGAAGCCACTGAGACCACGCTCCAGCCCCACCAACCCCACCCGCCTGGTCAAAGGTAATTGGGAGGAAGGCTAAAGCCAAGACGGCTAAGTCCACTAAGCCCAAGGCTCCTAACTCAGCCTGCGCACCTGCTAAGGCTACGCCGGCTAAACGCAAGGGTAAACTGAGCCCTCCAAAGTCCTCAGCGGTCGTTATCACCCTGAGGCCAGAAGTCGTCGCAACCCAAACTTACGCGACGGTCATGAAGACAGCCACCGCGGGCCTGGCCTTGAAGGAGGTCGGAGTGGATCATGTACGGGTGCGCAAATCAGCCACCGGGGCCAGAGTTATTGAGGTTCCGGGGGCCGACAGCGCCAAGGCTGCAGATGAGCTGGCGGGCAAACTGCAAGGCCTGGTCGGCGAATGGGTGACGGTTACACGGCCCATGAAAACCGCAGAACTGAGGATCGCTGGTATTGACGAGTCCGTCACACCTGAAGAAGTGCAGAGGGTGGTGGCGCAAATGGGAAGTGTTCCACTGGAGCAGGTTAGAGCTGGTGCTATTCGGGCGGGACCCAGCGGGACTGGATCGATATTGGTCCGATGCCCTGTGACTACAGCGAAGCTACTCGTAGCAGAGGGAAGGATAGTCGTTGGGTGGTCGTCAGCCCGTGTTACCCTTTTGGAACCTATCCCGATGCGCTGCTTTAAGTGCATGGGGGTGGGTCACACAAGGGCTCTCTGCCCATCACCTGCCGACCGGAGCACTTTGTGCTTCAGATGTGGCAGGGAAGGGCACAAGGCGGCCTCGTGCTCGGATGAGCCTAAATGTGCAATCTGCACGCAAATGGGCAGGAAAGCTGGTCATGTTATGGGAGGGCTTAAGTGTTTCCCGCCTCCAACGAAGGGTAAGGAGGCTCCTTTGACTCGGGCCCCAGGCTCTTCAAGAGGTCGACAAGAACCGCCACAGGAGGACATCGAAATGGCGACTAATGACCATACGCCATAGCGAATTTCTGCAGGCCAATCTGAACCACTGCGCCCGTGCCCAGGACCTCCTGATACAACACATGGCGGAGTGGCAGATTCAAGTGGCGACAGCCGCCGAGCCCTACTTCATCCCTACTCAATCAAATTGGGCTGGTGACGTCGAGGGATCGGTGGCTGTTGTGGTGCCGGCACATGGAATTCCACTGGTTCCACAACGCAGCGGACCAGGGTTTGTAGCGGTCGTGTGGGGGGAGGTGACACTAATTGGAGTATACTTCTCCCCAAACAAACCCCTGTCTGCCTTCGAGGCTTATCTTAGAAGTCTGGAGCCAGTGGTGAGAGGTGCGGCCCCGACCCAGGTAATCCTGATGGGGGACCTAAATGCGAAGTCTGCGGCGTGGGGATCCCCCATAACAGATCTGAGGGGAGTTGAGTTGGAGAACTGGGCTGCCATGGTCGGCCTGGTCCTTCTCAACCAAGGACGCGCAAACACCTGTGTGCGACGGCAGGGGGGGTCAATAGTGGATGTCTCATTCGCTACCCCTGCAATCGCCTCACGTGCCCAGGATTGGCGCGTCCTCGAGGAAGTGGAGACTCTGTCAGACCATCGGTACATCCGGTGGAGAGTCTCCGCATCCTGCTCGTTGCCTCAAAGTCAGACCGGAGGAGGGAGAGTAGTGTTTCCGAGATGGTCCCTAGCCCGCCTCGACCGTGAAATGGTGGAGGAAGGAGCCATTGTTGAGGCCTGGAACGCAGCCACCCCGGTGCTGACTGATGTTGAGGAGAGGGCGAGGCGTTTCCGCATCGCATTGAAGAGGGTATGTGATGCAGCGATGCCCCGGACCAGGTGCCTCCCAGCCCGGAAGGCGGTTTACTGGTGGTCGCAAGAAATTGCTGCTCTCCGTTGCGACAGTAATCGGGCGCGCCGGGCTTACACCCGCTGCCGCCGAAGAAGGCCACTGGACGCGCCGGAAGAGGATCGCCTATATAAAGAGCTCCAGAGGGCAAAAAGGGCATTCCAGGTGGCCATCGCTAATGCCAAGGACTCCGCCAGCGAGGAGTTCCTGGCAACCCTGAATAGGGATCCATGGGGTCGGCCATACCGCATCGTCAGAGGTAAGATGCGGAGTGCCCCACCCATGAACTCCATGGAGCCGGAGCTCCTTAATCGGGTGGTGTCTGGACTCTTTCCTCAACCACCAGCTTTTACGCCCCCGACTATGACGATTCCATCATTCGGGGAGCGAGAAGAGTCGATGGAAGCCCCTCCGGTCACAGAGGATGAATTAGGAGAAGCGTGGAACCACCTGCGGCGGTGCAAGAAGGCACCGGGACCGGATGGAGTCCCGGGAAGAGTCCTGGCGCTGGCCTTGAGGCACCTCGGGAGCCACCTTAGGCAGTAGGAACATCGCTGGGTTTTAGTGGGTATTCTGGCCGCTTTATGCTGGTGAGTCCCACATACCCCTCCGGAAACGGCGCAGCTTCGGATGCGCTGTTTCCGGAGGGGATGCATAAACGCATTTCCCAGCGTTAAAAAAAAAAAAAAAAAAAAAAATAGGTTAGGTTAGATAACATCCAATCCTTATATTTTTTAATATCGCCAGATCAAACTTTTTTGTTTTTACTTACGTATTTACATTGACAGGTAACCGCAGTAATCAACGATTACCAATATAATATAGCTCCAGTCAAACCATTTGGCTTTACGTATGCACGTGCCCTGTGGGGGACGTGTCCGAAGGTGAAGGACGGGAAGAGCAGGGGTCCGAAGGTGAAGGAGGGGAAGAGCAGGGTTCCGAAGGTGAAGGAGGGGAAGAGCAGGGTTCCGAAGGTGAAGGACGGGAAGAGCAGGGTTCCGAAGGTGAAGGAGGGGAAGAGCAGGGGTCCGAAGGTGAAGGACGGGAAGAGCAGGGGTCCGAAGGTGAAGGAGGGGAAGAGCAGGGGTCCGAAGGTGAACGAGGGGAAGAGCAGGGGTCCGAAGGTGAAGGAGGGGAAGAGCCGGGGGCCGAAGGTGAAGGAGGGGAAGAGCAGGGGTCCGAAGGTGAAGGAGGGGAAGAGCAGGGTTCAGAAGGTGAAGGAGGGGAAGGTCCGAAGGTGAAGGAGGGGAAGAGCAGGGGTCCGAAGGTGAAGGAGGGGAATAGCAGGGGTCCGAAGGTGAAGGAGGGGAAGAGCAGGGGTCCGAAGGTGAAGGAGGGGAAGAGCAGGGGTCCGAAGGTGAACGAGGGGAAGAGCAGGGGTCCGAAGGTGAAGGAGGGGAAGAGCAGGGGGCCGAAGGTGAAGGAGGGGAAAAGCAGGGGTCCGAAGGTGAAGGAGGGGAAGAGCAGGGGTCCGAAGGTGAAGGAGGGGAAGAGCAGGGGTCCGAAGGTGAAGGAGGGGAAGAGCAGGGGTCCGAAGGTGAAGGAGGGGAAGAGCAGGGGTCCGAAGGTGAAGGAGGGGAAGAGCAGGGGTCCGAAGGTGAAGGAGGGGAAGAGCAGGGGTCCGAAGGTGAAGGAGGGGAAGAGCAGGGTTCCGAAGGTGAAGGAGGGGAAGAGCAGGGTTCCGAAGGTAAAGGACGGGAAGAGCAGGGTTCCGAAGGTGAAGGACGGGAAGAGCAGGGGTCCGAAGGTGAAGGAGGGGAAGAGCAGGGTTCCGAAGGTGAAGGAGGGGAAGAGCAGGGTTCCGAAGGTGAAGGACGGGAAGAGCAGGGGTCCGAAGGTGAAGGAGGGGAAGAGCAGGGTTCCGAAGGTGAAGGACGGGAAGAGCAGGGTTCCGAAGGTGAAGGAGGGGAAGAGCAGGGTTCCGAAGGTGAAGGAGGGTGTTAGCGACGCAAAAAGCCCTCTTGTTAATTATTAATTAATAAATTATAAATAATTAATATTATATAATTTAAGCTGAAATAAATGATTGTCTATGGTTTTAATAAATAATGTGCTAAAAACGGAACGTAGGTGGCGGGGGCGGCAAACCGTTATTCTGACGTCCGCGGCGGTTCAAATTGTAGACGTTCACCGCAACCGACCGCAGCCGCATCGTTTAAACTTTGCCAACCGCTACACACGTTCTGTCAGCCAAGTCACTTAAAGAAACCCTGTGTTTTCACTTGCCCTGGCCCCTACAAGTAGTCCTTCGAGCCGGATCGCAAGGTATGTTCCAAACTCCACCGCCAAATATGGTGAACACTGTGAAGAAACAGGACCTAGTTGAGGAGCAGGAGCAGAGCCAGCACACATGTAAGCAGGTGAAAAAGCAGGTACCCCTAAAGGAGGAGCTTAGAAAAAGGCTTTTCGATGAAGTAGAACCAGCTACTAGTGTTAAGAGCACTAGCGGCCACGCAGTGGCACCGAGTAGGGCTTCTACACGCAATGGCACGTCGAGAAAGTCAAGTTCAGCATCCATCCGAGCAAGAAAGACACGGCTGGAACTAGAGGCAGCGGAGGCGAAAGCGCGTATTGAGATGCAGCTAATTGAGAAAAGGTTGCAAGCTGATATGGCAGCACTAGATGAGGAAGCATACAGTCCACTACCGGAGGAGCATGAGGTGCGTAGCAATAATAATAGTTCTGTAGAGAAATGGTTAGAGCACAGTCAGCACGAGCAGTCAGCACAGCCCGTCCAGCAGGATGGTTCAGATTTAGGCGAGCTGTGCCCGCCCGCCGCTATAGGCGGTGGCACTGATGGGACTGTACACATGCTGGCTAGCGCACTCAAAGAAATGGCAACTATTGCTAAGCACAACGCACCACATGCACAAACACATAAGTTTTTAAGCCGTATTAGCACACAGAAGGATCTACCAACGTTTGAGGGCGACCCCATGGACTGGCTTTATTTTAAGCAAGCTTACGACGAGTCCACAAAAGTATGTAGCTTTAGCCCCAGGGAGAATCTGTGGAGGCTACGTAGTTACCTCCGCGGACCAGCAAAGGAAGCCGTCACGGCGCTGCTGATTAGCGCCACCACACCGGACATAGTAATGTCAGCACTGGAGCTACAATTTGGTAACCCCGATATTATTATCACTAGAATAGTACAAGATGTCCAGAAGCTTCCAGCAATGGCACAGGAATATCATAAGGATATAGTCAAGTTTTCCGTTAAAGTTCAAAATTTCGTCGCAGCAGTCCTCGCTATCGGTGAAGATGAGTACCTAAAAAACATGAATATCATGTCGGCCGTGTTGTCTAAGTTCCCAACGGTTTTGTTATCAAAATGGACGGACTACAGCTATCCGCTTATAACCGACGGATCTAAAGCCAAACTCGTAATATTATCCGATTTTTTAAAAGAGGAAGCAGTTAAAACTACAAAAACCGCGATTAATATTAATAGCATCAAAGCCGATCAAAACTTTTCAAAGCGAAAATATGCCGTAAACTATGTAAACAAATCTCATGTGTTATTACAAAGCGAATCTAACACGGACGCGGGTATGAAATGTCGGTTTTGCTACAGCGGGCCGAAACACAATCTACCAGGGCTTTGGTTTCAGACACATCATTCCATATGGATATTGCTGCGCCAACCTTGCCCTCAATTTTGCTACCATCTGTATAGATTCTCACTGCTTGATCGTTGTGCCTGTTTACTTCTTCCTGATCCGTGAGGCTTGTGAATTTGTAGTCTCTATTTGTTGCCGGATGTGGTAGTGTGGCATACTTGGCACTTCTTTCTACCTCCCTGTCCCCCAGCTCCGGCAGAGTAACACCCCTTCTCACTTCATACAGAGAGGCTGCTTCCCAAACTCTGAGATCGAGGGGAAGTATCCCCGCCAGGAGCAGAACGGCGTTCAAGGAGACCGTTCGGTAGGCCCTTACCATTTTCTGCCCAAAACCTCTCGGATCACCGCTACATTCGGTTCGAGGTTTCCTCCATCCCGGCGGCTACCCGAATAGTGAGCCGACCCGTGCACGTGACGTGAGGAGGAAGCCGAGTGCCTCGGCCAGGCCATGTTGCAAGTTTGCGACGCGGCCATGCCACGGATCGGTCCTCAGCCTCCGAGGGGTGCAGTGTACTGGTGGTCCAGCGAAATAGCGCAGTTGCGCAAATCTTGCGTGGCTGCGAGACGCCAGTACACCCGGTGCAGACGACGGCGTCAGCGGAACGCAGACGCGGAGCAGCGCCTGTACGGCAATTACCGGGAAGCCGTCGGGACCTTGAAGGTGGCAGTGGCAACAGCCAAGAATCTGGCGGAGGAGGAGATGCTGGCTAGCCTCGACGCCGATCCCTGGGGCCGGCCATACAAAATGGTTAGGCGTAAGCTTCGCCCCAGGGCCCCACCGCTAACTGAATCTCTTCAGCCTCAGCAACTGGAGTTAGTGGTGGGGACTCTGTTCCCCAGGAGGGGCTTGGAGCCACCGTGTATGGCGCCACCCATCGGTGCTGCGGACGCGTCTTTTACGGGCGCGCCCGAAGTCACCGAGGGAGAACTGAGGGCGGCGCTGCTGCGGCTTCGAGCCAAAAACACTGCTCCGGGACCCGACGGCATTCCCGGCCGGGCCTGGGTCGTGGCTTTGGGTCGTGGAGACTCTGTCAGACCATCGGTACATCCGGTGGAGAGTCTCCGCATCCTGCTCGTTGCCTCAAAGTCAGACCGGAGGAGGGAGAGTAGTGTTTCCGAGATGGTCCCTAGCCCGCCTCGACCGGGAAATGGTGGAGGAAGGAGCCATTGTTGAGGCCTGGAACGCAGCCACCCCGGTGCTGACTGACGTTGAGGAGAGGGCGAGGCGTTTCCGCATCGCATTGACGAGGGTATGTGATGCAGCGATGCCCCGGACCAGGTGCCTCCCAGCCCGGAAGGCGGTTTACTGGTGGTCGCAAGAAATTGCTGCTCTCCGTTGCGACAGTAATCGGGCGCGCCGGGCTTACACCCGTTGCCGCCGAAGAAGGCCACTGGACGCGCCGGAAGAGGATCGCCTATATAAAGAGCTCCAGAGGGCAAAAAGGGCATTCCAGGTGGCCATCGCTAATGCCAAGGACTCCGCCAGCGAGGAGTTCCTGGCAACCCTGAATAGGGATCCATGGGGTCGGCCATACCGCATCGTCAGAGGTAAGGTATAGAGTGGTATTGGGATAGCAACCATGCGGCTGCAGTGTCAGCGCTGAAGGAAGCGCTGTGCCGCGCGCCGGTCCTGGCTCTGTACTCGGCCGATGAGCCCGTGCTGCTGACAGTGGACGCCAGCGCCAGCGCACTCGGCGCAGCGTTGCTGCAGGCCGGCCGCCCGGTGGAGTTTGCGTCGGTGACGCTTTCAGAGACGCAGACTCGATATGCTCAAATAGAAAAAGAGTTGCTGGCGATAGTCTTTGCATTAGAAAGGTTTCATCAGTACGTATACGGGAGGTCGGACGACACGATAGAAACCGATCATAAGCCGCTAGAAACTCTTTTCAAAAAATCTTTAGATGGGGTTCCAGCGCGCTTGCAGCGTATGATGTTGCGTATTCAGTGTTACACTTTCAATGTAATTTACAAACCGGGGAAATATATGTACCTTGCTGACACATTGTCTCGGGCGGCCCTGGAGGAACCTATGGATGATAAACTTTCGTCTGAAATTGACGCGCAGGCGTGTTTTATTATTAACAATGTACCATTTAGTGACAGTAAAATACAAAGCGTTCGTAACGCGACAGGTACGGATCCAGAATGTAAAATTTTAGTTAATTATGTTTTATTTGGATGGCCGCGTTATAGATACGATGCAGATCATTTAGTCCGGGCACATTGGTCATACAGAACGTCATTTGAATATATAGGGGGTGTCTTATTTAAGGATAACCTGGTATTCATACCGCGTAAACTGCGGGGTGTTATGCTGGAGCGTGTACACGAAGGCCACCTCGGTATAGACCGATGTAAGCGGCGCGCGCGTGACGTCATGTTTTGGAATGGTATGTCTCGCGACGTGGAGCAAAAGGTACGCACGTGTGCTGCGTGTGCTGAACACGCCGCTAGGCCAGCGAGAGAATCGATGATTTCTCATTCAATACCTAATCTGCCGTGGAGAAAGGTTGGCTCGGATATATTCCTGTTTCGTCAAAAATACTTTTTAATACTAGTAGACTATTTCTCAAATTTCATAGAAGTCAGTCCTATATCTAACGCAGGATCCAGGGCGGTTATATTAGCCATGAAAGAGCAGTTCGCAAGGCACGGAATAGTTGATGAGCTCATAACTGACAACGGTCCTGCCTATTCCTCCAAAGAATTTCGTCAGTTTAGTGTTGACTGGTGTTTCAGACACACCACCACATCGCCTAATTATGCACAGGCGAACGGGCTTAGTGAAAGGGCGGTACAGACTGTGAAAAATATTATAAAAAAGTCAATCATGACCGGATCAGATTTTTATCTCGGTTTGCTTAATTTCAGGTCGACTCCGCGTGACGGAGTTAGTTCACCGGCTCAGTTGTTAATGGGTAGACGATTAAATACAAGACTCCCGGTGCATATAAATAAATTGATGCCAGAAAGAAACAATAATTCCGATTATATCAATATAAATAACAATCGTTTACGTGCTAAACTTTACTATGATAGGCAGTCGCGTGATTTACCCGAATTAAATGCTGGTGAACCGGTAGTAGTACTAGACGGTAGTACTAGACGTCGTATGATAGTGCATGCTTCGGCACGACAGCCGCGTTCTTATTTTGTTATCGATAGCTCAGGTAGAAAATATAGACGCAATCGGCGTCATCTTATTCGAGCCGAACATCCTACGGGAGGCCAGTCACCTCTTCCTTCTTTTGGAGAGAAGGAGGAAGGTGATGATAGTGCTGATCGTGTCAGTATGTACGGCGACGCTGAGGGTAATATTAGTGGAACTGAGGAGCCTCTGGTTTACGGCGAGGCTAACTCTAGGTCGGCAAGTAGCTCGCCCAGTGGCACCGAACGAACTCGAAAGGCTGCAAACAGAGCTCGCGATCAGCTGGCATTGTTTTTTAAAAAAAAATAATGTATTAGTTATGTAATAATCAAGGGAAACATGTCTTATTTGGTAATATAGTGATATTGTCATAATATAGTGGTGGTAATTTAAGTAGCATAACTATTATCTTTAGTTTATTTAAGGGGAAAGATGTTGTGTATTTAAGTTAACTTAGAAAATTATATGTGGGTAGACGGAAAACGTTTTACGAATAAACAGTCACAATCAAGCAGCTGGTCGTTTCATTACACAGGGTTCCGAAGGTGAAGGACGGGAAGAGCAGGGGTCCGAAGGTGAAGGACGGGAAGAGCAGGGTTCCGAAGGTGAAGGAGGGGAAGAGCAGGGGTCCGAAGGTGGAGGACGGGATGAGGAGGGGTCCGAAGGTGAAGGAGGGAAAGAGCAGGGGTCCGAAGGTGAAGGACGGAAAGAGCAGGGGTCCGAAGGTGAAGGAGGGGAAGAGCAGGGGTCCGAAGGTGAAGGAGGGGAAGAGCAGGGGTCCGAAGGTGAAAGAGGGGAAGAGCAGGGGTCCGAAGGTAAAGGACGGGAAGAGCAAGGGTCCGAAGGTGAAGGACGGGAAGAGCAGGGTTCCGAAGGTGAAGGAGGGGAAGAGCAGGGGTCCGAAGGTGCAGGAGGGGAAGAGCAGGGGTCCGAAGGTGAAGGAGGGGAAGAGCAGGGTTCCGAAGGTGAAGGAGGGGAAGAGCAGGGTTCAGAAGGTGAAGGACGGGAAGAGCAGGGTTCCAAAGGTGAAGGACAGGAAGAGCAGGGGTCCGAAGGTGAAGGACGGGAAGAGCAGGGTTCCGAAGGTGAAGGAGGGGAAGAGCAGGGGTCCGAAGGTGAAGGAGGGGAAGAGCAGGGGTCCGAAGGTGAAGGAGGGGAAGAGCAGGGTTCCGAAGGTGAAGGACGGGAAGAGCAGGGTTCCGAAGGTGAAGGAGGGGAAGAGCAGGGGTCCGAAGGTGAAGGAGGGGAAGAGCAGGGGTCCGAAGGTGAAGGAGGGGAAGAGCAGGGTTCCGAAGGTGAAGGAGGGGAAGAGCAGGGTTCAGAAGGTGAAGGACGGGAAGAGCAGGGTTCCGAAGGTGAAGGACGGGAAGAGCAGGGGTCCGAAGGTGAAGGAGGGGAAGAGCAGGGGTCCGAAGGTGAAGGAGGGGAAGAGCAGGGGTCCGAAGGTGAAGGAGGGGAAGAGCAGGGTTCCGAAGGTGAAGGAGGGGAAGAGCAGGGTTCAGAAGGTGAAGGACGGGAAGAGCAGGGTTCCGAAGGTGAAGGACGGGAAGAGCAGGGGTCCGAAGGTGAAGGACGGGAAGAGGAGGGGTCCGAAGGTGAAGGAGGGGAAGAGCAGGGGTCCGAAGGTGAAGGAGGGGAAGAGCAGGGTTCCGAAGGTGAAGGAGGGGAAGAGCAGGGGTCCGAAGGTGAAGGAGGGGAAGAGCAGGGTTCCGAAGGTGAAGGACGGGAAGAGCAGGGTTCCGAAGGTGAAGGAGGGGAAGAGCAGGGGTCCGAAGGTGAAGGAGGGGAAGAGCAGGGGTCCGAAGGTGAAGGAGGGGAAGAGCAGGGTTCCGAAGGTGAAGGAGGGGAAGAGCAGGGTCCGAAGGTGAAGGACGGGAAGAGCAGGGTTCCGAAGGTGAAGGAGGGGAAGAGCAGGGGTCCGAAGGTGAAGGAGGGGAAGAGCAGGGGTCCGAAGGTGAAGGAGGGGAAGAGCAGGGGTCCGAAGGTGAAGGAGGGGAAGAGCAGGGTTCCGAAGGTGAAGGACGGGAAGAGCAGGGTTCCGAAGGTGAAGGAGGGGAAGAGCAGGGGTCCGAAGGTGAAGGAGGGGAAGAGCAGGGGTCCGAAGGTGAAGGAGGGGAAGAGCAGGGTTCCGAAGGTGAAGGAGGGGAAGAGCAGGGTTCAGAAGGTGAAGGACGGGAAGAGCAGGGTTCCGAAGGTGAAGGACGGGAAGAGCAGGGGTCCGAAGGTGAAGGACGGGAAGAGGAGGGGTCCGAAGGTGAAGGAGGGGAAGAGCAGGGGTCCGAAGGTGAAGGAGGGGAAGAGCAGGGTTCCGAAGGTGAAGGAGGGGAAGAGCAGGGGTCCGAAGGTGAAGGAGGGGAAGAGCAGGGTTCCGAAGGTGAAGGACGGGAAGAGCAGGGTTCCGAAGGTGAAGGAGGGGAAGAGCAGGGGTCCGAAGGTGAAGGAGGGGAAGAGCAGGGTTCCGAAGGTGAAGGAGGGGAAGAGCAGGGTTCCGAAGGTGAAGGAGGGGAAGAGCAGGGTTCCGAAGGTGAAGGAGGGGAAGAGCAGGGGTCCGAAGGTGAAGGACGGGAAGAGGAGGGGTCCGAAGGTGAAGGAGGGGAAGAGCAGGGGTCCGAAGGTGAAGGACGGAAAGAGCAGGGGTCCGAAGGTGAAGGAGGGAAAGAGCAGGGGTCCGAAGGTGAAGGAAGGGAAGAGCAGGGTTCCGAAGGTGAAGGAGGGGAAGGTCCGAAGGTGAAGGAGGGGAAGAGCAGGGTTCCGAAGGTGAAGGAGGGGAAGAGCAGGGGTCCGAAGGTGAAGGAGGGGAAGAGCAGGGGTCCGAAGGTGAAGGAGGGGAAGAGCAGGGGTCCGAAGGTGAACGAGGGGAAGAGCAGGGGTCCGAAGGTGAAGGAGGGGAAGAGCCGGGGGCCGAAGGTGAAGGAGGGGAAGAGCAGGGGTCCGAAGGTGAAGGAGGGGAAGAGCAGGGTTCAGAAGGTGAAGGACGGGAAGAGCAGGGTTCCAAAGGTGAAGGACGGGAAGAGCAGGGTTCCGAAGGTGAAGGACGGGAAGAGCAGGGGTCCGAAGGTGAAGGAGGGGAAGAGCAGGGTTCCGAAGGTGAAGGAGGGGAAGAGCAGGGTTCCGAAGGTGAAGGACGGGAAGAGCAGGGTTCCGAAGGTGAAGGAGGGGAAGAGCAGGGGTCCGAAGGTGAAGGACGGGAAGAGCAGGGGTCCGAAGGTGAAGGAGGGGAAGAGCAGGGTTCCGAAGGTGAAGGAGGGGAAGAGCAGGGTTCCGAAGGTGAAGGAGGGGAAGAGCAGGGGTCCGAAGGTGAAGGAGGGGAAGAGCAGGGTTCCGAAGGTGAAGGAGGGGAAGAGCAGGGGTCCGAAGGTGAACGAGGGGAAGAGCAGGGGTCCGAAGGTGAAGGAGGGGAATAGCAGGGGGCTGAAGGTGAAGGAGGGGAAGAGCAGGGGTCCGAAGGTGAAGGAGGGGAAGAGCAGGGGTCCGAAGGTGAAGGAGGGGAAGAGCAGGGGTCCGAAGGTGAAGGAGGGGAAGAGCAGGGGTCCGAAGGTGAAGGAGGGGAAGAGCAGGGGTCCGAAGGTGAAGGAGGGGAAGAGCAGGGTTCCGAAGGTGAAGGAGGGGAAGAGCAGGGTTCCGAAGGTAAAGGACGGGAAGAGCAGGGGTCCGAAGGTGAAGGAGGGGAAGAGCAGGGGTCCGAAGGTGAAGGAGGGGAAGAGCAGGGGTCCGAAGGTGAAGGAGGGGAAGAGCAGGGGTCCGAAGGTGAAGGAGGGGAAGAGCAGGGGTCCGAAGGTGAAGGAGGGGAAGAGCAGGGTTCCGAAGGTGAAGGAGGGGAAGGTCCGAAGGTGAAGGAGGGGAAGAGCAGGGGTCCGAAGGTGAAGGAGGGGAATAGCAGGGGTCCGAAGGTGAAGGAGGGGAAGAGCAGGGGTCCGAAGGTGAAGGAGGGGAAGAGCAGGGGTCCGAAGGTGAACGAGGGGAAGAGCAGGGGTCCGAAGGTGAAGGAGGGGAAGAGCAGGGGGCTGAAGGTGAAGGAGGGGAAGAGCAGGGGTCCGAAGGTGAAGGAGGGGAAGAGCAGGGGTCCGAAGGTGAAGGAGGGGAAGAGCAGGGGTCCGAAGGTGAAGGAGGGGAAGAGCAGGGGTCCGAAGGTGAAGGAGGGGAAGAGCAGGGGTCCGAAGGTGAAGGAGGGGAAGAGCAGGGTTCCGAAGGTGAAGGAGGGGAAGAGCAGGGTTCCGAAGGTAAAGGACGGGAAGAGCAGGGGTCCGAAGGTGAAGGAGGGGAAGAGCAGGGTTCCGAAGGTGAAGGAGGGGAAGAGCAGGGTTCCGAAGGTAAAGGACGGGAAGAGCAGGGTTCCGAAGGTGAAGGACGGGAAGAGCAGGGGTCCGAAGGTGAAGGAGGGGAAGAGCAGGGTTCCGAAGGTGAAGGAGGGGAAGAGCAGGGTTCCGAAGGTGAAGGACGGGAAGAGCAGGGGTCCGAAGGTGAAGGAGGGGAAGAGCAGGGTTCCGAAGGTGAAGGACGGGAAGAGCAGGGTTCCGAAGGTGAAGGAGGGGAAGAGCAGGGTTCCGAAGGTGAAGGAGGGTGTTAGCGACGCAAAAAGCCCTCTTGTTAATTATTAATTAATAAATTATAAATAATTAATATTATATAATTTAAGCTGAAATAAATGATTGTCTATGGTTTTAATAAATAATGTGCTAAAAACGGAACGTAGGTGGCGGGGGCGGCAAACCGTTATTCTGACGTCCGCGGCGGTTCAAATTGTAGACGTTCACCGCAACCGACCGCAGCCGCATCGTTTAAACTTTGCCAACCGCTACACACGTTCTGTCAGCCAAGTCACTTAAAGAAACCCTGTGTTTTCACTTGCCCTGGCCCCTACAAGTGGTCCTTCGAGCCGGATCGCAAGGTATGTTCCAAACTCCACCGCCAAATATGGTGAACACTGTGAAGAAACAGGACCTAGTTGAGGAGCAGGAGCAGAGCCAGCACACATGTAAGCAGGTGAAAAAGCAGGTACCCCTAAAGGAGGAGCTTAGAAAAAGGCTTTTCGATGAAGTAGAACCAGCTACTAGTGTTAAGAGCACTAGCGGCCACGCAGTGGCACCGAGTAGGGCTTCTACACGCAATGGCACGTCGAGAAAGTCAAGTTCAGCATCCATCCGAGCAAGAAAGACACGGCTGGAACTAGAGGCAGCGGAGGCGAAAGCGCGTATTGAGATGCAGCTAATTGAGAAAAGGTTGCAAGCTGATATGGCAGCACTAGATGAGGAAGCATACAGTCCACTACCGGAGGAGCATGAGGTGCGTAGCAATCATAATAGTTCTGTAGAGAAATGGTTAGAGCACAGTCAGCACGAGCAGTCAGCACAGCCCGTCCAGCAGGATGGTTCAGATTTAGGCGAGCTGTGCCCGCCCGCCGCTATAGGCGGTGGCACTGATGGGACTGTACACATGCTGGCTAGCGCACTCAAAGAAATGGCAACTATTGCTAAGCACAACGCACCACATGCACAAACACATAAGTTTTTAAGCCGTATTAGCACACAGAAGGATCTACCAACGTTTGAGGGCGACCCCATGGACTCGCTTTATTTTAAGCAAGCTTACGACGAGTCCACAAAAGTATGTAGCTTTAGCCCCAGGGAGAATCTGTGGAGGCTACGTAGTTACCTCCGCGGACCAGCAAAGGAAGCCGTCACGGCGCTGCTGATTAGCGCCACCACACCGGACATAGTAATGTCAGCACTGGAGCTACAATTTGGTAACCCCGATATTATTATCACTAGAATAGTACAAGATGTCCAGAAGCTTCCAGCAATGGCACAGGAATATCATAAGGATATAGTCAAGTTTTCCGTTAAAGTTCAAAATTTCGTCGCAGCAGTCCTCGCTATCGGTGAAGATGAGTACCTAAAAAACATGAATATCATGTCGGCCGTGTTGTCTAAGTTCCCAACGGTTTTGTTATCAAAATGGACGGACTACAGCTATCCGCTTATAACCGACGGATCTAAAGCCCGCCTGGTCTGCGGACTATTGACGGGATTCGCCCCGTGCTTCAGCAGTGGGTGGAGAGAAGACACGGGGTGATGACCTTCCACCTTGCGCAGGTGCTTTCAGGACACGGTTGTTTCGGAAAGTACCTGTGCAAGATTGCCGGTAGGGAACCTACCGAGGAGTGCACGAGTGTGGCTGCGCTGTGGACACGGCGCAACATACGCTTGCCGATTGCCCGAGCTGGGCGGTGAACTCGTGGCGGTAGTGGGACAAGACCTCTCCCTGCCGGCTGTGGTCAGGGCCATGGCCCGGAGAAGGGTCCGCTTTAGCGGACGCCGCTGGCTGGGTCGCGGTCGTGTGCGAAAGCGTTCCCGTAACCCAGTCACCAGGCGAAGTGTTTGAACACCGAACCAAAACTAGCACTAGGGGTGGGGCGCTTTTGTGCGCTGCCACTGAGGGTGGGGCGCTTCTGTGCGCTGCCACTGAGGGCGGGGCCTTATAGGCCGCGAGGAAGGACAACCTCAGTAAAAAATCACCGGTGTGGGTGGAAACGCCCTGCGCGGCGGGCTCTCCGGTCTTCATGGCCGGTGAGCGCTGGCTTCGGCCACCGTCGGGCAACCCGTAATCCGCACTGAGCGGAACCGGGGGTCCCGCGCACTGAGCGTGGGGCTGCGAGGAAGACAACCTCTATAAAAAACTACCCCAATCCTAAGGTTGATGCCCGCCGATGGGATGCATGGTTGCTGGGAGTGCAGCCACTAGGGTGTCTGGGGAGGGTCCCCATAAGGCCCATAAACAAAATGGAACTACGACATGGCAAAAAATCTACCCGGGAGGGTCCCCGCGAGGGGGAATCCCTTGGTGCGTCACTAGTGGCGCATCGGCCCCATGTATACGGGGGGGCCACCAGTCGTGAGGGAGAGGAGAAGATTGTGGGGGGCGTAGGGAAAGTTGGAAATGTGCAAGGGGGGAAAGAAGTTATCATTGCTTTAGAGAGGTGCGAAGTTTTAGCAGAGAAGCACGAGAGGGAAATGAGGAAGGACAGAGAGGGAAAGAAGGACGATTCGTCCGTGAGGACGGAGATGTCGGACGAGGCTATGTCAGACTGCAGCCTCATAACAGTAGAGACCAGGCCCAGATCGGAGTCTGAGTCTTCTGGCAATGCGTCTGGCGCAGCTTCAGGCCGTCTGTGGAAGGGGCCGAAGAGGCCGCGACTTGGGGAGTTCGACGTACAACTCTCAATGTCCTCGGATGAGGAAATGAAAGATGCGTCGTCACCCACTAGAGGGAGAGGCAGACCACCCACTACGGGTAAATACGTTGGGCTAGCTAAGGCCAGGGAGGCCCTCAACAGGGCTAAGAAGGAAGAAATGCGCTTGCAGGTTGAGCAGGACCTGTTGAGGACCTCACTAACGTCTAGATTCCGCCGCGAAAAGCAGCGGTCTATTGAACGCGAGATTGGGCCAATGACCGACGATATGTCAGCGGCCCAAATCCAAAAAAGAGCGCTGGATGAAGTGGCGCTGATATCGTCGATCGCCACCAAGTCCACAAATTTGAAGGGGACATTTGTGCGCGAACTCAAGAACGCGGCATCCTCCATCAAAGAGGCGGTTGAGGTCTTGAGTTCACGCACCATATCGGATGAGACACGGCAACTGCAGGCGGACAATGCACGTCTGCAAGCTGAAATGGCCAGCCTGCGAAAGGAGTTGGCCACCTTAAGGAGTGACTTGGAGAAGTCGCGGAAGCAGGGTCCCGCGTCCTCTCCCCCGGATACGACAGAGGGGCTGCGCCCTGACCCGCAGCTCGCTCAATCCAAGGCGAGAACTGAAGTGCCCAATTCGCTACCTTCAGTGATGGAAGAGGTCTGTCGGACGGTGTTGACCCAGGTCGGGACGATGCTGAATGCTCGTCTAGCAGCACTGGAGGACAGGCTCCTTCCAGAGAAACGGATCCGGCCACCACTGGCGGCTGACAAGAGGAAGGCGACAAGGCAGCCCGCATCGTATGCGGACGCCACACGCGTGCCAGGCCCAAGCCAGCCTGCTGAAGAAGGGCGCCACGCTACGGAGACGCCACCTGCTCGCCCTGCAAGTCAGCCAGCGGCGGTAAAACGCCCTACTGACCTTTCTGCACCCAAGGAGGCGCAATGGCAGAAGGTCAGCCAGAAGAGGGCAAAGAAGAAAGACAAGGAAGGGCACCTACGTGCGTGACCTGAAAGACGCTGCGGCTTCCATCAAGGAGACTGTAGAAGCCCTCGGGTCGCGCACCGTTTCGGATGAGACGCGGCGACTGCAGGCGGACAACACACGCCTGCAAGCCGAGATGGCTAGCCTCCGCAGAGAGCTGGCCCAATTACGGACAGAGATGGAGGGTATGCGGAAGCAGGGTTCCGCTCACTCTTCCCCGGACAAGACAGAGGAGGCGCCCCCTGCAATGCGTCCTCCTCAACAAGGCAAAACTGGCCGCCCTGGGGTTACCCCAGCTGCGCCTTCATTGGAGGAGATTTGTCGTACGGTGATGGTCCAGGTCGGAGGAATGTTGAATGCCCGCCTGGAGTCACTAGAGGACAGACTCCTCCCAGAGAGGAACCTCCGGCCGCCTTTGGCGACCGACAAAAGGCGAGACGGGCGCACATATGCTGCCGCGGCATCGGGATCTCCAGGCACCGCAAAACCGCCTACTGAAAGCGCGCCTAAGGGGCCCGCCCGATCTGAACACAGCAGGCTCGCAGGGCAGGCGCCCTCGGCACCACCTCATCGCCCAGCTGGGTCCTCGTGGAGTCAGCCACGGGCACGGATGACGACAGACCCTTCTACTTCCTCTTCTACTCCACCTTCCGCGGAGAAGAAGAAAAAGAAGAAGAAGAAAAAGAACGGGAATCAGGAGGCTGGCCCACACCAGGGGAAGAGCCAGTCGTCGGAATGGACGAAAGTAGGTCCCAAGAAGCGACCTGATGCGAAAAGTCGCGCCAGCAAACTCCGCACACCTCGGTCATCAGCAGTCATCTTAACGCTGCAACCGGGGGCGGAAGAAAGGGGCGCGACTTATGCAAAAGTTATTGCCGCTGCGAAGGCGAGAATAAATGCAGCAGACATTGGCGCACAAGGAGTCCGACTCCGAAAGGCAGCTACAGGAGGCCGCCTGTTCGAATTCCCCGGGGCCTCCAGTGCTGAGAAGGCGGACTCCTTGGCTAGAAAGCTCAGAGAGGTCTTGAGTGACGAGGTCGTTCGGGTCTCTAGACCTACGAAGTCTGTTGACCTGCGGATCACAGGCCTGGACGACTCCGTCACCAGCGCCGAGGTTATCGCAGCGGTGGCAACGGTAGGAGGATGTCCCGTCGAGCAAGTGCGTTCTGGCGAAGTTGTCAGTGGCTACGACGGGCTAGGGGCAGTGTTAGTGCACTGTCCCGTTGCAGCTGCCAAGAAGGTAGTAGCAGGAGGAAGGCTCCTCGTGGGATGGGTGTCGGCCCAAGTAAAGTTGCTGGACGCCCGGCCCCTGATGTGCTATCGGTGCCTGGCACCGGGGCACATGGGTGCCCAGTGCAAGGCAGGGGTCGACCGCAGTGGTTTGTGCTATCGCTGCGGCCGACCGGGTCATAAGGCCCGTGAATGCTCCGCTACACCACATTGCGTGGTCTGTGCAGCGGATGGCAGAACGGCGAAGCATCGCGTGGGCAGCAAGTCCTGCGTATCCCCATCTGCGGGCAAGAAGAAGAGAGGGAAGGCAGGCCAGGCTACTGAGCAGTCTTCTTGCTCACCTCAGCAAGCGGAAACGCAGCAGGGGACTGAGGAGGTTCCAATGGCCGAAGACTAATAATGGACCTGAACCTCCTCCAGGCGAATATCAACCACTGCGCCAGAGCTCAGGACCTCTTCTTCCAGAGCATGGCGGAGTGGTTGATTCACGTAGCCGTGGTAGCTGAGCCCTATCGCGTCCCTTCTGGGGATAATTGGGTGGGAGATACGGAAGGAGTGGTTGCCATAACGTCCCGGTCCATAGTGGGCTCTCCAGCCTTCGATAACGTAGTGCGAGGTCGGGTATACGTCTCGGCTTTCGTTGACGACGTTATGGTAGTCGGAGTGTACTTCTCGCCTAATAAAAGTCTCGCTGACTTCGAACAGTTTCTTGCTGAAGTCGGCGTCCTGATAAGCAGAAGACGCTCCGGCCGCGTTCTTGTCGCTGGGGACCTCAATGCAAAATCTGTGGCATGGGGGTGTCCAGCGACGGATCCGCGTGGACGAGAGCTGGAGGAATGGGCGATGGCGACTGGCCTCACGGTCTTAAACCGAGGATCGGTAAACACATGCGTGCGGCAACAGGGCGGCTCCATTGTGGACGTCACTTTCGCAGATGCTGCCCTGGCGCGCCGTGTTCGGGGCTGGAAGGTGCTGGAGAACGTGGAGACGTTGTCGGACCACAGATACTTGAGGTTCGACATCTCCGCAAGTTCGGTTCTCCCGAGCGGTCCAACCCCCTTGCGAGAGGACGGTCCTCGTTGGTCGCTGTCGCGCATTGACCGGGACTTTTTGGTCGAGGTCGAGGTCCTTAACCGGCCGGACTGCGAGGAAGAAAACCTCTATAAAAATCACCCCGAATCCCAAGCGGCGGCGCACCGCGAGGGGATGCATGGCTGATGGGTAGTTCAGTCTCTAGTGCGACCCCCGTCAGGGTACCGGCCGACACCCTTTGGCGAGTTACGCTTTGGCTTATCTGGGTGCAGGGGGCACCACCCGGATGGACTGAATATTTCCCCCATACTCGTGGGATCAAATATGGAAATAAATAAAATTAGAAAGAATAGTAATATTAGAGGGCTAGAAGGCCCGCAAGGAGAGGAAGAGAGAGGAAGGAAGAGAGAAGGACAGGCTTACCGGCTGAAGATTGTTCTGCCTAAGCCAACGGAGGAGGAAAAGGTTAATGAGCTTCTAATGGACACTGATTCAGACGATAGTGACAGAGTTTTGGAGGCCTTAGTGGAGCCTTGGAAGGTAGCCGGAGCCGTATCAAAGCGGCCCCATGATCAGGTGGACTCACGGGAAGAGGAAGAAGGAGAGCCCTCGTTGAAGGCTGTCGCAGTGGAGCCTGAGACTGAGTCTGCAGTAACAACAAAGGCAAAGATTAAAGTGGGAAGGGCTCGGGCTGAAAGAGTAGATGAAGGTGTGCGAGAACGGAGTCCTATCAATAGGGCTAAAGTGACCATGAATGCCGATGGCGAATATGGCCCAACAAAAGACGAGCTCATCGACAGGGCCAGGAGTGCGGTCTCCTCGATAACGTGCGAGACTCAGAAGTCCAACAACCTCAAGGGCGGCGTGAAGGGTGAAATAAACCGGGCTACCAAAGAAATCCGCGCAGCCATGGACGCCCTACAGGCAATGACGATTGACGAGGAAGCCCAAAGGCTCCGGGCAGACAACAGGAGGATGCGACAGGAGATGGCCGCCTTAAGAGCGGAGGTCAAGGCCCTCCGGTTCGCGTTCTCTGCAAGGGAAAAATCCCCTGCACCAGTGGGTCAGCCCGATCTGGGCATGGATCCCCAGAGCTCCCCGGCACTCGGCGAGATGCTTGAGACCTTAAAGAGGGATCTCTTTATATCCATCGGGGGGATGGTAAATGACCGCCTCGAGCAGCTGGAAAAGCGACTCCCACAGGAGCCCATTTTGAGGCCGCCACTCGCGGCTGATAAAAAGAAAGGAGCAGTTACCCGCCGCTCTCCCGATGAGCCATCAGCGGGCCCTTCGCCTGCGCGTCCAGCAAAGACTCGCTCGGCGGCAGGAACTAAGACCACTAAGCCTACCGCTGCGCCGCAGACAGAGTGCAGCGTCTCCACACGTAGTGCAGAGCCACGTGAGGCTGAAGCCACTGAGACCACGCTCCAGCCCCACCAACCCCACCCGCCTGGTCAAAGGTAATTGGGAGGAAGGCTAAAGCCAAGACGGCTAAGTCCACTAAGCCCAAGGTTCCTAACTCAGCCTGCGCACCTGCTAAGGCTACGCCGGCTAAACGCAAGGGTAAACTGAGCCCTCCAAAGTCCTCAGCGGTCGTTATCACCCTGAGGCCAGAAGTCGTCGCAACCCAAACTTACGCGACGGTCATGAAGACAGCCACCGCGGGCCTGGCCTTGAAGGAGGTCGGAGTGGATCATGTACGGGTGCGCAAATCAGCCACCGGGGCCAGAGTTATTGAGGTTCCGGGGGCCGACAGCGCCAAGGCTGCAGATGAGCTGGCGGGCAAACTGCAAGGCCTGGTCGGCGAATGGGTGACGGTTACACGGCCCATGAAAACCGCAGAACTGAGGATCGCTGGTATTGACGAGTCCGTCACACCTGAAGAAGTGCAGAGGGTGGTGGCGCAAATGGGAAGTGTTCCACTGGAGCAGGTTAGAGCTGGTGCTATTCGGGCGGGACCCAGCGGGACTGGATCGATATTGGTCCGATGCCCTGTGACTACAGCGAAGCTACTCGTAGCAGAGGGAAGGATAGTCGTTGGGTGGTCGTCAGCCCGTGTTACCCTTTTGGAACCTATCCCGATGCGCTGCTTTAAGTGCATGGGGGTGGGTCACACAAGGGCTCTCTGCCCATCACCTGCCGACCGGAGCACTTTGTGCTTCAGATGTGGCAGGGAAGGGCACAAGGCGGCCTCGTGCTCGGATGAGCCTAAATGTGCAATCTGCACGCAAATGGGCAGGAAAGCTGGTCATGTTATGGGAGGGCTTAAGTGTTTCCAGTGTTGGAGGCCCCAGGCTCTTCAAGAGGTCGACAAGAACCGCCACAGGAGGACATCGAAATGGCGACTAATGACCATACGCCATAGCGAATTTCTGCAGGCCAATCTGAACCACTGCGCCCGTGCCCAGGACCTCCTGATACAACACATGGCGGAGTGGCAGATTCAAGTGGCGACAGCCGCCGAGCCCTACTTCATCCCTACTCAATCAAATTGGGCTGGTGACGTCGAGGGATCGGTGGCTGTTGTGGTGCCGGCACATGGAATTCCACTGGTTCCACAACGCAGCGGACCAGGGTTTGTAGCGGTCGTGTGGGGGGAGGTGACACTAATTGGAGTATACTTCTCCCCAAACAAACCCCTGTCTGCCTTCGAGGCTTATCTTAGAAGTCTGGAGCCAGTGGTGAGAGGTGCGGCCCCGACCCAGGTAATCCTGATGGGGGACCTAAATGCGAAGTCTGCGGCGTGGGGATCCCCCATAACAGATCTGAGGGGAGTTGAGTTGGAGAACTGGGCTGCCATGGTCGGCCTGGTCCTTCTCAACCAAGGACGCGCAAACACCTGTGTGCGACGGCAGGGGGGGTCAATAGTGGATGTCTCATTCGCTACCCCTGCCATCGCCTCACGTGCCCAGGATTGGCGCGTCCTCGAGGAAGTGGAGACTCTGTCAGACCATCGGTACATCCGGTGGAGAGTCTCCGCATCCTGCTCGTTGCCTCAAAGTCAGACCGGAGGAGGGAGAGTAGTGTTTCCGAGATGGTCCCTAGCCCGCCTCGACCGTGAAATGGTGGAGGAAGGAGCCATTGTTGAGGCCTGGAACGCAGCCACCCCGGTGCTGACTGATGTTGAGGAGAGGACGAGGCGTTTCCGCATCGCATTGAAGAGGGTATGTGATGCAGCGATGCCCCGGACCAGGTGCCTCCCAGCCCGGAAGGCGGTTTACTGGTGGTCGCAAGAAATTGCTGCTCTCCGTTGCGACAGTAATCGGGCGCGCCGGGCTTACACCCGCTGCCGCCGAAGAAGGCCACTGGACGCGCCGGAAGAGGATCGCCTATATAAAGAGCTCCAGAGGGCAAAAAGGGCATTCCAGGTGGCCATCGCTAATGCCAAGGACTCCGCCAGCGAGGAGTTCCTGGCAACCCTGAATAGGGATCCATGGGGTCGGCCATACCGCATCGTCAGAGGTAAGATGCGGAGTGCCCCACCCATGAACTCCATGGAGCCGGAGCTCCTTAATCGGGTGGTGTCTGGACTCTTTCCTCAACCACCAGCTTTTACGCCCCCGACTATGACGATTCCATCATTCGGGGAGCGAGAAGAGTCGATGGAAGCCCCTCCGGTCACAGAGAATGAATTAGGAGAAGCGTGGAACCACCTGCGGCGGTGCAAGAAGGCACCGGGACCGGATGGAGTCCCGGGAAGAGTCCTGGCGCTGGCCTTGAGGCACCTCGGGAGCCACCTTAGGCAGTAGGAACATCGCTGGGTTTTAGTGGGTATTCTGGCCGCTTTATGCCGGTGAGTCCCACATACCCCTCCGGAAACGGCGCAGCTTCGGATGCGCTGTTTCCGGAGGGGATGCATAAACGCATTTCCCAGCGTTAAAAAAAAAAAAAAAAAATAGGTTAGGTTAGATAACATCCAATCCTTATATTTTTTAATATCGCCAGATCAAACTTTTTTGTTTTTACTTACGTATTTACATTGACAGGTAACCGCAGTAATCAACGATTACCAATATAATATAGCTCCAGTCAAACCATTTGGCTTTACGTATGCACGTGCCCTGTGGGATCTAAACCGGATCTGCATGGTGGATTATACAATTTCTGTCATCGTTATACACCACACAGATTTTAGTACAGAGTTTATTATATATTAGCACACCCACGGAGATAGGAAATTTGGGGTCTGAGCCCCAGTGGCTTGAACAGAACATTAAAGTGTCGGTCCCCGTTATTACTAACTTGTGATATTAAAAGTAGTTCTACTATAAGAGGGAGGAGGCGTGTACCCAGCAATGGGACATTCAAGCTATGGATGAAGATGATGGTGAATCACGTAGCAACGTCGCAAGTTTACCTCACTAACAGGATTCTACAAGGTATGTGTAGGAGCTTGTTCGTCGAGCAAGTATCTACGTCACCACGTACCACGAGCCAACTTTACAAAATATACGTCATTCAAGTACGGGTACGACGCGGTCTGCGCGAGCGCGCCCGCCGCGCCGCCGAACGCCATGTTAGTGAGGCCTCGCGGGCTCGAGCCCGTGTACTCTGCGGAACAGATTTAGCTCGATTCATTCATTTAATTCATCCATTACAACTCAAGCCATCGACCGCATATTGCTAACTTCCCATTGACATTGCTATTCCAAGTAAACGGTAAAATGGTTTTATACACACGGGTTTTTCACGCCATTGGTTGCCTTGAAGAGATCGAGGCCACTGGCTTTTTAACCGACTTCAAGAAGGAAGAGTTTCTTAATTCGTCGGAATCTTTTTTTTTTAATGTATTACCCGATTACTCGAAGACGCCTGAACCGATTTGCTGTTATTAAAAAATCAACAATAATGTAACCCAAAGTAGCAAATTTTTTTTTGTATTTAAGTTCCTGGGCGTATGTTGAAGTCAGTTTTTTTTTTAATTTAAAATAATGTATTTATTACGTATTATGTTATTTTGTTCTATTCTTTGGTCTGTTGTATAATAAATGTGTATTCATTCATTAAGGTGCTTAATGTGTATATAAAACTTTAGAGATTATAGGTAATAAAATGGTAATACAAATTTTCCGCTCTCATAGTTCGCTCTTTCGTTCAATCGTTCTTTCGTTTACATATCATTCAACATGAACAGCTATTTGAAACGGAGCTCATCCGCGGAAGTATCACCACCATGTTTTATTCTGTCGCTGAGCAGCATTGTTGTAATGCAGCGTTCCGATCTAAAGCGCGTGATTACAGTCACACGAGCCCAAACACCTACCCACCAAATTGCTGCTGCTGTTTTAGTTACTTTCACAGCATTAGGTCAATACTATGGGATACTGCTGCTAAGGTAAGCAGTGGTTACCTGTACAAGGTGTTACATGCAATTCTACCCTTTGTAGCTATACCTATCCGCAACGGTATACGTCTCAAATTGAAGGACACGGGGCGACACGTCCCATTCATTTGTTCATTCACTCACATTCGGGCGTCGTGAGTTAAACACGTGTAGCAATGTCCCGCGACTCACCCAGGTACCAGTGCTTCAGCGAGTCGTAGGTGAAGAAAGACACCCCCGCGTAGGGGATCACCCCCAGCACAGTGGCGGGGTAGCCTCTGCGGACACGGAGACCAGTCCATTACTACCGGAAACAATTCGCTACTTTTCTTTGTTAAACAGCTAAAAATTTGCGACTTTTTCTATAAAACCCCAGCGTACAGACAGTTGTCTGATTAAATCTGTACTCAAAGAATGGGATAAGTTATTAAAATAATACTATTTTTACAAAATTAAAATTAAAGCGAAGCAGCGTATCGTTGATAAGATAATTATACTAAAACAATGTCAGAATAAAATATACTGGTTGTTGTATGAAACAATAATAAATTGATTGAATTACATTGTAGTTTTGTTTGCTCCGAAAAATACAGAAGTTAAAAGATTAAAGGTGGAGAGCAATTAGATGAAATTTATTCGCTTAAACTAAGAAAGAATTGACAGGAGAAACGGCTAAAGGGCGAATATTTAAAGAATTTGCAAGGGATGATGATTACAATCAAGGTAAGGGGAGAATGCACAGCGAAGAGAGTACAGGGCCAGGGTATAGGGCTGAAATGATAAATTCACGGGAGATAAAAGCAAAGCAGCATTTAAGGGGGGTTGCAATACGGGAAGAGTCAACTAGGCTAAAGTGAGGTGAAGCAGGAAATGTGGCAAGGGTTTAAAGGCGTCAGACTGGAGAAAGGACAACTTAGAAAATTTTACAGTTATTGGGCCAAAATTTGATGGGGGTTGGGAGGGGAATACATACAATAGAGGTTACGGGTGGGGATGAGGGGAATACATCGTTGAGAGCAGAGTGGTTGGGAGGGGAAGAGCAGGGGTCCGAAGGTGAAGGAGGGGAAGAGCAGGGGTCCGAAGGTGAAGGAGGGGAAGAGCAGGGGTCCGAAGGTGAAGGAGGGGAAGAGCAGGGGTCCGAAGGTGAAGGACGGAAAGAGCAGGGGTCCGAAGGTGAAGGAGGGGAATAGCAGGGGGCTGAAGGTGAAGGAGGGGAAGAGCAGGGGTCCGAAGGTGAAGGAGGGGAAGAGCAGGGGTCCGAAGGTGAAGGAGGGG
This sequence comes from Pararge aegeria, assembly GCF_905163445.1. NCBI lineage: Eukaryota > Metazoa > Arthropoda > Insecta > Lepidoptera > Nymphalidae > Pararge > Pararge aegeria. The sequence goes on along the minus strand of NC_053204.1, from coordinate 139,342 downwards.
AAGAGCAGGGGTCCGAAGGTGAAGGAGGGGAAGAGCAGGGGTCCGAAAGTGAAGGAGGGGAAGAGCAGGGGTCCGAAGGTGAAGGACGGAAAGAGCAGCGGTCCGAAGGTGAACGAGGGGAAGAGCAGGGGTCCGAAGGTGAAGGAGGGGAAGAGCAGGGTTCCGAAGGTGAAGGACGGGAAGAGCAGGGTTCCGAAGGTGAAGGAGGGGAAGAGCAGGGGTCCGAAGGTGAAGGAGGGGAAGAGCAGGGGTCCGAAGGTGAAGGAGGGGAAGAGCAGGGTTCCGAAGGTGAAGGAGGGGAAGAGCAGGGTTCAGAAGGTGAAGGACGGGAAGAGCAGGGTTCCGAAGGTGAAGGAGGGGAAGAGCAGGGGTCCGAAGGTGAAGGAGGGGAAGAGCAGGGGTCCGAAGGTGAAGGAGGGGAAGAGCAGGGGTCCGAAGGTGAAGGAGGGGAAGAGCAGGGTTCCGAAGGTGAAGGAGGGGAAGAGCAGGGTTCAGAAGGTGAAGGACGGGAAGAGCAGGGTTCCGAAGGTGAAGGACGGGAAGAGCAGGGGTCCGAAGGTGAAGGACGGGAAGAGGAGGGGTCCGAAGGTGAAGGAGGGGAAGAGCAGGGGTCCGAAGGTGAAGGAGGGGAAGAGCAGGGTTCCGAAGGTGAAGGAGGGGAAGAGCAGGGGTCCGAAGGTGAAGGAGGGGAAGAGCAGGGTTCCGAAGGTGAAGGACGGGAAGAGCAGGGTTCCGAAGGTGAAGGAGGGGAAGAGCAGGGGTCCGAAGGTGAAGGAGGGGAAGAGCAGGGGTCCGAAGGTGAAGGAGGGGAAGAGCAGGGTTCCGAAGGTGAAGGAGGGGAAGAGCAGGGTCCGAAGGTGAAGGACGGGAAGAGCAGGGTTCCGAAGGTGAAGGAGGGGAAGAGCAGGGGTCCGAAGGTGAAGGAGGGGAAGAGCAGGGGTCCGAAGGTGAAGGAGGGGAAGAGCAGGGTTCCGAAGGTGAAGGACGGGAAGAGCAGGGTTCCGAAGGTGAAGGAGGGGAAGAGCAGGGGTCCGAAGGTGAAGGAGGGGAAGAGCAGGGGTCCGAAGGTGAAGGAGGGGAAGAGCAGGGTTCCGAAGGTGAAGGAGGGGAAGAGCAGGGTTCAGAAGGTGAAGGACGGGAAGAGCAGGGTTCCGAAGGTGAAGGACGGGAAGAGCAGGGGTCCGAAGGTGAAGGACGGGAAGAGGAGGGGTCCGAAGGTGAAGGAGGGGAAGAGCAGGGGTCCGAAGGTGAAGGAGGGGAAGAGCAGGGTTCCGAAGGTGAAGGAGGGGAAGAGCAGGGGTCCGAAGGTGAAGGAGGGGAAGAGCAGGGTTCCGAAGGTGAAGGACAGGAAGAGCAGGGTTCCGAAGGTGAAGGAGGGGAAGAGCAGGGGTCCGAAGGTGAAGGAGGGGAAGAGCAGGGGTCCGAAGGTGAAGGAGGGGAAGAGCAGGGTTCCGAAGGTGAAGGAGGGGAAGAGCAGGGTTCAGAAGGTGAAGGACGGGAAGAGCAGGGTTCCGAAGGTGAAGGAGGGGAAGAGCAGGGGTACGAAGGTGAAGGACGGGAAGAGGAGGGGTCCGAAGGTGAAGGAGGGGAAGAGCAGGGGTCCGAAGGTGAAGGACGGAAAGAGCAGGGGTCCGAAGGTGAAGGAGGGAAAGAGCAGGGGTCCGAAGGTGAAAGAGGGGAAGAGCAGGGTTCCGAAGGTGAAGGAGGGGAAGGTCCGAAGGTGAAGGAGGGGAAGAGCAGGGTTCCGAAGGTGAAGGAGGGGAAGAGCAGGGGTCCGAAGGTGAAGGAGGGGAAGAGCAGGGGTCCGAAGGTGAAGGAGGGGAAGAGCAGGGGTCCGAAGGTGAAGGACGGAAAGAGCAGCGGTCCGAAGGTGAACGAGGGGAAGAGCAGGGGTCCGAAGGTGAAGGAGGGGAATAGCAGGGGTCCGAAGGTGAAGGAGGGGAAGAGCAGGGGTCCGAAGGTGAACGAGGGGAAGAGCAGGGGTCCGAAGGTGAAGGAGGGGAAGAGCCGGGGGCCGAAGGTGAAGGAGGGGAAGAGCAGGGGTCCGAAGGTGAAGGAGGGGAAGAGCAGGGTTCAGAAGGTGAAGGACGGGAAGAGCAGGGTTCCAAAGGTGAAGGACGGGAAGAGCAGGGGTCCGAAGGTGAAGGACGGGAAGAGCAGGGGTCCGAAGGTGAAGGAGGGGAAGAGCAGGGTTCCGAAGGTGAAGGAGGGGAAGAGCAGGGTTCCGAAGGTGAAGGACGGGAAGAGCAGGGTTCCGAAGGTGAAGGAGGGGAAGAGCAGGGGTCCGAAGGTGAAGGACGGGAAGAGCAGGGGTCCGAAGGTGAAGGAGGGGAAGAGCAGGGTTCCGAAGGTGAAGGAGGGGAAGAGCAGGGTTCCGAAGGTGAAGGAGGGGAAGAGCAGGGGTCCGAAGGTGAAGGAGGGGAAGAGCAGGGTTCCGAAGGTGAAGGAGGGGAAGAGCAGGGGTCCGAAGGTGAACGAGGGGAAGAGCAGGGGTCCGAAGGTGAAGGAGGGGAATAGCAGGGGGCTGAAGGTGAAGGAGGGGAAGAGCAGGGGTCCGAAGGTGAAGGAGGGGAAGAGCAGGGGTCCGAAGGTGAAGGAGGGGAAGAGCAGGGGTCCGAAGGTGAAGGAGGGGAAGAGCAGGGGTCCGAAGGTGAAGGAGGGGAAGAGCAGGGGTCCGAAGGTGAAGGAGGGGAAGAGCAGGGTTCCGAAGGTGAAGGAGGGGAAGAGCAGGGTTCCGAAGGTAAAGGACGGGAAGAGCAGGGGTCCGAAGGTGAAGGAGGGGAAGGGCAGGGGTCCGAAGGTGAAGGAGGGGAAGAGCAGGGGTCCGAAGGTGAAGGAGGGGAAGAGCAGGGGTCCGAAGGTGAAGGAGGGGAAGAGCAGGGGTCCGAAGGTGAAGGAGGGGAAGAGCAGGGTTCCGAAGGTGAAGGAGGGGAAGGTCCGAAGGTGAAGGAGGGGAAGAGCAGGGGTCCGAAGGTGAAGGAGGGGAATAGCAGGGGTCCGAAGGTGAAGGAGGGGAAGAGCAGGGGTCCGAAGGTGAAGGAGGGGAAGAGCAGGGGTCCGAAGGTGAACGAGGGGAAGAGCAGGGGTCCGAAGGTGAAGGAGGGGAAGAGCAGGGGGCTGAAGGTGAAGGAGGGGAAGAGCAGGGGTCCGAAGGTGAAGGAGGGGAAGAGCAGGGGTCCGAAGGTGAAGGAGGGGAAGAGCAGGGGTCCGAAGGTGAAGGAGGGGAAGAGCAGGGGTCCGAAGGTGAAGGAGGGGAAGAGCAGGGGTCCGAAGGTGAAGGAGGGGAAGAGCAGGGTTCCGAAGGTGAAGGAGGGGAAGAGCAGGGTTCCGAAGGTAAAGGACGGGAAGAGCAGGGGTCCGAAGGTGAAGGAGGGGAAGAGCAGGGTTCCGAAGGTGAAGGAGGGGAAGAGCAGGGTTCCGAAGGTAAAGGACGGGAAGAGCAGGGTTCCGAAGGTGAAGGACGGGAAGAGCAGGGGTCCGAAGGTGAAGGAGGGGAAGAGCAGGGTTCCGAAGGTGAAGGAGGGGAAGAGCAGGGTTCCGAAGGTGAAGGACGGGAAGAGCAGGGGTCCGAAGGTGAAGGAGGGGAAGAGCAGGGTTCCGAAGGTGAAGGACGGGAAGAGCAGGGTTCCGAAGGTGAAGGAGGGGAAGAGCAGGGTTCCGAAGGTGAAGGAGGGTGTTAGCGACGCAAAAAGCCCTCTTGTTAATTATTAATTAATAAATTATAAATAATTAATATTATATAATTTAAGCTGAAATAAATGATTGTCTATGGTTTTAATAAATAATGTGCTAAAAACGGAACGTAGGTGGCGGGGGCGGCAAACCGTTATTCTGACGTCCGCGGCGGTTCAAATTGTAGACGTTCACCGCAACCGACCGCAGCCGCATCGTTTAAACTTTGCCAACCGCTACACACGTTCTGTCAGCCAAGTCACTTAAAGAAACCCTGTGTTTTCACTTGCCCTGGCCCCTACAAGTGGTCCTTCGAGCCGGATCGCAAGGTATGTTCCAAACTCCACCGCCAAATATGGTGAACACTGTGAAGAAACAGGACCTAGTTGAGGAGCAGGAGCAGAGCCAGCACACATGTAAGCAGGTGAAAAAGCAGGTACCCCTAAAGGAGGAGCTTAGAAAAAGGCTTTTCGATGAAGTAGAACCAGCTACTAGTGTTAAGAGCACTAGCGGCCACGCAGTGGCACCGAGTAGGGCTTCTACACGCAATGGCACGTCGAGAAAGTCAAGTTCAGCATCCATCCGAGCAAGAAAGACACGGCTGGAACTAGAGGCAGCGGAGGCGAAAGCGCGTATTGAGATGCAGCTAATTGAGAAAAGGTTGCAAGCTGATATGGCAGCACTAGATGAGGAAGCATACAGTCTACTACCGGAGGAGCATGAGGTGCGTAGCAATCATAATAGTTCTGTAGAGAAATGGTTAGAGCACAGTCAGCACGAGCAGTCAGCACAGCCCGTCCAGCAGGATGGTTCAGATTTAGGCGAGCTGTGCCCGCCCGCCGCTATAGGCGGTGGCACTGATGGGACTGTACACATGCTGGCTAGCGCACTCAAAGAAATGGCAACTATTGCTAAGCACAACGCACCACATGCACAAACACATAAGTTTTTAAGCCGTATTAGCACACAGAAGGATCTACCAACGTTTGAGGGCGACCCCATGGACTGGCTTTATTTTAAGCAAGCTTACGACGAGTCCACAAAAGTATGTAGCTTTAGCCCCAGGGAGAATCTGTGGAGGCTACGTAGTTACCTCCGCGGACCAGCAAAGGAAGCCGTCACGGCGCTGCTGATTAGCGCCACCACACCGGACATAGTAATGTCAGCACTGGAGCTACAATTTGGTAACCCCGATATTATTATCACTAGAATAGTACAAGATGTCCAGAAGCTTCCAGCAATGGCACAGGAATATCATAAGGATATAGTCAAGTTTTCCGTTAAAGTTCAAAATTTCGTCGCAGCAGTCCTCGCTATCGGTGAAGATGAGTACCTAAAAAACATGAATATCATGTCGGCCGTGTTGTCTAAGTTCCCAACGGTTTTGTTATCAAAATGGACGGACTACAGCTATCCGCTTATAACCGACGGATCTAAAGCCCGCCTGGTCTGCGGACTATTGACGGGATTCGCCCCGTGCTTCAGCAGTGGGTGGAGAGAAGACACGGGGTGATGACCTTCCACCTTGCGCAGGTGCTTTCAGGACACGGTTGTTTCGGAAAGTACCTGTGCAAGATTGCCGGTAGGGAACCTACCGAGGAGTGCACGAGTGCGGCTGCGCTGTGGACACGGCGCAACATACGCTTGCCGATTGCCCGAGCTGGGCGGTGAACTCGTGGCGGTAGTGGGACAAGACCTCTCCCTGCCGGCTGTGGTCAGGGCCATGGCCCGGAGAAGGGTCCGCTTTAGCGGACGCCGCTGGCTGGGTCGCGGTCGTGTGCGAAAGCGTTCCCGTAACCCAGTCACCAGGCGAAGTGTTTGAACACCGTGGGGTTTAGTCGGTAAGAGTCCGACATAACCATTGCACCTCCCCGGGTGTGTTGGTATCCATGAGGATTCCCCACGTAAAAAAAAAAAAAAAAAAGGTTAGGTTAGGTTAGGTTAGGTTAGGTTAGGTTAGGTTAGGTTAGGTTAGGTTAGGTTAGGTTAGGTTAGGTTAGGTTAGGTTAGGTTCCCGTGTGGGGTTGCTAGTCCCCCATCGGGCGCGTCCCCGGGGGGTGGATAGGGGAATGCCTCCCAGATATGGGGGGTACCGGGGAAACCCGGCGCGAACCAAAACTAGCACGAGGCGGGGTGGGGCGCTTTTGTGCGCTGCCACTGAGGGTGGGGCGCTTCTGTGCGCTGCCACTGAGGGCGGGGCCTTATAGGCCGCGAGGAAGGACAACCTCAGTAAAAAATCACCGGTGTGGGTGGAAACGCCCTGCGCGGCGGGCTCTCCGGTCTTCATGGCCGGTGAGCGCTGGCTTCGGCCACCGTCGGGCAACCCGTAATCCGCACTGAGCGGAACCGGGGGTCCCGCGCACTGAGCGTGGGGCTGCGAGGAAGACAACCTCTATAAAAAACTACCCCAATCCTAAGGTTGATGCCCGCCGATGGGATGCATGGTTGCTGGGAGTGCAGCCACTAGGGTGTCTGGGGAGGGTCCCCATAAGGCCCATAAACAAAATGGAACTACGACATGGCAAAAAATCTACCCGGGAGGGTCCCCGCGAGGGGGAATCCCTTGGTGCGTCACTAGTGGCGCATCGGCCCCATGTATACGGGGGGGCCACCAGTCGTGAGGGAGAGGAGAAGATTGTGGGGGGCGTAGGGAAAGTTGGAAATGTGCAAGGGGGGAAAGAAGTTATCATTGCTTTAGAGAGGTGCGAAGTTTTAGCAGAGAAGCACGAGAGGGAAATGAGGAAGGACAGAGAGGGAAAGAAGGACGATTCGTCCGTGAGGACGGAGATGTCGGACGAGGCTATGTCAGACTGCAGCCTCATAACAGTAGAGACCAGGCCCAGATCGGAGTCTGAGTCTTCTGGCAATGCGTCTGGCGCAGCTTCTGGCCGTCTGTGGAAGGGGCCGAAGAGGCCGCGACTTGGGGAGTTCGACGTACAACTCTCAATGTCCTCGGATGAGGAAATGAAAGATGCGTCGTCACCCACTAGAGGGAGAGGCAGACCACCCACTACGGGTAAATACGTTGGGCTAGCTAAGGCCAGGGAGGCCCTCAACAGGGCTAAGAAGGAAGAAATGCGCTTGCAGGTTGAGCAGGACCTGTTGAGGACCTCACTAACGTCTAGATTCCGCCGCGAAAAGCAGCGGTCTATTGAACGCGAGATTGGGCCAATGACCGACGATATGTCAGCGGCCCAAATCCAAAAAAGAGCGCTGGATGAAGTGGCGCTGATATCGTCGATCGCCACCAAGTCCACAAATTTGAAGGGGACATTTGTGCGCGAACTCAAGAACGCGGCATCCTCCATCAAAGAGGCGGTTGAGGTCTTGAGTTCACGCACCATATCGGATGAGACACGGCAACTGCAGGCGGACAATGCACGTCTGCAAGCTGAAATGGCCAGCCTGCGAAAGGAGTTGGCCACCTTAAGGAGTGACTTGGAGAAGTCGCGGAAGCAGGGTCCCGCGTCCTCTCCCCCGGATACGACAGAGGGGCTGCGCCCTGACCCGCAGCTCGCTCAATCCAAGGCGAGAACTGAAGTGCCCAATTCGCTACCTTCAGTGATGGAAGAGGTCTGTCGGACGGTGTTGACCCAGGTCGGGACGATGCTGAATGCTCGTCTAGCAGCACTGGAGGACAAGCTCCTTCCAGAGAAACGGATCCGGCCACCACTGGCGGCTGACAAGAGGAAGGCGACAAGGCAGCCCGCATCGTATGCGGACGCCACACGCGTGCCAGGCCCAAGCCAGCCTGCTGAAGAAGGGCGCCACGCTACGGAGACGCCACCTGCTCGCCCTGCAAGTCAGCCAGCGGCGGCAAAACGCCCTACTGACCTTTCTGCACCCAAGGAGGCGCAATGGCAGAAGGTCAGCCAGAAGAGGGCAAAGAAGAAAGACAAGGGTGGCTCGCAGTCGCAGCCGCAAAAGACGCAGCGGGGAGGGGGGCCGGGGACTGCAAAATCAGGGCCTAAACTTCGCCCGCCTCGTTCTTCGGCTGTCGTGCTCACACTGCAGCCGGAAGCCGAGAAGAGCTGATGGTCACCCGAATTGGCATGTTGGGGCTCAAAGTTGCCCTTCCAAAGACGGAGGCCGTCCTATTCGGGGGAACGGGCTGGCGACCCCCGGCACACGCAAGCATTACGGTGTCGGGGGAAGTTGTCCAAATCAGGGCCCACATGAAATATCTGGGCCTTGTTTTGGACCGCAAGTGGAACTTTGAGGAACACTTCCGCCGCCTCGCCCCTAGAGTAGTGGGTGCAGCTGCTTCGCTGGGCCGACTACTCCCAAACGTGGGGGGGCCTGGAGCCCCTTGCCGTCGCCTGTTCGCGGGGGTGGTAAAAAGTATGGCAACGTATGGAGCCCCCATTTGGTTCGATGCACTCCGTGCGCCAACCAGGGCCCTTCTGCGGAGGCCGCAACGGGTAGTGGCAAACAGAATATGCCGGGCATACACGACCGTTGCGTTCGCGGCTGCCTGCGTGTTAGCTGGCACCCCCCCGTGGGAGTTGGAAGCAGGAGTGCTCGCTGAGACTTACCGCATCAGAGCGGAGAGTCGGGCAAGAGGGGGGCCACCGGCCATCGAAGTTATCGGGCGGGCACAGAGGATGGCGGCACGGAGGATGCGGGACCGCTGGAAATCGAGTCTGGCGGATGCCCTCTATGGAAAACGCACCATAGAGGCCATTCGCCTGGTACTGGGTCTGTGGTCCCGTCGCAAGCATGGGGTGCTATCATACCGACTGGTGCAGGTATTAACCAGCCATGGCTGCTTTGGCCATTATCTGTACCGAGTCGCGAGAAGGGAACCAACTCCGACGTGTCATGAGTGTGGCGCTGTGGATGACACGGCTCAGCACACCCTAGAAGAATGCAGTAAATGGGACACACAGCGCCGCACTCTGGTGGCGGCAATCGGCGGGGACCTCTCGCTGCCCAGCGTTGTGCTTGCCATGCTGAGCAGCGAAGCGTCTTGGGACGCTGTGGCCGATTTCTGCGAAGAGGTCATCTTGCAGAAGGAGGCTGCGGAGCGGGTGCGCGAAGAAGATCCAGACGCACATCCGCTTCGGCGTAGACGGGGGGGAAGAAGACGGCGGCAATTTGCCGCTCGCCAGCTTCCCTTGGGAGGCGGCGGGTAGCTATTGGGCTAGCTACCCGCCACTATACTAGTCTCCTCACTGTCTAAGGGGGGGATCACGCTGTCCCGATCCCCTCCTTTTTAGCGCGGGAGCCCCGGCATTCGGCTGGGGCAGTTGGCAGACGCCTGGGAAGTATACAACGGGTTCCCCGGGCGTCTAGCAAAGCCAACGAGAGGGACATGCCGTGGTGGTTTTTAGTTCGGGTATACCCCAGAGGGGGGAGTCCCACATAACCTCCGTCCCGCCCAAGGGACGGGGGTAGTCATAAAGCTTTTCCACCACGCCAAAAAAAAAAAAAAAAAAAAAAAAGGTTAGGGTCCCGTGTGGGGTTGCTAGTCCCCCATCGGGCGCGTCCCCGGGTGGTGGATAGGGGAATGCCTCCCAGATATGGGGGGTACCGGGGAAACCCGGCGCGAACCAAAACTAGCACGAGGCGGGGTGGGGCGCTTCTGTGCGCTGCCACTGAGGGTGGGGCGCTTCTGTGCGCTGCCACTGAGGGTGGGGCCTTACAGGCCGCGAGGAAGGACAACCTCGGTAAAAAAATCACCGGTGTGGGTGGAAACGCCCAGCGCGGTGGGCTCTCCGGTCTTCATGGCCGGTGAGCGCTGGCTTCGGCCACCGTCGGGCAACCCGTAATCCGCACTGAGCGGAACCGGGGGTCCCGCGCACTGAGCGTGGGGCTGCGAGGAAGACAACCTCTATAAAAAATTACCCCAATCCTAAGGTTTGATGCCCGCCGATGGGATGCATGGTTGCTGGGAGTGCAGCCACTAGGGTGTCTGGGAAGGGTCCCCATTAGGCCTAAAAAACAAAATGGAAGTACGAACTGGAAATAAATCTACCCGGGAGGGTCCCCGCGAGGGGGAATCCCTTGGTGCGTCGCTAGTGGCGCATCGGCCCCATGTATACGGGGGGGCCACCATTCGTAAGGAAGAGGAGAAGATTGTGGGGGGTTTAGGGATAGATGGAAACGTGCAAGGGGGGAAAGAATTGGTAGTGGCCTTAGAGAGGTGCGAAGTTTTAGCACAGAGGCACGAGAGAGAAATGCGTAAGGAGGAAGAGTTAGAATTGGAAAGGAAATTTTGGATGGATGTAGGAGAAGGGGGGAGGAAGAGGAGCGGAACTGAAGAGGCGGCGTCGGAATCCGACTGCAGCCTTATAACCGTCGAGAGCAGGCCCAGATCGGGCTCAGGCTCGTCGGTAGCGTTTTCAGTGTCCGATATGACAGGAGTGAAGCGCCCACGCCTCAGTGAAGGCGATGATATGTCGACTGACGAGGAAAGGCCGGGGACACCAGTCCCTGTAAGAGGTAGAGGGCGTCCACCTACCCATGGGCGTTATGTCGGCATTGGCAAGGCCAGGGAGGCCCTTAATATGGAAAAAAGAGCCGAGGCGAAAGCCCAGGCCAAACAAAAGGCGGAGGATGACCTCCTCAAGGAGGCCGCCGTCGCCCGTTTTCGGCGGGAGGCGCGCAAAGAAGTGTCATCTCCATTCGGGCAACGTGTGGATGAAAAGACCGCAGCCCGACTGCAGGACCAGGTCTGGGAAGACTTGGACCTTATTAGAAAGGTGGCCACTAAGTCTGCCCACTTGAAGGGCACCTACGTGCGTGACCTGAAAGACGCTGCGGCTTCCATCAAGGAGACTGTAGAAGCCCTCGGGTCGCGCACCGTTTCGGATGAGACGCGGCGACTGCAGGCGGACAACACACGCCTGCAAGCCGAGATGGCTAGCCTCCGCAGAGAGCTGGCCCAATTACGGACAGAGATGGAGGGTATGCGGAAGCAGGGTTCCGCTCACTCTTCCCCGGACAAGACAGAGGAGGCGCCCCCTGCAATGCGTCCTCCTCAACAAGGCAAAACTGGCCGCCCTGGGGTTACCCCAGCTGCGCCTTCATTGGAGGAGATTTGTCGTACGGTGATGGTCCAGGTCGGAGGAATGTTGAATGCCCGCCTGGAGTCACTAGAGGACAGACTCCTCCCAGAGAGGAACCTCCGGCCGCCTTTGGCGACCGACAAAAGGCGAGACGGGCGCACATATGCTGCCGCGGCATCGGGATCTCCAGGCACCGCAAAACCGCCTACTGAAAGCGCGCCTAAGGGGCCCGCCCGATCTGAACACAGCAGGCTCGCAGGGCAGGCGCCCTCGGCACCACCTCATCGCCCAGCTGGGTCCTCGTGGAGTCAGCCACGGGCACGGATGACGACAGACCCTTCTACTTCCTCTTCTACTCCACCTTCCGCGGAGAAGAAGAAAAAGAAGAAGAAGAAAAAGAACGGGAATCAGGAGGCTGGCCCACACCAGGGGAAGAGCCAGTCGTCGGAATGGACGAAAGTAGGTCCCAAGAAGCGACCTGATGCGAAAAGTCGCGCCAGCAAACTCCGCACACCTCGGTCATCAGCAGTCATCTTAACGCTGCAACCGGGGGCGGAAGAAAGGGGCGCGACTTATGCAAAAGTTATTGCCGCTGCGAAGGCGAGAATAAATGCAGCAGACATTGGCGCACAAGGAGTCCGACTCCGAAAGGCAGCTACAGGAGGCCGCCTGTTCGAATTCCCCGGGGCCTCCAGTGCTGAGAAGGCGGACTCCTTGGCTAGAAAGCTCAGAGAGGTCTTGAGTGACGAGGTCGTTCGGGTCTCTAGACCTACGAATCAAAATCAAATCAAATCCTTTTATTTGCATAAAACATTGTAGGTATACATGTTTAGTCATAATATATGACGAAGTCTGTTGACCTGCGGATCACAGGCCTGGACGACTCCGTCACCAGCGCCGAGGTTATCGCAGCGGTGGCAACGGTAGGAGGATGTCCCGTCGAGCAAGTGCGTTCTGGCGAAGTTGTCAGTGGCTACGACGGGCTAGGGGCAGTGTTAGTGCACTGTCCCGTTGCAGCTGCCAAGAAGGTAGTAGCAGGAGGAAGGCTCCTCGTGGGATGGGTGTCGGCCCAAGTAAAGTTGCTGGACGCCCGGCCCCTGATGTGCTATCGGTGCCTGGCACCGGGGCACATGGGTGCCCAGTGCAAGGCAGGGGTCGACCGCAGTGGTTTGTGCTATCGCTGCGGCCGACCGGGTCATAAGGCCCGTGAATGCTCCGCTACACCACATTGCGTGGTCTGTGCAGCGGATGGCAGAACGGCGAAGCATCGCGTGGGCAGCAAGTCCTGCGTATCCCCATCTGCGGGCAAGAAGAAGAGAGGGAAGGCAGGCCAGGCTACTGAGCAGTCTTCTTGCTCACCTCAGCAAGCGGAAACGCAGCAGGGGACTGAGGAGGTTCCAATGGCCGAAGACTAATAATGGACCTGAACCTCCTCCAGGCGAATATCAACCACTGCGCCAGAGCTCAGGACCTCCTCTTCCAGAGCATGGCGGAGTGGTTGATTCACGTAGCCGTGGTAGCTGAGCCCTATCGCGTCCCTTCTGGGGATAATTGGGTGGGAGATACGGAAGGAGTGGTTGCCATAACGTCCCGGTCCATAGTGGGCTCTCCAGCCTTCGATAACGTAGTGCGAGGTCGGGTATACGTCTCGGCTTTCGTTGACGACGTTATGGTAGTCGGAGTGTACTTCTCGCCTAATAAAAGTCTCGCTGACTTCGAACAGTTTCTTGCTGAAGTCGGCGTCCTGATAAGCAGAAGACGCTCCGGCCGCGTTCTTGTCGCTGGGGACCTCAATGCAAAATCTGTGGCATGGGGGTGTCCAGCGACGGATCCGCGTGGACGAGAGCTGGAGGAATGGGCGATGGCGACTGGCCTCACGGTCTTAAACCGAGGATCGGTAAACACATGCGTGCGGCAACAGGGCGGCTCCATTGTTGACGTCACTTTCGCAGATGCTGCCCTGGCGCGCCGTGTTCGGGGCTGGAAGGTGCTGGAGAACGTGGAGACGTTGTCGGACCACAGATACTTGAGGTTCGACATCTCTGCAAGTTCGGTTCTCCCGAGCGGTCCAACCCCCTTGCGAGAGGACGGTCCTCGTTGGTCGCTGTCGCGCATTGACCGGGACTTTTTGGTCGAGGTCGAGGTCCTTAACCGGCCGGACTGCGAGGAAGAAAACCTCTATAAAAATCACCCCGAATCCCAAGCGGCGGCGCACCGCGAGGGGATGCATGGCTGATGGGTAGTTCAGTCTCTAGTGCGACCCCCGTCAGGGTACCGGCCGACACCCTTTGGCGAGTTACGCTTTGGCTTATCTGGGTGCAGGGGGCACCACCCGGATGGACTGAATATTTCCCCCATACTCGTGGGATCAAATATGGAAATAAATAAAATTAGAAAGAATAGTAATATTAGAGGGCTAGAAGGCCCGCAAGGAGAGGAAGAGAGAGGAAGGAAGAGAGAAGGACAGGCTTACCGGCTGAAGATTGTTCTGCCTAAGCCAACGGAGGAGGAAAAGGTTAATGAGCTTCTAATGGACACTGATTCAGACGATAGTGACAGAGTTTTGGAGGCCTTAGTGGAGCCGGAGCCGTATCAAAGCGGCCCCATGATCAGGTGGACTCACGGGAAGAGGAAGAAGGAGAGCCCTCGTTGAAGGCTGTCGCAGTGGAGCCTGAGACTGAGTCTGCAGTAACAACAAAGGCAAAGATTAAAGTGGGAAGGGCTCGGGCTGAAAGAGTAGATGAAGGTGTGCGAGAACGGAGTCCTATCAATAGGGCTAAAGTGACCATGAATGCCGATGGCGAATATGGCCCAACAAAAGACGAGCTCATCGACAGGGCCAGGAGTGCGGTCTCCTCGATAACGTGCGAGACTCAGAAGTCCAACAACCTCAAGGGCGGCGTGAAGGGTGAAATAAACCGGGCTACCAAAGAAATCCGCGCAGCCATGGACGCCCTACAGGCAATGACGATTGACGAGGAAGCCCAAAGGCTCCGGGCAGACAACAGGAGGATGCGACAGGAGATGGCCGCCTTAAGAGCGGAGGTCAAGGCCCTCCGGTTCGCGTTCTCTGCAAGGGAAAAATCCCCTGCACCAGTGGGTCAGCCCGATCTGGGCATGGATCCCCAGAGCTCCCCGGCACTCGGCGAGATGCTTGAGACCTTAAAGAGGGATCTCTTTATATCCATCGGGGGGATGGTAAATGACCGCCTCGAGCAGCTGGAAAAGCGACTCCCACAGGAGCCCATTTTGAGGCCGCCACTCGCGGCTGATAAAAAGAAAGGAGCAGTTACCCGCCGCTCTCCCGATGAGCCATCAGCGGGCCCTTCGCCTGCGCGTCCAGCAAAGACTCGCTCGGCGGCAGGAACTAAGACCACTAAGCCTACCGCTGCGCCGCAGACAGAGTGCAGCGTCTCCACACGTAGTGCAGAGCCACGTGAGGCTGAAGCCACTGAGACCACGCTCCAGCCCCACCAACCCCACCCGCCTGGTCAAAGGTAATTGGGAGGAAGGCTAAAGCCAAGACGGCTAAGTCCACTAAGCCCAAGGCTCCTAACTCAGCCTGCGCACCTGCTAAGGCTACGCCGGCTAAACGCAAGGGTAAACTGAGCCCTCCAAAGTCCTCAACGGTCGTTATCACCCTGAGGCCAGAAGTCGTCGCAACCCAAACTTACGCGACGGTCATGAAGACAGCCACCGCGGGCCTGGCCTTGAAGGAGGTCGGAGTGGATCATGTACGGGTGCGCAAATCAGCCACCGGGGCCAGAGTTATTGAGGTTCCGGGGGCCGACAGCGCCAAGGCTGCAGATGAGCTGGCGGGCAAACTGCAAGGCCTGGTCGGCGAATGGGTGACGGTTACACGGCCCATGAAAACCGCAGAACTGAGGATCGCTGGTATTGACGAGTCCGTCACACCTGAAGAAGTGCAGAGGGTGGTGGCGCAAATGGGAAGTGTTCCACTGGAGCAGGTTAGAGCTGGTGCTATTCGGGCGGGACCCAGCGGGACTGGATCGATATTGGTCCGATGCCCTGTGACTACAGCGAAGCTACTCGTAGCAGAGGGAAGGATAGTCGTTGGGTGGTCGTCAGCCCGTGTTACCCTTTTGGAACCTATCCCGATGCGCTGCTTTAAGTGCATGGGGGTGGGTCACACAAGGGCTCTCTGCCCATCACCTGCCGACCGGAGCACTTTGTGCTTCAGATGTGGCAGGGAAGGGCACAAGGCGGCCTCGTGCTCGGATGAGCCTAAATGTGCAATCTGCACGCAAATGGGCAGGAAAGCTGGTCATGTTATGGGAGGGCTTAAGTGTTTCCCGCCTCCAACGAAGGGTAAGGAGGCTCCTTTGACTCGGGCCCCAGGCTCTTCAAGAGGTCGACAAGAACCGCCACAGGAGGACATCGAAATGGCGACTAATGACCATACGCCATAGCGAATTTCTGCAGGCCAATCTGAACCACTGCGCCCGTGCCCAGGACCTCCTGATACAACACATGGCGGAGTGGCAGATTCAAGTGGCGACAGCCGCCGAGCCCTACTTCATCCCTACTCAATCAAATTGGGCTGGTGACGTCGAGGGATCGGTGGCTGTTGTGGTGCCGGCACATGGAATTCCACTGGTTCCACAACGCAGCGGACCAGGGTTTGTAGCGGTCGTGTGGGGGGAGGTGACACTAATTGGAGTATACTTCTCCCCAAACAAACCCCTGTCTGCCTTCGAGGCTTATCTTAGAAGTCTCGAGCCAGTGGTGAGAGGTGCGGCCCCGACCCAGGTAATCCTGATGGGGGACCTAAATGCGAAGTCTGCGGCGTGGGGATCCCCCATAACAGATCTGAGGGGAGTTGAGTTGGAGAACTGGGCTGCCATGGTCGGCCTGGTCCTTCTCAACCAAGGACGCGCAAACACCTGTGTGCGACGGCAGGGGGGGTCAATAGTGGATGTCTCATTCGCTACCCCTGCCATCGCCTCACGTGCCCAGGATTGGCGCGTCCTCGAGGAAGTGGAGACTCTGTCAGACCATCGGTACATCCGGTGGAGAGTCTCCGCATCCTGCTCGTTGCCTCAAAGTCAGACCGGAGGAGGGAGAGTAGTGTTTCCGAGATGGTCCCTAGCCCGCCTCGACCGTGAAATGGTGGAGGAAGGAGCCATTGTTGAGGCCTGGAACGCAGCCACCCCGGTGCTGACTGATGTTGAGGAGAGGGCGAGGCGTTTCCGCATCGCATTGAAGAGGGTATGTGATGCAGCGATGCCCCGGACCAGGTGCCTCCCAGCCCGGAAGGCGGTTTACTGGTGGTCGCAAGAAATTGCTGCTCTCCGTTGCGACAGTAATCGGGCGCGCCGGGCTTACACCCGCTGCCGCCGAAGAAGGCCACTGGACGCGCCGGAAGAGGATCGCCTATATAAAGAGCTCCAGAGGGCAAAAAGGGCATTCCAGGTGGCCATCGCTAATGCCAAGGACTCCGCCAGCGAGGAGTTCCTGGCAACCCTGAATAGGGATCCATGGGGTCGGCCATACCGCATCGTCAGAGGTAAGATGCGGAGTGCCCCACCCATGAACTCCATGGAGCCGGAGCTCCTTAATCGGGTGGTGTCTGGACTCTTTCCTCAACCACCAGCTTTTACGCCCCCGACTATGACGATTCCATCATTCGGGGAGCGAGAAGAGTCGATGGAAGCCCCTCCGGTCACAGAGGATGAATTAGGAGAAGCGTAGAACCACCTGCGGCGGTGCAAGAAGGCACCGGGACCGGATGGAGTCCCGGGAAGAGTCCTGGCGCTGGCCTTGAGGCACCTCGGGAGCCACCTTAGGCAGTAGGAACATCGCTGGGTTTTAGTGGGTATTCTGGCCGCTTTATGCTGGTGAGTCCCACATACCCCTCCGGAAACGGCGCAGCTTCGGATGCGCTGTTTCCGGAGGGGATGCATAAACGCATTTCCCAGCGTTAAAAAAAAAAAAAAAAAAAAAAATAGGTTAGGTTAGATAACATCCAATCCTTATATTTTTTAATATCGCCAGATCAAACTTTTTTGTTTTTACTTACGTATTTACATTGACAGGTAACCGCAGTAATCAACGATTACCAATATAATATAGCTCCAGTCAAACCATTTGGCTTTACGTATGCACGTGCCCTGTGGGATCTAAACCGGATCTGCATGGTGGATTATACAATTTCTGTCATCGTTATACACCACACAGATTTTAGTACAGAGTTTATTATATATTAGCATACCCACGGAGATAGGAAATTTGGGGTCTGAGCCCCCAGTGGCTTGAACAGAACATTAAAGTGTCGGTCCCCGTTATTACTAACTTGTGATATTAAAAGTAGTTCTACTATAAGAGGGAGGAGGCGTGTACCCAGCAATGGGACATTCAAGCTATGGATGAAGATGATGGTGAATCACGTAGCAACGTCGCAAGTTTACCTCACTAACAGGATTCTACAAGGTATGTGTAGGAGCTTGTTCGTCGAGCAAGTATCTACGTCACCACGTACCACGAGCCAACTTTACAAAATATACGTCATTCAAGCATCTAAAGTAACAGGTAACCCCAGTAATCGTTATTACCAATATTACCCGTCTCACGTGGTCAACGTGAGCGATATGTCTCTAAGCGCAGACTTGATCGCATCGTAGGACGCGAAGGAGATGCCCACCGCGATGGGGCCCTTTACCCAATTCATGCTGAGCCCTTTGAAGAAACCCCGCCAACCCTCCGATCTGTGAGATGAAAATCTAATTTGTAAGATGTGATTACTTCCAAAAGTATATCGCCCAAGTATAGAACTTTTGGTATAACTAATGAAAGTTTTTAAATAGAATTTAAAATAATGGTTTGAAGCCAATAATTTGGTTTTAAATAGAAAGAAAAACTAAATGCATATAATTCCCATTACTTCATGTACACGTGTAAACCACTGTACTACTTAATAATGAGAAGTTGAACCTGGTGGATGAGACAGTTTTTCTAGAAATATCGTTAGATGCTAAATTTCAATGGGCTAAAATTCATGTACATAATTTATAGAACATCCTTTAGTTCTGCCGCCTAAGCAGTAAAGAGGTCACGCCATATGACAGACATAGAAACTGTTGGAATTGTCTTATGGGGTACTGCCTGGGTAAGAAGATAGGGGTAGAAATGCAGGTAATCAAAGTTATCGTTACCTGTAAACGGTGCGCAGCGTGGCCGCGATGGTGGGGTAGGGGTAGGTGCGGTCGGCGCGGCGCCGCGCGGTTTGCATGCGGCGCCGCACGATGTCCAGCGGGTACGACGCGGTCTGCGCGAGCGCGCCCGCCGCGCCGCCGAACGCCATGTTAGTGAGGCCTCGCGGGCTCGAGCCCGTGTACTCTGCGGAACAGATTTAGCTCGATTCATTCATTTAATTCATCCATTACAACTCAAGCCATCGACCGCATATTGCTAACTTCCCATTGACATTGCTATTCCAAGTAAACGGTAAAATGGTTTTATACACACGGGTTTTTCACGCCATTGGTTGCCTTGAAGAGATCGAGGCCACTGGCTTTTTAACCGACTTCAAGAAGGAAGAGTTTCTTAATTCGTCGGAATCTTTTTTTTTTAATGTATTACCCGATTACTCGAAGACGCCTGAACCGATTTGCTGTTATTAAAAAATCAACAATAATGTAACCCAAAGTAGCAAATTTTTTTTTGTATTTAAGTTCCTGGGCGTATGTTGAAGTCAGTTTTTTTTTTTAATTTAAAATAATGTATTTATTACGTATTATGTTATTTTGTTCTATACTTTGGTCTGTTGTATAATAAATGTGTATTCATTCATTAAGGTGCTTAATGTGTATATAAAACTTTAGAGATTATAGGTAATAAAATGGTAATACAAATTTTCCGCTCTCATAGTTCGCTCTTTCGTTCAATCGTTCTTTCGTTTACATATCATTCAACATGAACAGCTATTTGAAACGGAGCTCATCCGCGGAAGTATCACCACCATGTTTTATTCTGTCGCTGAGCAGCATTGTTGTAATGCAGCGTTCCGATCTAAAGCGCGTGATTACAGTCACACGAGCCCAAACACCTACCCACCAAATTGCTGCTGCTGTTTTAGTTACTTTCACAGCATTAGGTCAATACTATGGGATACTGCTGCTAAGGTAAGCAGTGGTTACCTGTACAAGGTGTTACATGCAATTCTACCCTTTGTAGCTATACCTATCCGCAACGGTATACGTCTCAAATTGAAGGACACGGGGCGACACGTCCCATTCATTTGTTCATTCACTCACATTCGGGCGTCGTGAGTTAAACACGTGTAGCAATGTCCCGCGACTCACCCAGGTACCAGTGCTTCAGCGAGTCGTAGGTGAAGAAAGACACCCCCGCGTAGGGGATCACCCCCAGCACAGTGGCGGGGTAGCCTCTGCGGACACGGAGACCAGTCCATTATTACCGGAAACAATTCGCTACTTTTCTTAATTTGTGAAACAGCTAAAAATTTGCGACTTTTTCTATAAAACCCCAGCGTACAGACAGTTGTCTGATTAAATCTGTACTCAAAGAATGGGATAAGTTATTAAAATAATACTATTTTTACAAAATTAAAATTAAAGCGAAGCAGCGTATCGTTGATAAGATAATTATACTAAAACAATGTCAGAATAAAATATACTGGTTGTTGTATGAAACAATAATAAATTGATTGAATTACATTGTAGTTTTGTTTGCTCCGAAAAATACAGAAGTTAAAAGATTAAAGGTGGAGAGCAATTAGATGAAATTTATTCGCTTAAACTAAGAAAGAATTGACAGGAGAAACGGCTAAAGGGCGAATATTTAAAGAATTTGCAAGGGATGATGATTACAATCAAGGTAAGGGGAGAATGCACAGCGAAGAGAGTACAGGGCCAGGGTATAGGGCTGAAATGATAAATTCACGGGAGATAAAAGCAAAGCAGCATTTAAGGGGGGTTGCAATACGGGAAGAGTCAACTAGGCTAAAGTGAGGTGAAGCAGGAAATGTGGCAAGGGTTTAAAGGCGTCAGACTGGAGAAAGGACAACTTAGAAAATTTTACAGTTATTGGGCCAAAATTTGATGGGGGTTGGGAGGGGAATACATACAATAGAGGTTACGGGTGGGGATGAGGGGAATACATCGTTGAGAGCAGAGTGGTTGGGAGGGGAAGAGCAGGGGTCCGAAGGTGAAGGAGGGGAAGAGCAGGGGTCCGAAGGTGAAGGAGGGGAAGAGCAGGGGTCCGAAGGTGAAGGAGGGGAAGAGCAGGGGTCCGAAGGTGAAGGACGGAAAGAGCAGGGGTCCGAAGGTGAAGGAGGGGAAGAGCAGGGGTCCGAAGGTGAAGGAGGGGAAGAGCAGGGTTCCGAAGGTGAAGGAGGGGAAGAGCAGGGGTCCGAAGGTGAAGGAGGGGAAGAGCAGGGGTCCGAAGGTGAAGGACGGGAAGAGCAGGGGTCCGAAGGTGAAGGACGGAAAGAGCAGGGGTCCGAAGGTGAAGGAGGGGAAGAGCAGGGGTCCGAAGGTGAAGGAGGGGAAGAGCAGGGGTCCGAAGGTGAAGGAGGGGAAGAGCAGGGGTCCGAAGGTAAGGAGGGGAAGAGCAGGGGTCCGAAGGTGAAGGACGGAAAGAGCATAGGTCCGAAGGTGAAGGAGGGGAAGAGCAGGGGTCCGAAGGTGAAAGAGGGGAAGAGCAGGGGGCCGAAGGTGAAGGAGGGGAAGGTCCGAAGGTGAAGGACGGGAAGAGCAGGGTTCCGAAGGTGAAGGAGGGGAAGAGCAGGGTTCCGAAGGTGAAGGACGGGAAGAGCAGGGTTTCGAAGGTGAAGGAGGGGAAGAGCAGGGTTCCGAAGGTAAAGGAGGGGAAGAGCAGGGTTCAGAAGGTGAAGGACGGGAAGAGCAGGGTTCCAAAGGTGAAGGACGGGAAGAGCAGGGGTCCGAAGGTGAAGGACGGGAAGAGCAGGGGTCCGAAGGTGAAGGACGGGAAGAGCAGGGTTCCGAAGGTGAAGGAGGGGAAGAGCAGGGGTCCGAAGGTGAAGGAGGGGAAGAGCAGGGGTCCGAAGGTGAAGGAGGGGAAGAGCAGGGGGCCGAAGGTGAAGGACGGGAAGAGCAGGGGTCCGAAGGTGAAGGAGGGGAAGAGCAGGGGTCCGAAGGTGAACGAGGGGAAGAGCAGGGGTCCGAAGGTGAAGGAGGGGAAGAGCCGGGGGCCGAAGTTGAAGGAGGGGAAGAGCAGGGGTCCGAAGGTGAAGGAGGGGAAGAGCAGGGTTCAGAAGGTGAAGGAGGGGAAGGTCCGAAGGTTGCTGGACGCCCGGCCCCTGATGTGCTATCGGTGCCTGGCACCGGGGCACATGGGTGCCCAGTGCAAGGCAGGGGTCGACCGCAGTGGTTTGTGCTATCGCTGCGGCCGACCGGGTCATAAGGCCCGTGAATGCTCCGCTACACCACATTGCGTGGTCTGTGCAGCGGATGGCAGAACGGCGAAGCATCGCGTGGGCAGCAAGTCCTGCGTATCCCCATCTGCGGGCAAGAAGAAGAGAGGGAAGGCAGGCCAGGCTACTGAGCAGTCTTCTTGCTCACCTCAGCAAGCGGAAACGCAGCAGGGGACTGAGGAGGTTCCAATGGCCGAAGACTAATAATGGACCTGAACCTCCTCCAGGCGAATATCAACCACTGCGCCAGAGCTCAGGACCTCCTCTTCCAGAGCATGGCGGAGTGGTTGATTCACGTAGCCGTGGTAGCTGAGCCCTATCGCGTCCCTTCTGGGGATAATTGGGTGGGAGATACGGAAGGAGTGGTTGCCATAACGTCCCGGTCCATAGTGGGCTCTCCAGCCTTCGATAACGTAGTGCGAGGTCGGGTATACGTCTCGGCTTTCGTTGACGACGTTATGGTAGTCGGAGTGTACTTCTCGCCTAATAAAAGTCTCGCTGACTTCGAACAGTTTCTTGCTGAAGTCGGCGTCCTGATAAGCAGAAGACGCTCCGGCCGCGTTCTTGTCGCTGGGGACCTCAATGCAAAATCTGTGGCATGGGGGTGTCCAGCGACGGATCCGCGTGGACGAGAGCTGGAGGAATGGGCGATGGCGACTGGCCTCACGGTCTTAAACCGAGGATCGGTAAACACATGCGTGCGGCAACAGGGCGGCTCCATTGTGGACGTCACTTTCGCAGATGCTGCCCTGGCGCGCCGTGTTCGGGGCTGGAAGGTGCTGGAGAACGTGGAGACGTTGTCGGACCACAGATACTTGAGGTTCGACATCTCCGCAAGTTCGGTTCTCCCGAGCGGTCCAACCCCCTTGCGAGAGGACGGTCCTCGTTGGTCGCTGTCGCGCATTGACCGGGACTTTTTGGTCGAGGTCGAGGTCCTTAACCGGCCGGACTGCGAGGAAGAAAACCTCTATAAAAATCACCCCGAATCCCAAGCGGCGGCGCACCGCGAGGGGATGCATGGCTGATGGGTAGTTCAGTCTCTAGTGCGACCCCCGTCAGGGTACCGGCCGACACCCTTTGGCGAGTTACGCTTTGGCTTATCTGGGTGCAGGGGGCACCACCCGGATGGACTGAATATTTCCCCCATACTCGTGGGATCAAATATGGAAATAAATAAAATTAGAAAGAATAGTAATATTAGAGGGCTAGAAGGCCCGCAAGGAGAGGAAGAGAGAGGAAGGAAGAGAGAAGGACAGGCTTACCGGCTGAAGATTGTTCTGCCTAAGCCAACGGAGGAGGAAAAGGTTAATGAGCTTCTAATGGACACTGATTCAGACGATAGTGACAGAGTTTTGGAGGCCTTAGTGGAGCCTTGGAAGGTAGCCGGAGCCGTATCAAAGCGGCCCCATGATCAGGTGGACTCACGGGAAGAGGAAGAAGGAGAGCCCTCGTTGAAGGCTGTCGCAGTGGAGCCTGAGACTGAGTCTGCAGTAACAACAAAGGCAAAGATTAAAGTGGGAAGGGCTCGGGCTGAAAGAGTAGATGAAGGTGTGCGAGAACGGAGTCCTATCAATAGGGCTAAAGTGGCCATGAATGTGGTTACCTGTACAAGGTGTTACATGCAATTCTACCCTTTGTAGCTATACCTATCCGCAACGGTATACGTCTCAAATTGAAGGACACGGGGCGACACGTCCCATTCATTTGTTCATTCACTCACATTCGGGCGTCGTGAGTTAAACACGTGTAGCAATGTCCCGCGACTCACCCAGGTACCAGTGCTTCAGCGAGTCGTAGGTGAAGAAAGACACCCCCGCGTAGGGGATCACCCCCAGCACAGTGGCGGGGTAGCCTCTGCGGACACGGAGACCAGTCCATTATTACCGGAAACAATTCGCTACTTTTCTTAATTTGTGAAACAGCTAAAAATTTGCGACTTTTTCTATAAAACCCCAGCGTACAGACAGTTGTCTGATTAAATCTGTACTCAAAGAATGGGATAAGTTATTAAAATAATACTATTTTTACAAAATTAAAATTAAAGCGAAGCAGCGTATCGTTGATAAGATAATTATACTAAAACAATGTCAGAATAAAATATACTGGTTGTTGTATGAAACAATAATAAATTGATTGAATTACATTGTAGTTTTGTTTGCTCCGAAAAATACAGAAGTTAAAAGATTAAAGGTGGAGAGCAATTAGATGAAATTTATTCGCTTAAACTAAGAAAGAATTGACAGGAGAAACGGCTAAAGGGCGAATATTTAAAGAATTTGCAAGGGATGATGATTACAATCAAGGTAAGGGGAGAATGCACAGCGAAGAGAGTACAGGGCCAGGGTATAGGGCTGAAATGATAAATTCACGGGAGATAAAAGCAAAGCAGCATTTAAGGGGGGTTGCAATACGGGAAGAGTCAACTAGGCTAAAGTGAGGTGAAGCAGGAAATGTGGCAAGGGTTTAAAGGCGTCAGACTGGAGAAAGGACAACTTAGAAAATTTTACAGTTATTGGGCCAAAATTTGATGGGGGTTGGGAGGGGAATACATACAATAGAGGTTACGGGTGGGGATGAGGGGAATACATCGTTGAGAGCAGAGTGGTTGGGAGGGGAAGAGCAGGGGTCCGAAGGTGAAGGAGGGGAAGAGCAGGGGTCCGAAGGTGAAGGAGGGGAAGAGCAGGGGTCCGAAGGTGAAGGAGGGGAAGAGCAGGGGTCCGAAGGTGAAGGACGGAAAGAGCAGGGGTCCGAAGGTGAAGGAGGGGAAGAGCAGGGGTCCGAAGGTGAAGGAGGGGAAGAGCAGGGTTCCGAAGGTGAAGGAGGGGAAGAGCAGGGGTCCGAAGGTGAAGGAGGGGAAGAGCAGGGGTCCGAAGGTGAAGGACGGGAAGAGCAGGGGTCCGAAGGTGAAGGACGGAAAGAGCAGGGTTCCGAAGGTGAAGGAGGGGAAGAGCAGGGGTCCGAAGGTGAAGGAGGGGAAGAGCAGGGGTCCGAAGGTGAAGGAGGGGAAGAGCAGGGGTCCGAAGGTGAAAGAGGGGAAGAGCAGGGGTCCGAAGGTAAAGGACGGGAAGAGCAGGGTGTTGTGTATTTAAGTTAACTTAGAAAATTATATGTGGGTAGACGGAAAACGTTTTACGAATAAACAGTCACAATCAAGCAGCTGGTCGTTTCATTACATGGTGACAGCGGTGCGGAGTATTTTCGTTAAATAGTGATTCCATTACACTGCTTGGGCGGAATATTATTAATATTTGCGTCGTATATTTACTTAACAACAAATGGAGCACGCAAGGCCTCCCGCGGACCTCGTTTTGGAGGGTGGTCCGGCAAGTCGGGCGGACGCGTGGCGCAAGTGGTACAAGCAGTTTAATGTATTTTTGAAAGCGTCAGGAGTACACAAGGAAACAAAGGATATACAGGCGAGTCTCCTTATTAATCTCGTGGGGCCTGATGGCTACGACATTTATTTACGAAGAGCAGGGGTCCGAAGGTGAAGGAGGGGAAGAGCAGGGGTCCGAAGGTGAAGGAGGGGAAGAGCAGGGGTCCGAAGGTGAAGGACGGAAAGAGCAGGGGTCCGAAGGTGAAGGAGGGGAAGAGCAGGGGTCCGAAGGTGAAGGAGGGGAAGAGCAGGGTTCCGAAGGTGAAGGAGGGGAAGAGCAGGGGTCCGAAGGTGAAGGAGGGGAAGAGCAGGGGTCCGAAGGTGAAGGACGGGAAGAGCAGGGGTCCGAAGGTGAAGGACGGAAAGAGCAGGGGTCCGAAGGTGAAGGAGGGGAAGAGCAGGGGTCCGAAGGTGAAGGAGGGGAAGAGCAGGGGTCCGAAGGTGAAGGAGGGGAAGAGCAGGGGTCCGAAGGTAAGGAGGGGAAGAGCAGGGGTCCGAAGGTGAAGGACGGAAAGAGCAGGGGTCCGAAGGTGAAGGAGGGGAAGAGCAGGGGTCCGAAGGTGAAAGAGGGGAAGAGCAGGGGTCCGAAGGTAAAGGACGGGAAGAGCAGGGTTCCGAAGGTGAAGGACGGGAAGAGCAGGGGTCCGAAGGTGAAGGACGGGAAGAGCAGGGTTCCGAAGGTGAAGGAGGGGAAGAGCAGGGGTCCGAAGGTGAAGGACGGGATGAGGAGGGGTCCGAAGGTGAAGGAGGGGAAGAGCAGGGGTCCGAAGGTGAAGGACGGAAAGAGCAGGGGTCCGAAGGTGAAGGAGGGGAAGAGCAGGGGTCCGAAGGTGAAGGAGGGGAAGAGCAGGGGTCCGAAGGTGAAGGAGGGGAAGAGCAGGGTTCCGAAGGTGAAGGAGGGGAAGGTCCGAAGGTGAAGGAGGGGAAGAGCAGGGGTCCGAAGGTGAAGGAGGGGAATAGCAGGGGTCCGAAGGTGAAGGAGGGGAAGAGCAGGGGTCCGAAGGTGAAGGAGGGGAAGAGCAGGGGTCCAAAGGTGAACGAGGGGAAGAGCAGGGGTCCGAAGGTGAAGGAGGGGAAGAGCAGGGGTCCGAAGGTGAAGGAGGGGAAGAGCAGGGTTCCGAAGGTGAAGGAGGGGAAGAGCAGGGTTCAGAAGGTGAAGGACGGGAAGAGCAGGGTTCCAAAGGTGAAGGACGGGAAGAGCAGGGGTCCGAAGGTGAAGGACGGGAAGAGCAAAGGTCTGAAGGTGAAGGAGGGGAAGAGCAGGGGGCCGAAGGTGAAGGAGGGGAAGAGCAGGGGTCCGAAGGTGAAGGAGGGGAAGAGCAGGGGTCCGAAGGTGAAGGAGGGGAAGAGCAGGGGTCCGAAGGTGAAGGAGGGGAAGAGCAGGGGTCCGAAGGTGAAGGAGGGGAAGAGCAGGGGTCCGAAGGTGAAGGAGGGGAAGAGCAGGGGTCCGAAGGTGAAGGAGGGGAAGAGCAGGGGTCCGAAGGTGAAGGAGGGGAAGAGCAGGGGTCCGAAGGTGAAGGAGGGGAAGAGCAGGGTTCCGAAGGTGAAGGAGGGGAAGAGCAGGGTTCCGAAGGTGAAGGAGGGGAAGAGCAGGGTTCCGAAGGTGAAGGACGGGAAGAGCAGGGTTCCGAAGGTGAAGGAGGGGAAGAGCAGGGGTCCGAAGGTGAAGGAGGGGAAGAGCAGGGGTCCGAAGGTGAAGGAGGGGAAGAGCAGGGGGCCGAAGGTGAAGGACGGGAAGAGCAGGGGTCCGAAGGTGAAGGAGGGGAAGAGCAGGGGTCCGAAGGTGAACGAGGGGAAGAGCAGGGGTCCGAAGGTGAAGGAGGGGAAGAGCCGGGGGCCGAAGGTGAAGGAGGGGAAGAGCAGGGGTCCGAAGGTGAAGGAGGGGAAGAGCAGGGTTCAGAAGGTGAAGGAGGGGAAGGTCCGAAGGTGAAGAAGGGGAAGAGCAGGGGTCCGAAGGTGAAGGAGGGGAAGAGCAGGGGTCCAAAGGTGAACGAGGGGAAGAGCAGGGGTCCGAAGGTGAAGGAGGGGAAGAGCAGGGGTCCGAAGGTGAAGGAGGGGAAGAGCAGGGTTCCGAAGGTGAAGGAGGGGAAGAGCAGGGTTCAGAAGGTGAAGGACGGGAAGAGCAGGGTTCCAAAGGTGAAGGACGGGAAGAGCAGGGGTCCGAAGGTGAAGGACGGGAAGAGCAAAGGTCTGAAGGTGAAGGAGGGGAAGAGCAGGGGTCCGAAGGTGAAGGACGGGAAGAGCAGGGGTCCGAAGGTGAAGGAGGGGAAGAGCAGGGTTCCGAAGGTGAAGGAGGGGAAGAGCAGGGTTCCGAAGGTGAAGGAGGGGAAGAGCAGGGGTCCGAAGGTGAAGGAGGGGAAGAGCAGGGTTCCGAAGGTGAAGGAGGGGAATAGCAGGGGTCCGAAGGTGAAGGAGGGGAAGAGCAGGGGTCCGAAGGTGAACGAGGGGAAGAGCAGGGGTCCGAAGGTGAAGGAGGGGAAGAGCCGGGGGCCGAAGGTGAAGGAGGGGAAGAGCAGGGGTCCGAAGGTGAAGGAGGGGAAGAGCAGGGTTCAGAAGGTGAAGGAGGGGAAGGTCCGAAGGTGAAGGAGGGGAAGAGCAGGGGTCCGAAGGTGAAGGAGGGGAAGAGCAGGGGTCCGAAGGTGAAGGAGGGGAAGAGCAGGGGTCCGAAGGTGAAGGAGGGGAAGAGCAGGGTTCCGAAGGTGAAGGAGGGGAAGAGCAGGGGTCCGAAGGTGAAGGACGGGAAGAGCAAAGGTCCGAAGGTGAAGGAGGGGAAGAGCAGGGTTCCTAAGGTGAAGGAGGGGAAGAGCAGGGTTCCGAAGGTGAAGGACGGGAAGAGCAGGGTTCCGAAGGTGAAGGAGGGGAAGAGCAGGGGTCCGAAGGTGAAGGACGGAAAGAGCAGGGGTCCGAAGGTGAAGGAGGGGAAGAGCAGGGGTCCGAAGGTGAAAGAGGGGAAGAGCAGGGGTCCGAAGGTAAAGGACGGGAAGAGCAGGGTTCCGAAGGTGAAGGACGGGAAGAGCAGGGGTCCGAAGGTGAAGGACGGGAAGAGCAGGGTTCCGAAGGTGAAGGAGGGGAAGAGCAGGGGTCCGAAGGTGAAGGACGGGATGAGGAGGGGTCCGAAGGTGAAGGAGGGGAAGAGCAGGGGTCCGAAGGTGAAGGACGGAAAGAGCAGGGGTCCGAAGGTGAAGGAGGGGAAGAGCAGGGGTCCGAAGGTGAAGGAGGGGAAGAGCAGGGGTCCGAAGGTGAAAGAGGGGAAGAGCAGGGGTCCGAAGGTAAAGGACGGGAAGAGCAGGGTTCCGAAGGTGAAGGACGGGAAGAGCAGGGGTCCGAAGGTGAAGGACGGGAAGAGCAGGGTTCCGAAGGTGAAGGAGGGAAAGAGCAGGGGTCCGAAGGTGAAGGAGGGGAAGAGCAGGGGTCCGAAGGTGAAGGAGGGGAAGAGCAGGGTTCCGAAGGTGAAGGAGGGGAAGAGCAGGGTTCAGAAGGTGAAGGACGGGAAGAGCAGGGTTCGCAAGGTATGTTCCAAACTCCACCGCCAAATATGGTGAACACTGTGAAGAAACAGGACCTAGTTGAGGAGCAGGAGCAGAGCCAGCACACATGTAAGCAGGTGAAAAAGCAGGTACCCCTAAAGGAGGAGCTTAGAAAAAGGCTTTTCGATGAAGTAGAACCAGCTACTAGTGTTAAGAGCACTAGCGGCCACGCAGTGGCACCGAGTAGGGCTTCTACACGCAATGGCACGTCGAGAAAGTCAAGTTCAGCATCCATCCGAGCAAGAAAGACACGGCTGGAACTAGAGGCAGCGGAGGCGAAAGCGCGTATTGAGATGCAGCTAATTGAGAAAAGGTTGCAAGCTGATATGGCAGCACTAGATGAGGAAGCATACAGTCCACTACCGGAGGAGCATGAGGTGCGTAGCAATAATAATAGTTCTGTAGAGAAATGGTTAGAGCACAGTCAGCACGAGCAGTCAGCACAGCCCGTCCAGCAGGATGGTTCAGATTTAGGCGAGCTGTGCCCGCCCGCCGCTATAGGCGGTGGCACTGATGGGACTGTACACATGCTGGCTAGCGCACTCAAAGAAATGGCAACTATTGCTAAGCACAACGCACCACATGCACAAACACATAAGTTTTTAAGCCGTATTAGCACACAGAAGGATCTACCAACGTTTGAGGGCGACCCCATGGACTGGCTTTATTTTAAGCAAGCTTACGACGAGTCCACAAAAGTATGTAGCTTTAGCCCCAGGGAGAATCTGTGGAGGCTACGTAGTTACCTCCGCGGACCAGCAAAGGAAGCCGTCACGGCGCTGCTGATTAGCGCCACCACACCGGACATAGTAATGTCAGCACTGGAGCTACAATTTGGTAACCCCGATATTATTATCACTAGAATAGTACAAGATGTCCAGAAGCTTCCAGCAATGGCACAGGAATATCATAAGGATATAGTCAAGTTTTCCGTTAAAGTTCAAAATTTCGTCGCAGCAGTCCTCGCTATCGGTGAAGATGAGTACCTAAAAAACATGAATATCATGTCGGCCGTGTTGTCTAAGTTCCCAACGGTTTTGTTAT
Source organism: Pararge aegeria (assembly GCF_905163445.1). Taxonomy (NCBI): domain Eukaryota; kingdom Metazoa; phylum Arthropoda; class Insecta; order Lepidoptera; family Nymphalidae; genus Pararge; species Pararge aegeria. The sequence goes on along the minus strand of NC_053204.1, from coordinate 110,299 downwards.
CAAAATGGACGGACTACAGCTATCCGCTTATAACCGACGGATCTAAAGCCAAACTCGTAATATTATCCGATTTTTTAAAAGAGGAAGCAGTTAAAACTACAAAAACCGCGATTAATATTAATAGCATCAAAGCCGATCAAAACTTTTCAAAGCGAAAATATGCCGTAAACTATGTAAACAAATCTCATGTGTTATTACAAAGCGAATCTAACACGGACGCGGGTATGAAATGTCGGTTTTGCTACAGCGGGCCGAAACACAATCTACCAGGGCTTTGGTTTCAGACACATCATTCCATATGGATATTGCTGCGCCAACCTTGCCCTCAATTTTGCTACCATCTGTATAGATTCTCACTGCTTGATCGTTGTGCCTGTTTACTTCTTCCTGATCCGTGAGGCTTGTGAATTTGTAGTCTCTATTTGTTGCCGGATGTGGTAGTGTGGCATACTTGGCACTTCTTTCTACCTCCCTGTCCCCCAGCTCCGGCAGAGTAACACCCCTTCTCACTTCATACAGAGAGGCTGCTTCCCAAACTCTGAGATCGAGGGGAAGTATCCCCGCCAGGAGCAGAACGGCGTTCAAGGAGACCGTTCGGTAGGCCCTTACCATTTTCTGCCCAAAACCTCTCGGATCACCGCTACATTCGGTTCGAGGTTTCCTCCATCCCGGCGGCTACCCGAATAGTGAGCCGACCCGTGCCCGGGGACAGCCCTCGATGGGCTGTCCCCGGGCACGTGACGTGAGGAGGAAGCCGAGTGCCTCGGCCAGGCCATGTTGCAAGTTTGCGACGCGGCCATGCCACGGATCGGTCCTCAGCCTCCGAGGGGTGCAGTGTACTGGTGGTCCAGCGAAATAGCGCAGTTGCGCAAATCTTGCGTGGCTGCGAGACGCCAGTACACCCGGTGCAGACGACGGCGTCAGCGGAACGCAGACGCGGAGCAGCGCCTGTACGGCAATTACCGGGAAGCCGTCGGGACCTTGAAGGTGGCAGTGGCAACAGCCAAGAATCTGGCGGAGGAGGAGATGCTGGCTAGCCTCGACGCCGATCCCTGGGGCCGGCCATACAAAATGGTTAGGCGTAAGCTTCGCCCCAGGGCCCCACCGCTAACTGAATCTCTTCAGCCTCAGCAACTGGAGTTAGTGGTGGGGACTCTGTTCCCCAGGAGGGATGGCTTGGAGCCACCGTGTATGGCGCCACCCATCGGTGCTGCGGACGCGTCTTTTACGGGCGCGCCCGAAGTCACCGAGGGAGAACTGAGGGCGGCGCTGCTGCGGCTTCGAGCCAAAAACACTGCTCCGGGACCCGACGGCATTCCCGGCCGGGCCTGGGTCGTGGCTTTGGGTCGTGGAGACTCTGTCAGACCATCGGTACATCCGGTGGAGAGTCTCCGCATCCTGCTCGTTGCCTCAAAGTCAGACCGGAGGAGGGAGAGTAGTGTTTCCGAGATGGTCCCTAGCCCGCCTCGACCGGGAAATGGTGGAGGAAGGAGCCATTGTTGAGGCCTGGAACGCAGCCACCCCGGTGCTGACTGACGTTGAGGAGAGGGCGAGGCGTTTCCGCATCGCATTGACGAGGGTATGTGATGCAGCGATGCCCCGGACCAGGTGCCTCCCAGCCCGGAAGGCGGTTTACTGGTGGTCGCAAGAAATTGCTGCTCTCCGTTGCGACAGTAATCGGGCGCGCCGGGCTTACACCCGTTGCCGCCGAAGAAGGCCACTGGACGCGCCGGAAGAGGATCGCCTATATAAAGAGCTCCAGAGGGCAAAAAGGGCATTCCAGGTGGCCATCGCTAATGCCAAGGACTCCGCCAGCGAGGAGTTCCTGGCAACCCTGAATAGGGATCCATGGGGTCGGCCATACCGCATCGTCAGAGGTAAGATGCGGAGTGCCCCACCCATGAACTCCATGGAGCCGGAGCTCCTTAATCGGGTGGTGTCTGGACTCTTTCCTCAACCACCAGCTTTTACGCCCCCGACTATGACGATTCCATCATTCGGGGAGCGAGAAGAGTCGATAGAAGCCCCTCCATTCACAGAGGATGAATTAGGAGAAGCGTGGAACCACCTGCGGCGGTGCAAGAAGGCACCGGGACCGGATGGAGTCCCGGGAAGAGTCCTGGCGCTGGCCTTGAGGCACCTCGGGAGCCACCTTAGGCAGCTATTTAATGACTGCCTGGAGGCGGGGCGGTTCCCGAGAGTATGGAAACAGGGACGCTTGGTGCTGTTGCGGAAGGAGGGTCGTTCTCCTGATTCTCCTTCGGCATACAGACCAATTGTCCTTATTGATGAGGTGAGCAAGATGCTGGAGAGAGTTCTGGCCTCTCGTATTAACCAGCACCTCGCTCTGCAGGGCCCTGATCTTTCGGAACACCAGTACGGCTTTAGGGTAGGCAAGTCGACGATAGATGCCGTTGGTGCTCTGAAAAGTTTCTGCGAAGGAGCGCAGAAGGAAAGCGACGGGGTATTGGCGGTATCACTAGATATCGCCAATGCCTTTGGCACCCTGCCGTATAGCGTGGTAGAGGAGGCGCTCCAATATCATCGGGTGCCCCTGTACCTGCGCCGAATGATAGGGCACTACCTGGAGGAAAGGGTAGTGGTCTATCAGGGAAAGGACGGGGCGAGGCAGGAGAGGCGTATGGCTTGTGGGGTTCCGCAGGGATCGGTTCTCGGACCCCTGCTGTGGAACCTGGGCTTTGATTGGGCAATTCGTCCGGTTCTGCTGCCCCGGATGGTAATTATTTGTTACGCGGACGACACCATGGTTGCCGTCCGGGGAAGCAGTTATGAGGAGTCGGTGAGGAGGGCTACGGTGGCCACCGAGCTGATGGTCACCCGAATTGGCATGTTGGGGCTCAAAGTTGCCCTTCCAAAGACGGAGGCCGTCCTATTCGGGGGAACGTGTTGTCGTCGGTGTAGTATATGCAGCTGATGGTGTGCCGTGACACCGCAACAATCGCGTGGGGAATTTCGTCGTGGATACGCGACTTTTTGGCCGTAGTGCGCACTATCACCACATATTCGGATGTCAGACCCTGGGCCTCGTGGATGGTGTTCACTCGTGATCCCTGTCCCGTTCCATATCCCAAGGACTTCAAGAGAGCCTTTTCTTTTTGGGTATGGGTAAGGTACAAGGTGTTAATTGTCTCTTTAGGGATCTCGGCACCAGTGTAGTCCTTCAGGGTCAGGGACTGTATCCGAACGTTGGACGAGTATATGCCATCATACACTTCGTTGAGCGCATACGCCACGTCCATGGGGTTTCTGTGCGTGCACAACAGTTGTTTGCTGATAGTGAGGAATACGCTAGGGCGGGAGTACTTTAATGAGAAAGCGTTACTACGGTCGATGAAGGGCACCTGGTTTTCGTCGCCAATTATGAGCATTTCGCTGGCATGAGCAAGTTTCGCGGCCATAATTATCGATCCTGGGTGGCTCATGAGAGCTTCATCCACGATGAGGCGCTCGCAGTGCCTCTCGCTTTGCTCTTTGAATCCATTTACCAAGACCGATGCCATGGTGCGGACTTTGAGTGTTGATGCCGCTCCGTACTTTGCCTGCAGCTTCTCCTTCAAATCCTTTTTGGCCTCCGTGGTTGCTGTTAGAACCACGTCACGATTTATCTCGAAGTTCCTCACTATCCAGGTGGTCTTCCCACAGCCAGGAACTCCGTTTACCCAGGTGATTTTGGGTGCTTTCCAGGATTTCAGGGGCTCCTTCTCGTCCTTCGCTATCTTATTGCCTTGTTCGAGGATTCTCTGTCCCAGCATTATGTTGGTGCATTTTGCCAGGACAACTATTGGGTCGGTGGATGGTGTTTTGAACCGCGGCTTATTATCTTCTGCTTCCGCCTCTTCGTCCACCTCGACAAAACCTGCTGTTGCGCTGTATGCGGCCATGTGGTCGAGTTCTTCTACATTTCCATGTAGAGTTTGCCGACGTCCGTTGTCGTAAATAACCGCTTCAGCTTCCTGGAGTCTCACCGTCAAGAGGCCAGTGTTTTGATGTTTGTAGGCCTGCAGGATGTCATGGCAGGTCTTCCGGCTGACCTCTAGCTCAGCTTTGATGAGAGCCATGAACTCCAAGAATGCATTCATGATGTGGTCCATTGGTGTTACTACGACTCCGAGGGTCGGCGGTTCGACCAGGCCTTTTTCGGCGTTAGTCCGTTTGTCGCTGGGTGAAGTTTTGGGCTGTGGCCTGGGCTTCAAGAAAGCGGCCAGTGCACTGCCCACCTCTTGCGTCATTGACTCGGCTCTCTTTTTTGATTTTTCGCCAGACATGCTTGCTATTGCCGATTTGAACGTGCTGATGGCTGTTTTAAAGGCACGTGTCGGCGCAGAGGTTGTCTGGGAGGACTCCCCTTGAGTTTTCTCGGCCTCCTGCCACTTTTGTGTCAGCTGTTCCGCGCCGCTTTTCCGCTCCTGAGTAACCATGATGGTGGGTGGAACATTTTCCCAGTCAGGTGTTTCGCTGGGTTTTTTCCTGGGTTTGAGGTAACTAAGGTCCTCTCCCCTGTTTTCGTAGACAACTACCTGGTGCTTTTTCGATGCGTCTATGCAACCAAGGTAGTCCTCTATTGTTCCTTTTGTATAGCCCACCGCCATGGCGTCGACGCTAATTATTCGGGCAGGTGTGTCGCACGTGCTGCAGAATGATGTTAGTACTGAGCTGGCCCTGGCAAATGGTGGTTCCAGTAGATTCCAGTTGAATATTGCGACAACTTTGTTCTTTGTGCGCAATATTCTACAGGGTTGTTGAGCTACTGTAACTTCTGGCAGGGCTTCATAGATTCTGCGTCGAATTGTATTTTTGGAAGTGCTTCCGTTCGCTAGCGCTGCGAGTCCTGGCGATATCATCACCCTGCTCGAGTCGCTCGCGATGCAGAAGCCTATCCCCAATCTCTCAGAGCTGTTATCCATAAACAGTGCCACACCACGGGTTCTTAACCCCGGATTTCCCCTTTCTGCCATTAGCAAGAGCTGCCTGGTAGGCATATCCTGCACCGGGCAGGGTTGTTGGGGTAACGGGGCCTGGGTGGTCCTGCTCAAGTCTGGGCTTGGCGGCGTCGGGTTGCTGTTTCTCCTGACGGCAATGAGGAAGATCTTCTCCACATACCTCAGGAAGTCTGGTCTTCTCTCTGGATCCGCTACGAGATCGTGGAAGCTTCTAGTTGAGATTTCCCGATCGATTTGATGTTCGAGCTCGTAGCGATGGTTCGAGAATCTTGGGCATTCTACTATAAGGTGTTCGGCAGTTTCTGTTTCGTTTGGGTCACATTCGCAGGCTGGGCTATCTTTTAGCCTAAAGGCACCCCTCGTATTCATGTTCTAACCTAACCTAACCTAAATCTAGTTTTGACACCTTTAGACTTTAGATTCAAGATTTAATGTGAATATATGCATTAATAAAAACTCATTACTATATTTTAATACTAGTTATGCTGCTGTTGATGCACTGATGAAAGCCAGATAGCTAGATCAGTGTTTAGTTAGTCGTAGTTGCCGGTGGGCTGAGGTCTAAAGGAATCCAAACTAGTTTTAAAAGGTTAGGTTAGGTTAGGTTAGGTTAGGTTAGGTTAGGTTAGGTTAGGTTAGGTTAGGTTAGGTTAGGTTAGGTTAGGTTAGGTTAGGTTAGGTTAGGTTCCCGTGTGGGGTTGCTAGTCCCCCATCGGGCGCGTCCCCGGGTGGTGGATAGGGGAATGCCTCCCAGATATGGGGGGTACCGGGGAAACCCGGCGCGAACCAAAACTAGCACGAGGCGGGGTGGGGCGCTTCTGTGCGCTGCCACTGAGGGTGGGGCGCTTCTGTGCGCTGCCACTGAGGGTGGGGCCTTACAGGCCGCGAGGAAGGACAACCTCGGTAAAAAAATCACCGGTGTGGGTGGAAACGCCCAGCGCGGTGGGCTCTCCGGTCGTAGTACTAGACGTCGTATGATAGTGCATGCTTCGGCACGACAGCCGCGTTCTTATTTTGTTATCGATAGCTCAGGTAGAAAATATAGACGCAATCGGCGTCATCTTATTCGAGCCGAACATCCTACGGGAGGCCAGTCACCTCTTCCTTCTTTTGGAGAGAAGGAGGAAGGTGATGATAGTGCTGATCGTGTCAGTATGTACGGCGACGCTGAGGGTAATATTAGTGGAACTGAGGAGCCTCTGGTTTACGGCGAGGCTAACTCTAGGTCGGCAAGTAGCTCGCCCAGTGGCACCGAACGAACTCGAAAGGCTGCAAACAGAGCTCGCGATCAGCTGGCATTGTTTTTTAAAAAAAAATAATGTATTAGTTATGTAATAATCAAGGGAAACATGTCTTATTTGGTAATATAGTGATATTGTCATAATATAGTGGTGGTAATTTAAGTAGCATAACTATTATCTTTAGTTTATTTAAGGGGAAAGATGTTGTGTATTTAAGTTAACTTAGAAAATTATATGTGGGTAGACGGAAAACGTTTTACGAATAAACAGTCACAATCAAGCAGCTGGTCGTTTCATTACACAGGGTTCCGAAGGTGAAGGACGGGAAGAGCAGGGGTCCGAAGGTGAAGGACGGGAAGAGCAGGGTTCCGAAGGTGAAGGAGGGGAAGAGCAGGGGTCCGAAGGTGAAGGACGGGATGAGGAGGGGTCCGAAGGTGAAGGAGGGAAAGAGCAGGGGTCCGAAGGTGAAGGACGGAAAGAGCAGGGGTCCGAAGGTGAAGGAGGGGAAGAGCAGGGGTCCGAAGGTGAAGGAGGGGAAGAGCAGGGGTCCGAAGGTGAAAGAGGGGAAGAGCAGGGGTCCGAAGGTAAAGGACGGGAAGAGCAGGGGTCCGAAGGTGAAGGACGGGAAGAGCAGGGCTCCGAAGGTGAAGGAGGGGAAGAGCAGGGGTCCGAAGGTGCAGGAGGGGAAGAGCAGGGGTCCGAAGGTGAAGGAGGGGAAGAGCAGGGGTCCGAAGGTGAAGGAGGGGAAGAGCAGGGTTCCGAAGGTGAAGGACGGGAAGAGCAGGGTTCCAAAGGTGAAGGACAGGAAGAGCAGGGGTCCGAAGGTGAAGGACGGGAAGAGCAGGGTTCCGAAGGTGAAGGAGGGGAAGAGCAGGGGTCCGAAGGTGAAGGAGGGGAAGAGCAGGGGTCCGAAGGTGAAGGAGGGGAAGAGCAGGGTTCCGAAGGTGAAGGACGGGAAGAGCAGGGTTCCGAAGGTGAAGGAGGGGAAGAGCAGGGGTCCGAAGGTGAAGGAGGGGAAGAGCAGGGGTCCGAAGGTGAAGGAGGGGAAGAGCAGGGTTCCGAAGGTGAAGGAGGGGAAGAGCAGGGTTCAGAAGGTGAAGGACGGGAAGAGCAGGGTTCCGAAGGTGAAGGACGGGAAGAGCAGGGGTCCGAAGGTGAAGGAGGGGAAGAGCAGGGGTCCGAAGGTGAAGGAGGGGAAGAGCAGGGGTCCGAAGGTGAAGGAGGGGAAGAGCAGGGTTCCGAAGGTGAAGGAGGGGAAGAGCAGGGTTCAGAAGGTGAAGGACGGGAAGAGCAGGGTTCCGAAGGTAAAGGACGGGAAGAGCAGGGGTCCGAAGGTGAAGGACGGGAAGAGGAGGGGTCCGAAGGTGAAGGAGGGGAAGAGCAGGGGTCCGAAGGTGAAGGAGGGGAAGAGCAGGGTTCCGAAGGTGAAGGAGGGGAAGAGCAGGGGTCCGAAGGTGAAGGAGGGGAAGAGCAGGGTTCCGAAGGTGAAGGACGGGAAGAGCAGGGTTCCGAAGGTGAAGGAGGGGAAGAGCAGGGGTCCGAAGGTGAAGGAGGGGAAGAGCAGGGGTCCGAAGGTGAAGGAGGGGAAGAGCAGGGTTCCGAAGGTGAAGGAGGGGAAGAGCAGGGTCCGAAGGTGAAGGACGGGAAGAGCAGGGTTCCGAAGGTGAAGGAGGGGAAGAGCAGGGGTCCGAAGGTGAAGGAGGGGAAGAGCAGGGGTCCGAAGGTGAAGGAGGGGAAGAGCAGGGTTCTGAAGGTGAAGGACGGGAAGAGCAGGGTTCCGAAGGTGAAGGAGGGGAAGAGCAGGGGTCCGAAGGTGAAGGAGGGGAAGAGCAGGGGTCCGAAGGTGAAGGAGGGGAAGAGCAGGGTTCCGAAGGTGAAGGAGGGGAAGAGCAGGGTTCAGAAGGTGAAGGACGGGAAGAGCAGGGTTCCGAAGGTGAAGGACGGGAAGAGCAGGGGTCCGAAGGTGAAGGAGGGGAAGAGCAGGGTTCCGAAGGTGAAGGAGGGGAAGAGCAGGGTTCAGAAGGTGAAGGACGGGAAGAGCAGGGTTCCGAAGGTGAAGGACGGGAAGAGCAGGGTTCCGAAGGTGAAGGAGGGGAAGAGCAGGGGTCCGAAGGTGAAGGACGGGAAGAGCAGGGGTCCGAAGGTGAAGGAGGGGAAGAGCAGGGGTCCGAAGGTGAAGGAGGGGAAGAGCAGGGTTCCGAAGGTGAAGGAGGGGAAGAGCAGGGTTCCGAAGGTAAAGGACGGGAAGAGCAGGGGTCCGAAGGTGAAGGAGGGGAAGAGCAGGGGTCCGAAGGTGAAGGAGGGGAAGAGCAGGGGTCCGAAGGTGAAGGAGGGGAAGAGCAGGGGTCCGAAGGTGAAGGACGGGAAGAGCAGGGTTCCGAAGGTGAAGGAGGGGAAGAGCAGGGGTCCGAAGGTGAAGGAGGGGAAGAGCAGGGGTCCGAAGGTGAAGGAGGGGAAGAGCAGGGTTCCGAAGGTGAAGGAGGGGAAGAGCAGGGTCCGAAGGTGAAGGACGGGAAGAGCAGGGTTCCGAAGGTGAAGGAGGGGAAGAGCAGGGGTCCGAAGGTGAAGGAGGGGAAGAGCAGGGGTCCGAAGGTGAAGGAGGGGAAGAGCAGGGTTCTGAAGGTGAAGGACGGGAAGAGCAGGGTTCCGAAGGTGAAGGAGGGGAAGAGCAGGGGTCCGAAGGTGAAGGAGGGGAAGAGCAGGGGTCCGAAGGTGAAGGAGGGGAAGAGCAGGGTTCCGAAGGTGAAGGAGGGGAAGAGCAGGGTTCAGAAGGTGAAGGACGGGAAGAGCAGGGTTCCGAAGGTGAAGGACGGGAAGAGCAGGGGTCCGAAGGTGAAGGACGGGAAGAGGAGGGGTCCGAAGGTGAAGGAGGGGAAGAGCAGGGGTCCGAAGGTGAAGGAGGGGAAGAGCAGGGTTCCGAAGGTGAAGGAGGGGAAGAGCAGGGGTCCGAAGGTGAAGGAGGGGAAGAGCAGGGTTCCGAAGGTGAAGAACGGGAAGAGCAGGGTTCCGAAGGTGAAGGAGGGGAAGAGCAGGGGTCCGAAGGTGAAGGAGGGGAAGAGCAGGGTTCCGAAGGTGAAGGAGGGGAAGAGCAGGGGTCCGAAGGTGAAGGAGGGGAATAGCAGGGGTCCGAAGGTGAAGGAGGGGAAGAGCAGGGGTCCGAAGGTGAAGGAGGGGAAGAGCAGGGGTCCGAAGGTGAACGAGGGGAAGAGCAGGGGTCCGAAGGTGAAGGAGGGGAAGAGCAGGGGGCTGAAGGTGAAGGAGGGGAAGAGCAGGGGTCCGAAGGTGAAGGACGGGAAGAGCAGGGGTCCGAAGGTGAAGGAGGGGAAGAGCAGGGTTCCGAAGGTGAAGGACGGGAAGAGCAGGGTTCCGAAGGTGAAGGAGGGGAAGAGCAGGGGACCGAAGGTGAAGGAGGGGAAGAGCAGGGTTCCGAAGGTGAAGGAGGGGAAGAGCAGGGGGCCGAAGGTGAAGGAGGGGAAGGTCCGAAGGTGAAGGACGGGAAGAGCAGGGTTCCAAAGGTGAAGGACGGGAAGAGCAGGGGTCCGAAGGTGAAGGACGGGAAGAACAGGGTTCCAAAGGTGAAGGACGGGAAGAGCAGGGGTCCGAAGGTGAAGGACGGGAAGAGCAGGGGTCCGAAGGTGAAGGAGGGGAAGAGCAGGGTTCCGAAGGTGAAGGAGGGGAAGAGCAGGGGGCCGAAGGTGAAGGAGTGGCAGTGGCAACAGCCAAGAATCTGGCGGAGGAGGAGATGCTGGCTAGCCTCGACGCCGATCCCTGGGGCCGGCCATACAAAATGGTTAGGCGTAAGCTTCGCCCCAGGGCCCCACCGCTAACTGAATCTCTTCAGCCTCAGCAACTGGAGTTAGTGGTGGGGACTCTGTTCCCCAGGAGGGATGGCTTGGAGCCACCGTGTATGGCGCCACCCATCGGTGCTGCGGACGCGTCTTTTACGGGCGCGCCCGAAGTCACCGAGGGAGAACTGAGGGCGGCGCTGCTGCGGCTTCGAGCCAAAAACACTGCTCCGGGACCCGACGGCATTCCCGGCCGGGCCTGGGTCGTGGCTTTGGGTCGTGGAGACTCTGTCAGACCATCGGTACATCCGGTGGAGAGTCTCCGCATCCTGCTCGTTGCCTCAAAGTCAGACCGGAGGAGGGAGAGTAGTGGTTCCGAGATGGTCCCTAGCCCGCCTCGACCGGGAAATGGTGGAGGAAGGAGCCATTGTTGAGGCCTGGAACGCAGCCACCCCGGTGCTGACTGACGTTGAGGAGAGGGCGAGGCGTTTCCGCATCGCATTGACGAGGGTATGTGATGCAGCGATGCCCCGGACCAGGTGCCTCCCAGCCCGGAAGGCGGTTTACTGGTGGTCGCAAGAAATTGCTGCTCTCCGTTGCGACAGTAATCGGGCGCGCCGGGCTTACACCCGTTGCCGCCGAAGAAGGCCACTGGACGCGCCGGAAGAGGATCGCCTATATAAAGAGCTCCAGAGGGCAAAAAGGGCATTCCAGGTGGCCATCGCTAATGCCAAGGACTCCGCCAGCGAGGAGTTCCTGGCAACCCTGAATAGGGATCCATGGGGTCGGCCATACCGCATCGTCAGAGGTAAGATGCGGAGTGCCCCATCCATGAACTCCATGGAGCCGGAGCTCCTTAATCGGGTGGTGTCTGGACTCTTTCCTCAACCACCAGCTTTTACGCCCCCGACTATGACGATTCCATCATTCGGGGAGCGAGAAGAGTCGATAGAAGCCCCTCCATTCACAGAGGATGAATTAGGAGAAGCGTGGAACCACCTGCGGCGGTGCAAGAAGGCACCGGGACCGGATGGAGTCCCGGGAAGAGTCCTGGCGCTGGCCTTGAGGCACCTCGGGAGCCACCTTAGGCAGCTATTTAATGACTGCCTGGAGGCGGGGCGGTTCCCGAGAGTATGGAAACAGGGACGCTTGGTGCTGTTGCGGAAGGAGGGTCGTTCTCCTGATTCTCCTTCGGCATACAGACCAATTGTCCTTATTGATGAGGTGAGCAAGATGCTGGAGAGAGTTCTGGCCTCTCGTATTAACCAGCACCTCGCTCTGCAGGGCCCTGATCTTTCGGAACACCAGTACGGCTTTAGGGTAGGCAAGTCGACGATAGATGCCGTTGGTGCTCTGAAAAGTTTCTGCGAAGGAGCGCAGAAGGAAAGCGACGGGGTATTGGCGGTATCACTAGATATCGCCAATGCCTTTTGCACCCTGCCGTATAGCGTGGTAGAGGAGGCGCTCCAATATCATCGGGTGCCCCTGTACCTGCGCCGAATGATAGGGCACTACCTGGAGGAAAGGGTAGTGGTCTATCAGGGAAAGGACGGGGCGAGGCAGGAGAGGCGTATGGCTTGTGGGGTTCCGCAGGGATCGGTTCTCGGACCCCTGCTGTGGAACCTGGGCTTTGATTGGGCAATTCGTCCGGTTCTGCTGCCCCGGATGGTAATTATTTGTTACGCGGACGACACCATGGTTGCCGTCCGGGGAAGCAGTTATGAGGAGTCGGTGAGGAGGGCTACGGTGGCCACCGAGCTGATGGTCACCCGAATTGGCATGTTGGGGCTCAAAGTTTCCCTTCCAAAGACGGAGGCCGTCCTATTCGGGGGAACGTGTTGTCGTCGGTGTAGTATATGCAGCTGATGGTGTGCCGTGACACCGCAACAATCGCGTGGGGAATTTCGTCGTGGATACGCGACTTTTTGGCCGTAGTGCGCACTATCACCACATATTCGGATGTCAGACCCTGGGCCTCGTGGATGGTGTTCACTCGTGATCCCTGTCCCGTTCCATATCCCAAGGACTTCAAGAGAGCCTTTTCTTTTTGGGTATGGGTAAGGTACAAGGTGTTAATTGTCTCTTTAGGAATCTCGGCACCAGTGTAGTCCTTCAGGGTCAGGGACTGTATCCGAACGTTGGACGAGTATATGCCATCATACACTTCGTTGAGCGCATACGCCACGTCCATGGGGTTTCTGTGCGTGCACAACAGTTGTTTGCTGATAGTGAGGAATACGCTAGGGCGGGAGTACTTTAATAAGAAAGCGTTACTACGGTCGATGAAGGGCACCTGGTTTTCGTCGCCAATTATGAGCATTTCGCTGGCATGAGCAAGTTTCGCGGCCATAATTATCGATCCTGGGTGGCTCATGAGAGCTTCATCCACGATGAGGCGCTCGCAGTGCCTCTCGCTTTGCTCTTTGAATCCATTTACCAAGACCGATGCCATGGTGCGGACTTTGAGTGTTGATGCCGCTCCGTACTTTGCCTGCAGCTTCTCCTTCAAATCCTTTTTGGCCTCCGTGGTTGCTGTTAGAACCACGTCACGATTTATCTCGAAGTTCCTCACTATCCAGGTGGTCTTCCCACAGCCAGGAACTCCGTTTACCCAGGTGATTTTGGGTGCTTTCCAGGATTTCAGGGGCTCCTTCTCGTCCTTCGCTATCTTATTGCCTTGTTCGAGGATTCTCTGTCCCAGCATTATGTTGGTGCATTTTGCCAGGACAACTATTGGGTCGGTGGATGGTGTTTTGAACCGCGGCTTATTATCTTCTGCTTCCGCCTCTTCGTCCACCTCGACAAAACCTGCTGTTGCGCTGTATGCGGCCATGTGGTCGAGTTCTTCTACATTTCCATGTAGAGTTTGCCGACGTCCGTTGTCGTAAATAACCGCTTCAGCTTCCTGGAGTCTCACCGTCAAGAGGCCAGTGTTTTGATGTTTGTAGGCCTGCAGGATGTCATGGCAGGTCTTCCGGCTGACCTCTAGCTCAGCTTTGATGAGAGCCATGAACTCCAAGAATGCATTCATGATGTGGTCCATTGGTGTTACTACGACTCCGAGGGTCGGCGGTTCGACCAGGCCTTTTTCGGCGTTAGTCCGTTTGTCGCTGGGTGAAGTTTTGGGCTGTGGCCTGGGCTTCAAGAAAGCGGCCAGTGCACTGCCCACCTCTTGCGTCATTGACTCGGCTCTCTTTTTTGATTTTTCGCCAGACATGCTTGCTATTGCCGATTTGAACGTGCTGATGGCTGTTTTAAAGGCACGTGTCGGCGCAGAGGTTGTCTGGGAGGACTCCCCTTGAGTTTTCTCGGCCTCCTGCCACTTTTGTGTCAGCTGTTCCGCGCCGCTTTTCCGCTCCTGAGTAACCATGATGGTGGGTGGAACATTTTCCCAGTCAGGTGTTTCGCTGGATTTTTTCCTGGGTTTGAGGTAACTAAGGTCCTCTCCCCTGTTTTCGTAGACAACTACCTGGTGCTTTTTCGATGCGTCTATGCAACCAAGGTAGTCCTCTATTGTTCCTTTTGTATAGCCCACCGCCATGGCGTCGACGCTAATTATTCGGGCAGGTGTGTCGCCCGTGCTGCAGAATGATGTTAGTACTGAGCTGGCCCTGGCAAATGGTGGTTCCAGTAGATTCCAGTTGAATATTGCGACAACTTTGTTCTTTGTGCGCAAAGTGTGTACTATCAAAACGCAAGAAGTATACGAGGTAAACTAGAAAGTCTTTACTTGAATAGCATGTCGTGCGAGTACGATATAATAGTTATAACGGAAACTTGGCTAAACAGTAGTGTATTTGATGCTGAAATATTAAATGATAATTATAATATTTTCCGGAGGGATAGATGCAGTTCTAGTAGTTCAAAGAAAGAGGGTGGGGGGATTTTAATAGCGGTCTTAAAGAAATTTAGTTCCTCTCGTAATAGTTGTTGGGAGAGTGAATGTGAGGACCTCTGGGTCACGGTTTCGACCGGCAATGCTTCTCATGCAGTTCACATTTGCGCCGTTTATCTGCCTCCTCCCCCAATTTTCTGTAAGCTCGATCAAATGCTGTCATCTATAAGCGAAGCTATATACAGAACGAATAGCGATGTTCTCCTCCTCGGAGATTTTAATCTCGGTTTCATAAACTGGGCTGAAGCTACATCAAACTTAGATATAACTTTTACCCAGCCAACTTATATTAACTCCAATTTAGGGCATCTTCTCACAGATTTTATCAACCTACATAATTTTAAGCAATATAACAGCATTGTCAACAAAGACAATAAAATCTTAGATTTAATTTTATGCAATGGGGCATTACAAGCTAGAGTATGCTCTGCAGATGTTTCGCTAAGCAAAATTGACCCGTATCATCCTCCATTGCTTTCTGTTGTAAATTTTCACAAAGATCAATTCCTTAGTCCAAATAAAATTAAAAAGCTGAATTTTTACCGAGCTGACTATATAATTATAAACGAACGGTTGAGGGGCATAAATTGGGATACAATTTTTGATGACACTGATACTGTTAATCAAATGGTAGATACATTCTATGACGTAGTTAAGGGGCTAATACTCAAACACGTACCTAAAACAGCAGCCAGGCGAAGTTGTTATCCTTCTTGGTATACTTTTAACCTAATTAGGTTAATAAAGGAGAAGGAGACTTACCGTCTTAAATACAAGAAAAACAAATGCCCGCTGGCCAAACTTGATTTTCAGGAAGCTAGAAAATTGTGTCACAATCTAATAGATCGTTGCTACGCTAATTACAAAAAAAGCATTGAAGATCATATTTGTAAAAATAACATGAAGATACTGTGGTCATTTTTAAAATCGAAAAGGAAAAGCCAGGGAACGATTCCAAATGTTATGACATTTAACGGAAAAAAAATATCATCTCCTTCAACGATTTGTGGCGCTTTCGCTGAACATTTTTCGGCCGTTTACACACAGCCTGTCTATACTGATGATAGAGCAAGAACAAGTGCTGCCCTCACAACAATCTCATGCCCAGTCACAAATAAAAATTCCTTACTTACAATATCTTTGGGTCTCAAGGCAGTAGAAAAAGCCTTGAAGAAATTGGATAAGAATAAAGGAGCAGGTCCTGATGAATTACCAGCCATTTTCATTAAAAATTGCGCCGCAACTCTGGCTTATCCACTTTACCTTATTTTTAATCGCTCTCTTGCCACTGGGATATTTCCAGACAAATGGAAATTTGCTAATGTTGTACCAATTCCTAAAAGTGGGCAAGCGGATGATATACTTAATTATAGACCAATTTCCCTGTTATCTCATGTAAGCAAAGTCTTCGAATCTTTAATATGTCCGTATCTTTCGTTTCAATTGCAGTCCATCCTAATTGCTCAACAACATGGTTTTCGAAATAAAATGTCAACAGTATCAAATTTGACTGAATACACGACTCAAATAATAGATAACATTGATAAGGGATATCAAGTCGATGCTATTTATATGGACGTAAGTAAGGCATTCGATCGGGTCGACCATATGATTTTAATATCCAAATTGTATGATGCTGGTATTCAGGGAACTTTGCTCTCTTGGCTCTCATCTTATTTGTCGTGCAGGCAGCAGAAGGTTGTAGTTTGTGGCTACGAATCAGATCCGTTCAGGGTTCCATCTGGCGTCCCACAAGGGTCCCACCTTGGCCCTATGTTGTTTTTAGTGTATATTAACGATGTGTGCGATAACATTAAATCTTCCAATTTCACCTTGTTTGCTGATGATTTGAAAATTTTTAAAGCTATAAAAACTCCTTTAGACTCTGATTATCTTCAAAATGACTTAAATAGCATATCAAACTGGTCTGTTAAAAATAAATTGCCTCTTAATATTAAAAAATGCCAACATATTAAATTTACAAAAAAACGCATGCCTCTTCAAACTTCTTATTATCTTAATAATCTGTTGCTTGACGAGGTGTATACTGTTAGAGACCTAGGTGTTATTTTGGATAAAAAATTGTCATTCAATACACACATAAATCAATTAATCAGTAAATGCTACAAATTACTGGGGTTTCTTTGGCGAAATTGTAAAACATTCAATTCTTGTCTGGCTCTCAAAACCGTCTACTTTGCATTAATTCGGGGTCTCTTAGAGTATTGCTCCAGCATTTGGAATCCACTATATAAGGATCCTATTCTAAGGATTGAAAGAATCCAAAAACGTTTTCTTTTCTTGTTGTCAGTTCATCAAAAAAAACAATTAGTTTTAACCTCATATAGCGAAAGATTAAACTTCTTTAAATTAA
The DNA here is from genome assembly GCF_905163445.1 of Pararge aegeria. NCBI lineage: Eukaryota > Metazoa > Arthropoda > Insecta > Lepidoptera > Nymphalidae > Pararge > Pararge aegeria. Next base: position 94,043 of record NC_053204.1, on the reverse strand, counting down.
CTTCATTAGAAAGTCGTCGTTGGGTATCCGATCAAGTATTTCTCTACAAAATTTTAAATAATAAAATCAACTGTCCAAATATTTTGACCAAAATTAAATTTACTGTTCCGCGTAAAAATGCGCGCCTCGGTAACTTCAAACCGTTCGTTGGCAAGTTGTATAGAACTAATTTGGGCACTCACAGTATCCTGGCTAGGATTTGCCGAGAGCACAACAAGCTATTCCAAGCTACTCGTGCCGACATCCACTCATGTTCTCTTCAGCAATACAAAACAATTCTGCAACAATATATTAGTACAGCTAGTAGATAATTGCCTCGTACATTTCTGTTTTGTTTTAATTTAAGTTATGTTTTTGTTTCCTGTTTTTAACTTCATCTTACAGTGTTTCCTTCGTTACAACAATAATATTATTGTAAACTTGCGAACCCGCACTTGTGTGTTTGTTTTTTTTTTAGATACGCATGCCGGTTTGCCAGTAATTGGGTTTACACTACAACTTTATGTTTCTCAATTTTGTAGTTCCTAAGCTTGTTTCAGTGTATAATCTGTTGGTGAACCTAATAAATAAATAAATAAATAAATAAATAAATAAATATTCTACAGGGTTGTTGAGCTACTGTAACTTCTGGCAGGGCTTCATAGATTTTGCGTCGAATTGTATTTTTGGAAGTGCTTCCGTTCGCTAGCGCTGCGAGTCCTGGCGATATCATCACCCTGCTCGAGTCGCTCGCGATGCAGAAGCCTATCCCCAATCTCTCAGAGCTGTTATCCATAAACAGTGCCACACCACGGGTTCTTAACCCCGGATTTCCCCTTTCTGCCATTAGCAAGAGCTGCCTGGTAGGCATATCCTGCACCGGGCAGGGTTGTTGGGGTAACGGGGCCTGGGTGGTCCTGCTCAAGTCTGGGCTTGGCGGCGTCGGGTTGCTGTTTCTCCTGACGGCAATGAGGAAGATCTTCTCCACATACCTCAGGAAGTCTGGTCTTCTCTCTGGATCCGCTACGAGATCGTGGAAGCTTCTAGTTGAGATTTCCCGATCGATTTGATGTTCGAGCTCGTAGCGATGGTTCGAGAATCTTGGGCATTCTACTATAAGGTGTTCGGCAGTTTCTGTTTCGTTTGGGTCACATTCGCAGGCTGGGCTATCTTTTAGCCTAAAGGCACCCCTCGTATTCATGTTCTAACCTAACCTAACCTAAATCTAGTTTTGACACCTTTAGACTTTAGATTCAAGATTTAATGTGAATATATGCATTAATAAAAACTCATTACTATATTTTAATACTAGTTATGCTGCTGTTGATGCACTGATGAAAGCCAGATAGCTAGATCAGTGTTTAGTTAGTCGTAGTTGCCGGTGGGCTGAGGTCTAAAGGAATCCAAACTAGTTTTAAAAGGTTAGGTTAGGTTAGGTTAGGTTAGGTTAGGTTAGGTTAGGTTTTTTTTTTTTTTTTTTTTTTTTTTTTTAAATAAAGATTACAACTCCACGGACTGTTTCCTCCGTGCCTTTTTTTAGGTTATCTCTTTTTTTATTAGTTTATTTTATTTTAAATTGCACTTTGACAAGACGTGCTTCTACATGCATCCTTACATCTAGTGAGTGACAAAATAACGCCAGACGCAGCAATTAAACTAAACTTAGCTAACTTATGCCTATGAATTTTTTTTTTTTTTTTTTTTTTTTTTAATAATGTATTAGTTATGTAATAATCAAGGGAAACATGTCTTATTTGGTAATATAGTGATATTGTCATAATATAGTGGTGGTAATTTAAGTAGCATAACTATTATCTTTAGTTTATTTAAGGGGAAAGATGTTGTGTATTTAAGTTAACTTAGAAAATTATATGTGGGTAGACGGAAAACGTTTTACGAATAAACAGTCACAATCAAGCAGCTGGTCGTTTCATTACACAGGGTTCCGAAGGTGAAGGACGGGAAGAGCAGGGGTCCGAAGGTGAAGGACGGGAAGAGCAGGGTTCCGAAGGTGAAGGAGGGGAAGAGCAGGGGTCCGAAGGTGAAGGACGGGATGAGGAGGGGTCCGAAGGTGAAGGAGGGAAAGAGCAGGGGTCCGAAGGTGAAGGACGGAAAGAGCAGGGGTCCGAAGGTGAAGGAGGGGAAGAGCAGGGGTCCGAAGGTGAAGGAGGGGAAGAGCAGGGGTCCGAAGGTGAAAGAGGGGAAGAGCAGGGGTCCGAAGGTAAAGGACGGGAAGAGCAGGGGTCCGAAGGTGAAGGACGGGAAGAGCAGGGTTCCGAAGGTGAAGGAGGGGAAGAGCAGGGGTCCGAAGGTGCAGGAGGGGAAGAGCAGGGGTCCGAAGGTGAAGGAGGGGAAGAGCAGGGGTCCGAAGGTGAAGGAGGGGAAGAGCAGGGTTCCGAAGGTGAAGGACGGGAAGAGCAGGGTTCCGAAGGTGAAGGAGGGGAAGAGCAGGGGTCCGAAGGTGAAGGAGGGGAAGAGCAGGGGTCCGAAGGTGAAGGAGGGGAAGAGCAGGGTTCCGAAGGTGAAGGAGGGGAAGAGCAGGGTTCAGAAGGTGAAGGACGGGAAGAGCAGGGTTCCGAAGGTGAAGGACGGGAAGAGCAGGGGTCCGAAGGTGAAGGAGGGGAAGAGCAGGGGTCCGAAGGTGAAGGAGGGGAAGAGCAGGGGTCCGAAGGTGAAGGAGGGGAAGAGCAGGGTTCCGAAGGTGAAGGAGGGGAAGAGCAGGGTTCAGAAGGTGAAGGACGGGAAGAGCAGGGTTCCGAAGGTAAAGGACGGGAAGAGCAGGGGTCCGAAGGTGAAGGACGGGAAGAGGAGGGGTCTCCGGTCTTCATGGCCGGTGAGCGCTGGCTTCGGCCACCGTCGGGCAACCCGTAATCCGCTCTGAGCGGAACCGGGGGTCCCGCGCACTGAGCGTGGGGCTGCGAGGAAGACAACCTCTATAAAAAATTACCCCAATCCTAAGGTTTGATGCCCGCCGATGGGATGCATGGTTGCTGGGAGTGCAGCCACTAGGGTGTCTGGGAAGGGTCCCCATTAGGCCTAAAAAACAAAATGGAAGTACGAACTGGAAATAAATCTACCCGGGAGGGTCCCCGCGAGGGGGAATCCCTTGGTGCGTCGCTAGTGGCGCATCGGCCCCATGTATACGGGGGGGCCACCATTCGTAAGGAAGAGGAGAAGATTGTGGGGGGTTTAGGGATAGATGGAAACGTGCAAGGGGGGAAAGAATTGGTAGTGGCCTTAGAGAGGTGCGAAGTTTTAGCACAGAGGCACGAGAGAGAAATGCGTAAGGAGGAAGAGTTAGAATTGGGGGGGAAATTTTGGATGGATGTAGGAGAAGGGGGGAGGAAGAGGAGCGGAACTGAAGAGGCGGCGTCGGAATCCGACTGCAGCCTTATAACCGTCGAGAGCAGGCCCAGATCGGGCTCAGGCTCGTCGGTAGCGTTTTCAGTGTCCGATATGACAGGAGTGAAGCGCCCACGCCTCAGTGAAGGCGATGATATGTCGACTGACGAGGAAAGGCCGGGGACACCAGTCCCTGTAAGAGGTAGAGGGCGTCCACCTACCCATGGGCGTTATGTCGGCATTGGCAAGGCCAGGGAGGCCCTTAATATGGAAAAAAGAGCCGAGGCGAAAGCCCAGGCCAAACAAAAGGCGGAGGATGACCTCCTCAAGGAGGCCGCCGTCGCCCGTTTTCGGCGGGAGGCGCGCAAAGAAGTGTCATCTCCATTCGGGCAACGTGTGGATGAAAAGACCGCAGCCCGACTGCAGGACCAGGTCTGGGAAGACTTGGACCTTATTAGAAAGGTGGCCACTAAGTCTGCCCACTTGAAGGGCACCTTCGTGCGTGACCTGAAAGACGCTGCGGCTTCCATCAAGGAGACTGTAGAAGCCCTCGGGTCGCGCACCGTTTCGGATGAGACGCGGCGACTGCAGGCGGACAACACACGCCTGCAAGCCGAGATGGCTAGCCTCCGCAGAGAGCTGGCCCAATTACGGACAGAGATGGAGGGTATGCGGAAGCAGGGTTCCGCTCACTCTTCCCCGGACAAGACAGAGGAGGCGCCCCCTGCAATGCGTCCTCCTCAACAAGGCAAAACTGGCCGCCCTGGGGTTACCCCAGCTGCGCCTTCATTGGAGGAGATTTGTCGTACGGTGATGGTCCAGGTCGGAGGAATGTTGAATGCCCGCCTGGAGTCACTAGAGGACAGACTCCTCCCAGAGAGGAACCTCCGGCCGCCTTTGGCGACCGACAAAAGGCGAGACGGGCGCACATATGCTGCCGCGGCATCGGGATCTCCAGGCACCGCAAAACCGCCTACTGAAAGCGCACCTAAGGGGCCCGCCCGATCTGAACACAGCAGGCTCGCAGGGCAGGCGCCCTCGGCACCACCTCATCGCCCAGCTGGGTCCTCGTGGAGTCAGCCACGGGCACGGATGACGACAGACCCTTCTACTTCCTCTTCTACTCCACCTTCCGCGGAGAAGAAGAAAAAGAAGAAGAAGAAAAAGAACGGGAATCAGGAGGCTGGCCCACACCAGGGGAAGAGCCAGTCGTCGGAATGGACGAAAGTAGGTCCCAAGAAGCGACCTGATGCGAAAAGTCGCGCCAGCAAACTCCGCACACCTCGGTCATCAGCAGTCATCTTAACGCTGCAACCGGGGGCGGAAGAAAGGGGCGCGACTTATGCAAAAGTTATTGCCGCTGCGAAGGCGAGAATAAATGCAGCAGACATTGGCGCACAAGGAGTCCGACTCCGAAAGGCAGCTACAGGAGGCCGCCTGTTCGAATTCCCCGGGGCCTCCAGTGCTGAGAAGGCGGACTCCTTGGCTAGAAAGCTCAGAGAGGTCTTGAGTGACGAGGTCGTTCGGGTCTCTAGACCTACGAAGTCTGTTGACCTGCGGATCACAGGCCTGGACGACTCCGTCACCAGCGCCGAGGTTATCGCAGCGGTGGCAACGGTAGGAGGATGTCCCGTCGAGCAAGTGCGTTCTGGCGAAGTTGTCAGTGGCTACGACGGGCTAGGGGCAGTGTTAGTGCACTGTCCCGTTGCAGCTGCCAAGAAGGTAGTAGCAGGAGGAAGGCTCCTCGTGGGATGGGTGTCGGCCCAAGTAAAGTTGCTGGACGCCCGGCCCCTGATGTGCTATCGGTGCCTGGCACCGGGGCACATGGGTGCCCAGTGCAAGGCAGGGGTCGACCGCAGTGGTTTGTGCTATCGCTGCGGCCGACCGGGTCATAAGGCCCGTGAATGCTCCGCTACACCACATTGCGTGGTCTGTGCAGCGGATGGCAGAACGGCGAAGCATCGCGTGGACAGCAAGTCCTGCGTATCCCCATCTGCGGGCAAGAAGAAGAGAGGGAAGGCAGGCCAGGCTACTGAGCAGTCTTCTTGCTCACCTCAGCAAGCGGAAACGCAGCAGGGGACTGAGGAGGTTCCAATGGCCGAAGACTAATAATGGACCTGAACCTCCTCCAGGCGAATATCAACCACTGCGCCAGAGCTCAGGACCTCCTCTTCCAGAGCATGGCGGAGTGGTTGATTCACGTAGCCGTGGTAGCTGAGCCCTATCGCGTCCCTTCTGGGGATAATTGGGTGGGAGATACGGAAGGAGTGGTTGCCATAACGTCCCGGTCCATAGTGGGCTCTCCAGCCTTCGATAACGTAGTGCGAGGTCGGGTATACGTCTCGGCTTTCGTTGACGACGTTATGGTAGTCGGAGTGTACTTCTCGCCTAATAAAAGTCTCGCTGACTTCGAACAGTTTCTTGCTGAAGTCGGCGTCCTGATAAGCAGAAGACGCTCCGGCCGCGTTCTTGTCGCTGGGGACCTCAATGCAAAATCTGTGGCATGGGGGTGTCCAGCGACGGATCCGCGTGGACGAGAGCTGGAGGAATGGGCGATGGCGACTGGCCTCACGGTCTTAAACCGAGGATCGGTAAACACATGCGTGCGGCAACAGGGCGGCTCCATTGTGGACGTCACTTTCGCAGATGCTGCCCTGGCGCGCCGTGTTCGGGGCTGGAAGGTGCTGGAGAACGTGGAGACGTTGTCGGACCACAGATACTTGAGGTTCGACATCTCCGCAAGTTCGGTTCTCCCGAGCGGTCCAACCCCCTTGCGAGAGGACGGTCCTCGTTGGTCGCTGTCGCGCATTGACCGGGACTTTTTGGTCGAGGTCGAGGTCCTTAACCGGCCGGACTGCGAGGAAGAAAACCTCTATAAAAATCACCCCGAATCCCAAGCGGCGGCGCACCGCGAGGGGATGCATGGCTGATGGGTAGTTCAGTCTCTAGTGCGACCCCCGTCAGGGTACCGGCCGACACCCTTTGGCGAGTTACGCTTTGGCTTATCTGGGTGCAGGGGGCACCACCCGGATGGACTGAATATTTCCCCCATACTCGTGGGATCAAATATGGAAATAAATAAAATTAGAAAGAATAGTAATATTAGAGGGCTAGAAGGCCCGCAAGGAGAGGAAGAGAGAGGAAGGAAGAGAGAAGGACAGGCTTACCGGCTGAAGATTGTTCTGCCTAAGCCAACGGAGGAGGAAAAGGTTAATGAGCTTCTAATGGACACTGATTCAGACGATAGTGACAGAGTTTTGGAGGCCTTAGTGGAGCCTTGGAAGGTAGCCGGAGCCGTATCAAAGCGGCCCCATGATCAGGTGGACTCACGGGAAGAGGAAGAAGGAGAGCCCTCGTTGAAGGCTGTCGCAGTGGAGCCTGAGACTGAGTCTGCAGTAACAACAAAGGCAAAGATTAAAGTGGGAAGGGCTCGGGCTGAAAGAGTAGATGAAGGTGTGCGAGAACGGAGTCCTATCAATAGGGCTAAAGTGACCATGAATGTGGTTACCTGTACAAGGTGTTACATGCAATTCTACCCTTTGTAGCTATACCTATCCGCAACGGTATACGTCTCAAATTGAAGGACACGGGGCGACACGTCCCATTCATTTGTTCATTCACTCACATTCGGGCGTCGTGAGTTAAACACGTGTAGCAATGTCCCGCGACTCACCCAGGTACCAGTGCTTCAGCGAGTCGTAGGTGAAGAAAGACACCCCCGCGTAGGGGATCACCCCCAGCACAGTGGCGGGGTAGCCTCTGCGGACACGGAGACCAGTCCATTATTACCGGAAACAATTCGCTACTTTTCTTAATTTGTGAAACAGCTAAAAATTTGCGACTTTTTCTATAAAACCCCAGCGTACAGACAGTTGTCTGATTAAATCTGTACTCAAAGAATGGGATAAGTTATTAAAATAATACTATTTTTACAAAATTAAAATTAAAGCGAAGCAGCGTATCGTTGATAAGATAATTATACTAAAACAATGTCAGAATAAAATATACTGGTTGTTGTATGAAACAATAATAAATTGATTGAATTACATTGTAGTTTTGTTTGCTCCGAAAAATACAGAAGTTAAAAGATTAAAGGTGGAGAGCAATTAGATGAAATTTATTCGCTTAAACTAAGAAAGAATTGACAGGAGAAACGGCTAAAGGGCGAATATTTAAAGAATTTGCAAGGGATGATGATTACAATCAAGGTAAGGGGAGAATGCACAGCGAAGAGAGTACAGGGCCAGGGTATAGGGCTGAAATGATAAATTCACGGGAGATAAAAGCAAAGCAGCATTTAAGGGGGGTTGCAATACGGGAAGAGTCAACTAGGCTAAAGTGAGGTGAAGCAGGAAATGTGGCAAGGGTTTAAAGGCGTCAGACTGGAGAAAGTACAACTTAGAAAATTTTACAGTTATTGGGCCAAAATTTGATGGGGGTTGGGAGGGGAATACATACAATAGAGGTTACGGGTGGGGATGAGGGGAATACATCGTTGAGAGCAGAGTGGTTGGGAGGGGAAGAGCAGGGGTCCGAAGGTGAAGGAGGGGAAGAGCAGGGGTCCGAAGGTGAAGGAGGGGAAGAGCAGGGGTCCGAAGGTGAAGGAGGGGAAGAGCAGGGGTCCGAAGGTGAAGGACGGAAAGAGCAGGGGTCCGAAGGTGAAGGAGGGGAAGAGCAGGGGTCCGAAGGTGAAGGAGGGGAAGAGCAGGGTTCCGAAGGTGAAGGAGGGGAAGAGCAGGGGTCCGAAGGTGAAGGAGGGGAAGAGCAGGGGTCCGAAGGTGAAGGACGGGAAGAGCAGGGGTCCGAAGGTGAAGGACGGAAAGAGCAGGGGTCCGAAGGTGAAGGAGGGGAAGAGCAGGGGTCCGAAGGTGAAGGAGGGGAAGAGCAGGGGTCCGAAGGTGAAGGAGGGGAAGAGCAGGGGTCCGAAGGTGAAAGAGGGGAAGAGCAGGGGTCCGAAGGTAAAGGACGGGAAGAGCAGGGTGTTGTGTATTTAAGTTAACTTAGAAAATTATATGTGGGTAGACGGAAAACGTTTTACGAATAAACAGTCACAATCAAGCAGCTGGTCGTTTCATTACATGGTGACAGCGGTGCGGAGTATTTTCGTTAAATAGTGATTCCATTACACTGCTTGGGCGGAATATTATTAATATTTGCGTCGTATATTTACTTAACAACAAATGGAGCACGCAAGGCCTCCCGCGGACCTCGTTTTGGAGGGTGGTCCGGCAAGTCGGGCGGACGCGTGGCGCAAGTGGTACAAGCAGTTTAATGTATTTTTGAAAGCGTCAGGAGTACACAAGGAAACAAAGGATATACAGGCGAGTCTCCTTATTAATCTCGTGGGGCCTGATGGCTACGACATTTATTCTACTTTTAAATTTTCAAAGGACGAAAATCAAGATGATATCGATGTTTTGGTAACGAAATTTAATGAGTATTTTGGAACAAAACACAGTACGACCATGGCCAGATTTCGATTTTTCACACGCAATCAAGAAGTTGGTGAGAATATAGACGCATACGTCACGGCATTACGCATACTTAGTCAGCATTGCGAATTCGAACACCTGGAGGATGGATTAATAAGAGATCGCATTGTGTGTGGTGTCTCGGACAACACAGTGAGAGACAGATTATTAAGAACGGACAATCTGACCTTGGAAAAGGCGATGAAGATTTGTCATGCCAACGAAGTGTCGCTTACAGAGGGTAAGCAAATCGAAGTCGTCAAAAGTACGGAATCTTCGGCGGCCGGTGCGGCGGTTGATGCGTTGTTCAACGCAAAGTCGCGCGCGCGGGCCGGAGGCGGCGGCGCGGCAGTTGCCGGACGCCTCGCCGGTGCTAGCGGCGCGCGCATACAGTGCAGCGAGAATTCACCGGGTCGCCGGTTCGATTCCCGGTTACACACAAATAGTGGTTTGAAGTGTTGTGTGTCGTGTGGAATCGATCATGTTGGTCAATTTCAGTGCCCAGCCAAATTTGTGAAGTGTTTTATTTGTAATCGTCGGGGCCATTTTAAACGGTTTTGTCCAGTCAAATTTAATAACAAAGTGTTCGAAGTAAGTGAAGAATTCAAAGACGACCTATTTTATGTGTCTACTCTGGACGATGTTAACCAGAATTTAAACAATAAGTGGTTTGAAACATTGTTTTTATGTAAAAATGGTATGGCGGAAAATTTTAAATTAGATTCCGGTTCTGACTTAAATGTATTATCACTTAAAACGTTTAAAAAATTAGGTTACTCAATTAATGATTTAAAACCGTGTGAATTAAGAGCTCAATCGTTTTGCGGAAATTATTTACCAATATTGGGGGCATTGGAAATGCCTTGGTTGTACAAACATAATAAGTATATTATTAAATTCATCATATCTAAGGATGATTGTCAGAGTGTGCTTGGAAAAGACACCTGTGAGAATATAGGCGTCATCAAGCGAATTTTCGCGATTAATATAGATACCTATAGCGATTTGTTTCGAGGTGTAGGAAAATTGCCAGGGAAATATAGAATAATAATTGATAAAGAAGTATGTCCGTCGATATGCCCAGTTCGTAAAATACCAATAGGTGTAAGGGATAAATTAAAAGGTGAACTAAATAATATGGAGCAGATGGGTATAATTAGGAAAGTGTCACATCCAACGCCTTGGGTAAACGCCATAGTTCTGCCAGCGAAGAAAGACGGTAGCGTGCGCGTGTGCCTCGACCCGCGGCCGCTCAACCGCGCCATTCGCCGCGCGCACTACCCGCTACCCACGCTCACCGAGATAGCTACTGCGCTGCGCGGTGCTAAGTATTTTAGCAAATTAGATGCGCGTTCAGGATTTTGGATGGTCCAGCTAGATGACCAAAGTGCAGACCTATGCACATTCGGTACTCCTTTTGGTCGTTATCAGTTTCTTCGCCTACCGTACGGCGTAAGTTGTGCTAGTGAAGTGTTTCACGCAAAGATCCGCCAAATTCTAGAGGATCTAGAAGGAGTAGAATCGTTTATTGACGATATTATAGTTTACGGGAGCACTATTGAAGAGCACGATATAAGATTAAGGAGATTATTAGATAGGGCTCGTGAAGTAGGTATTAGGTTCAATCGGGAGAAATGTGAGTTTCACGTGCAGCAAGTTACGTACTTAGGACATACGTTTAGTGAGAAGGGCATGCAAATTGATAAAAATAAATTGCTAGCAATAAAAGATATGCCCTGTCCGTGCGACAGAGGATCGTTGGAGAGATTTTTGGGCATGACGAATTATTTGTCGAAGTTTATTGCGGACTATGCTAATATCGCAAGTCCCCTTAGAAGCCTTTTACGAAAAGGTATAGAGTGGTATTGGGATAGCAACCATGCGGCTGCAGTGTCAGCGCTGAAGGAAGCGCTGTGCCGCGCGCCGGTCCTGGCTCTGTACTCGGCCGATGAGCCCGTGCTGCTGACAGTGGACGCCAGCGCCAGCGCACTCGGCGCAGCGTTGCTGCAGGCCGGCCGCCCGGTGGAGTTTGCGTCGGTGACGCTTTCAGAGACGCAGACTCGATATGCTCAAATAGAAAAAGAGTTGCTGGCGATAGTCTTTGCATTAGAAAGGTTTCATCAGTACGTATACGGGAGGTCGGACGTCACGATAGAAACCGATCATAAGCCGCTAGAAACTCTTTTCAAAAAATCTTTAGATGGGGTTCCAGCGCGCTTGCAGCGTATGATGTTGCGTATTCAGTGTTACACTTTCAATGTAATTTACAAACCGGGGAAATATATGTACCTTGCTGACACATTGTCTCGGGCGGCCCTGGAGGAACCTATGGATGATAAACTTTCGTCTGAAATTGACGCGCAGGCGTGTTTTATTATTAACAATGTACCATTTAGTGACAGTAAAATACAAAGCGTTCGTAACGCGACAGGTACGGATCCAGAATGTAAAATTTTAGTTAATTATGTTTTATTTGGATGGCCGCGTTATAGATACGATGCAGATCATTTAGTCCGGGCACATTGGTCATACAGAACGTCATTTGAATATATAGGGGGTGTCTTATTTAAGGATAACCTGGTATTCATACCGCGTAAACTGCGGGGTGTTATGCTGGAGCGTGTACACGAAGGCCACCTCGGTATAGACCGATGTAAGCGGCGCGCGCGTGACGTCATGTTTTGGAATGGTATGTCTCGCGACGTGGAGCAAAAGGTACGCACGTGTGCTGCGTGTGCTGAACACGCCGCTAGGCCAGCGAGAGAATCGATGATTTCTCATTCAATACCTAATCTGCCGTGGAGAAAGGTTGGCTCGGATATATTCCTGTTTCGTCAAAAATACTTTTTAATACTAGTAGACTATTTCTCAAATTTCATAGAAGTCAGTCCTATATCTAACGCAGGATCCAGGGCGGTTATATTAGCCATGAAAGAGCAGTTCGCAAGGCACGGAATAGTTGATGAGCTCATAACTGACAACGGTCCTGCCTATTCCTCCAAAGAATTTCGTCAGTTTAGTGTTGACTGGTGTTTCAGACACACCACCACATCGCCTAATTATGCACAGGCGAACGGGCTTAGTGAAAGGGCGGTACAGACTGTGAAAAATATTATAAAAAAGTCAATCATGACCGGATCAGATTTTTATCTCGGTTTGCTTAATTTCAGGTCGACTCCGCGTGACGGAGTTAGTTCACCGGCTCAGTTGTTAATGGGTAGACGATTAAATACAAGACTCCCGGTGCATATAAATAAATTGATGCCAGAAAGAAACAATAATTCCGATTATATCAATATAAATAACAATCGTTTACGTGCTAAACTTTACTATGATAGGCAGTCGCGTGATTTACCCGAATTAAATGCTGGTGAACCGGTAGTAGTACTAGACGGTAGTACTAGACGTCGTATGATAGTGCATGCTTCGGCACGACAGCCGCGTTCTTATTTTGTTATCGATAGCTCAGGTAGAAAATATAGACGCAATCGGCGTCATCTTATTCGAGCCGAACATCCTACGGGAGGCCAGTCACCTCTTCCTTCTTTTGGAGAGAAGGAGGAAGGTGATGATAGTGCTGATCGTGTCAGTATGTACGGCGACGCTGAGGGTAATATTAGTGGAACTGAGGAGCCTCTGGTTTACGGCGAGGCTAACTCTAGGTCGGCAAGTAGCTCGCCCAGTGGCACCGAACGAACTCGAAAGGCTGCAAACAGAGCTCGCGATCAGCTGGCATTGTTTTTTAAAAAAAAATAATGTATTAGTTATGTAATAATCAAGGGAAACATGTCTTATTTGGTAATATAGTGATATTGTCATAATATAGTGGTGGTAATTTAAGTAGCATAACTATTATCTTTAGTTTATTTAAGGGGAAAGATGTTGTGTATTTAAGTTAACTTAGAAAATTATATGTGGGTAGACGGAAAACGTTTTACGAATAAACAGTCACAATCAAGCAGCTGGTCGTTTCATTACACAGGGTTCCGAAGGTGAAGGACGGGAAGAGCAGGGGTCCGAAGGTGAAGGACGGGAAGAGCAGGGTTCCGAAGGTGAAGGAGGGGAAGAGCAGGGGTCCGAAGGTGAAGGACGGGATGAGGAGGGGTCCGAAGGTGAAGGAGGGAAAGAGCAGGGGTCCGAAGGTGAAGGACGGAAAGAGCAGGGGTCCGAAGGTGAAGGAGGGGAAGAGCAGGGGTCCGAAGGTGAAGGAGGGGAAGAGCAGGGGTCCGAAGGTGAAGGAGGGGAAGAGCAGGGGTCCGAAGGTGAAGGAGGGGAAGAGCAGGGGTACGAAGGTGAACGAGGGGAAGAGCAGGGGTCCGAAGGTGAAGGAGGGGAAGAGCAGGGGGCTGAAGGTGAAGGAGGGGAAGAGCAGGGGTCCGAAGGTGAAGGAGGGGAAGAGCAGGGGTCCGAAGGTGAAGGAGGGGAAGAGCAGGGGTCCGAAGGTGAAGGAGGGGAAGAGCAGGGGTCCGAAGGTGAAGGACGGGAAGAGCAGGGGTCCGAAGGTGAAGGACGGGAAGAGCAGGGTTCCGAAGGTGAAGGAGGGGAAGAGCAGGGGTCCGAAGGTGAAGGAGGGGAAGAGCAGGGGTCCGAAGGTGAAGGAGGGGAAGAGCAGGGTTCCGAAGGTGAAGGACGGGAAGAGCAGGGTTCCGAAGGTGAAGGAGGGGAAGAGCAGGGGTCCGAAGGTGAAGGAGGGGAAGAGCAGGGGTCCGAAGGTGAAGGAGGGGAAGAGCAGGGTTCCGAAGGTAAAGGAGGGGAAGAGCAGGGTTCAGAAGGTGAAGGACGGGAAGAGCAGGGTTCCGAAGGTGAAGGACGGGAAGAGCAGGGGTCCGAAGGTGAAGGAGGGGAAGAGCAGGGGTCCGAAGGTGAAGGAGGGGAAGAGCAGGGGTCCGAAGGTGAAGGAGGGGAAGAGCAGGGTTCCGAAGGTGAAGGACGGGAAGAGCAGGGTTCCGAAGGTGAAGGAGGGGAAGAGCAGGGGTCCGAAGGTGAAGGAGGGGAAGAGCAGGGGTCCGAAGGTTAAGGAGGGGAAGAGCAGGGTTCCGAAGGTGAAGGAGGGGAAGAGCAGGGTCCGAAGGTGAAGGACGGGAAGAGCAGGGTTCCGAAGGTGAAGGAGGGGAAGAGCAGGGGTCCGAAGGTGAAGGAGGGGAAGAGCAGGGGTCCGAAGGTGAAGGAGGGGAAGAGCAGGGTTCCGAAGGTGAAGGACGGGAAGAGCAGGGTTCCGAAGGTGAAGGAGGGGAAGAGCAGGGGTCCGAAGGTGAAGGAGGGGAAGAGCAGGGGTCCGAAGGTGAAGGAGGGGAAGAGCAGGGTTCCGAAGGTGAAGGAGGGGAAGAGCAGGGTTCAGAAGGTGAAGGACGGGAAGAGCAGGGTTCCGAAGGTGAAGGACGGGAAGAGCAGGGGTCCGAAGGTGAAGGACGGGAAGAGGAGGGGTCCGAAGGTGAAGGAGGGGAAGAGCAGGGGTCCGAAGGTGAAGGAGGGGAAGAGCAGGGTTCCGAAGGTGAAGGAGGGGAAGAGCAGGGGTCCGAAGGTGAAGGAGGGGAAGAGCAGGGTTCCGAAGGTGAAGGAGGGGAAGAGCAGGGGTCCGAAGGTGAAGGAGGGGAAGAGCAGGGTTCCGAAGGTGAAGGACGGGAAGAGCAGGGTTCCGAAGGTGAAGGAGGGGAAGAGCAGGGGTCCGAAGGTGAAGGAGGGGAAGAGCAGGGTTCCGAAGGTGAAGGAGGGGAAGAGCAGGGTTCCGAAGGTGAAGGAGGGGAAGAGCAGGGTTCCGAAGGTGAAGGAGGGGAAGAGCAGGGGTCCGAAGGTGAAGGACGGGAAGAGGAGGGGTCCGAAGGTGAAGGAGGGGAAGAGCAGGGGTCCGAAGGTGAAGGACGGAAAGAGCAGGGGTCCGAAGGTGAAGGAGGGAAAGAGCAGGGGTCCGAAGGTGAAGGAGGGGAAGAGCAGGGTTCCGAAGGTGAAGGAGGGGAAGGTCCGAAGGTGAAGGAGGGGAAGAGCAGGGTTCCGAAGGTGAAGGAGGGGAAGAGCAGGGGTCCGAAGGTGAAGGAGGGGAAGAGCAGGGGTCCGAAGGTGAAGGAGGGGAAGAGCAGGGGTCCGAAGGTGAAGGACGGAAAGAGCAGGGGTCCGAAGGTGAACGAGGGGAAGAGCAGGGGTCCGAAGGTGAAGGAGGGGAATAGCAGGGGTCCGAAGGTGAAGGAGGGGAAGAGCAGGGGTCCGAAGGTGAACGAGGGGAAGAGCAGGGGTCCGAAGGTGAAGGAGGGGAAGAGCCGGGGGCCGAAGGTGAAGGAGGGGAAGAGCAGGGGTCCGAAGGTGAAGGAGGGGAAGAGCAGGGTTCAGAAGGTGAAGGACGGGAAGAGCAGGGTTCCAAAGGTGAAGGACGGGAAGAGCAGGGGTCCGAAGGTGAAGGACGGGAAGAGCAGGGGTCCGAAGGTGAAGGAGGGGAAGAGCAGGGTTCCGAAGGTGAAGGAGGGGAAGAGCAGGGTTCCGAAGGTGAAGGACGGGAAGAGCAGGGTTCCGAAGGTGAAGGAGGGGAAGAGCAGGGGTCCGAAGGTGAAGGACGGGAAGAGCAGGGGTCCGAAGGTGAAGGAGGGGAAGAGCAGGGGTCCGAAGGTGAAGGAGGGGAAGAGCAGGGTTCCGAAGGTGAAGGAGGGGAAGAGCAGGGTTCCGAAGGTAAAGGACGGGAAGAGCAGGGGTCCGAAGGTGAAGGAGGGGAAGAGCAGGGGTCCGAAGGTGAAGGAGGGGAAGAGCAGGGGTCCGAAGGTGAAGGAGGGGAAGAGCAGGGGTCCGAAGGTGAAGGAGGGGAAGAGCAGGGGTCCGAAGGTGAAGGAGGGGAAGAGCAGGGTTCCGAAGGTGAAGGAGGGGAAGGTCCGAAGGTGAAGGAGGGGAAGAGCAGGGGTCCGAAGGTGAAGGAGGGGAATAGCAGGGGTCCGAAGGTGAAGGAGGGGAAGAGCAGGGGTCCGAAGGTGAAGGAGGGGAAGAGCAGGGGTACGAAGGTGAACGAGGGGAAGAGCAGGGGTCCGAAGGTGAAGGAGGGGAAGAGCAGGGGGCTGAAGGTGAAGGAGGGGAAGAGCAGGGGTCCGAAGGTGAAGGAGGGGAAGAGCAGGGGTCCGAAGGTGAAGGAGGGGAAGAGCAGGGGTCCGAAGGTGAAGGAGGGGAAGAGCAGGGGTCCGAAGGTGAAGGAGGGGAAGAGCAGGGGTCCGAAGGTGAAGGAGGGGAAGAGCAGGGTTCCGAAGGTGAAGGAAGGGAAGAGCAGGGTTCCGAAGGTAAAGGACGGGAAGAGCAGGGGTCCGAAGGTGAAGGAGGGGAAGAGCAGGGTTCCGAAGGTGAAGGAGGGGAAGAGCAGGGTTCCGAAGGTAAAGGACGGGAAGAGCAGGGTTCCGAAGGTGAAGGACGGGAAGAGCAGGGGTCCGAAGGTGAAGGACGGGATGAGGAGGGGTCCGAAGGTGAAGGAGGGAAAGAGCAGGGGTCCGAAGGTGAAGGACGGAAAGAGCAGGGGTCCGAAGGTGAAGGAGGGGAAGAGCAGGGGTCCGAAGGTGAAGGAGGGGAAGAGCAGGGGTCCGAAGGTGAAAGAGGGGAAGAGCAGGGGTCCGAAGGTAAAGGACGGGAAGAGCAGGGGTCCGAAGGTGAAGGACGGGAAGAGCAGGGTTCCGAAGGTGAAGGAGGGGAAGAGCAGGGGTCCGAAGGTGCAGGAGGGGAAGAGCAGGGGTCCGAAGGTGAAGGAGGGGAAGAGCAGGGTTCCGAAGGTGAAGGAGGGGAAGAGCAGGGTTCAGAAGGTGAAGGACGGGAAGAGCAGGGGTCCGAAGGTGAAGGAGGGGAAGAGCAGGGTTCCGAAGGTGAAGGACGGGAAGAGCAGGGTTCCGAAGGTGAAGGAGGGGAAGAGCAGGGTTCCGAAGGTGAAGGAGGGTGTTAGCGACGCAAAAAGCCCTCTTGTTAATTATTAATTAATAAATTATAAATAATTAATATTATATAATTTAAGCTGAAATAAATGATTGTCTATGGTTTTAATAAATAATGTGCTAAAAACGGAACGTAGGTGGCGGGGGCGGATAACCGTTATTCTGACGTCCGCGGCGGTTCAAATTGTAGACGTTCACCGCAACCGACCGCAGCCGCATCGTTTAAACTTTGCCAACCGCTACACACGTTCTGTCAGCCAAGTCACTTAAAGAAACCCTGTGTTTTCACTTGCCCTGGCCCCTACAAGTGGTCCTTCGAGCCGGATCGCAAGGTATGTTCCAAACTCCACCGCCAAATATGGTGAACACTGTGAAGAAACAGGACCTAGTTGAGGAGCAGGAGCAGAGCCAGCACACATGTAAGCAGGTGAAAAAGCAGGTACCCCTAAAGGAGGAGCTTAGAAAAAGGCTTTTCGATGAAGTAGAACCAGCTACTAGTGTTAAGAGCACTAGCGGCCACGCAGTGGCACCGAGTAGGGCTTCTACACGCAATGGCACGTCGAGAAAGTCAAGTTCAGCATCCATCCGAGCAAGAAAGACACGGCTGGAACTAGAGGCAGCGGAGGCGAAAGCGCGTATTGAGATGCAGCTAATTGAGAAAAGGTTGCAAGCTGATATGGCAGCACTAGATGAGGAAGCATACAGTCCACTACCGGAGGAGCATGAGGTGCGTAGCAATCATAATAGTTCTGTAGAGAAATGGTTAGAGCACAGTCAGCACGAGCAGTCAGCACAGCCCGTCCAGCAGGATGGTTCAGATTTAGGCGAGCTGTGCCCGCCCGCCGCTATAGGCGGTGGCACTGATGGGACTGTACACATGCTGGCTAGCGCACTCAAAGAAATGGCAACTATTGCTAAGCACAACGCACCACATGCACAAACACATAAGTTTTTAAGCCGTATTAGCACACAGAAGGATCTACCAACGTTTGAGGGCGACCCCATGGACTCGCTTTATTTTAAGCAAGCTTACGACGAGTCCACAAAAGTATGTAGCTTTAGCCCCAGGGAGAATCTGTGGAGGCTACGTAGTTACCTCCGCGGACCAGCAAAGGAAGCCGTCACGGCGCTGCTGATTAGCGCCACCACACCGGACATAGTAATGTCAGCACTGGAGCTACAATTTGGTAACCCCGATATTATTATCACTAGAATAGTACAAGATGTCCAGAAGCTTCCAGCAATGGCACAGGAATATCATAAGGATATAGTCAAGTTTTCCGTTAAAGTCCTAATTTCGTCGCAGCAGTCCTCGCTATCGGTGAAGATGAGTACCTAAAAAACATGAATATCATGTCGGCCGTGTTGTCTAAGTTCCCAACGGTTTTGTTATCAAAATGGACGGACTACAGCTATCCGCTTATAACCGACGGATCTAAAGCCCGCCTGGTCTGCGGACTATTGACGGGATTCGCCCCGTGCTTCAGCAGTGGGTGGAGAGAAGACACGGGGTGATGACCTTCCACCTTGCGCAGGTGCTTTCAGGACACGGTTGTTTCGGAAAGTACCTGTGCAAGATTGCCGGTAGGGAACCTACCGAGGAGTGCACGAGTGCGGCTGCGCTGTGGACACGGCGCAACATACGCTTGCCGATTGCCCGAGCTGGGCGGTGAACTCGTGGCGGTAGTGGGACAAGACCTCTCCCTGCCGGCTGTGGTCAGGGCCATGGCCCGGAGAAGGGTCCGCTTTAGCGGACGCCGCTGGCTGGGTCGCGGTCGTGTGCGAAAGCGTTCCCGTAACCCAGTCACCAGGCGAAGTGTTTGAACACCGTGGGGTTTAGTCGGTAAGAGTCCGACATAACCATTGCACCTCCCCGGGTGTGTTGGTATCCATGAGGATTCCCCACGTAAAAAAAAAAAAAAAAAAGTTTAGGTTAGGTTAGGTTAGGTTAGGTTAGGTTAGGTTAGGTTAGGTTAGGTTAGGTTAGGTTAGGTTAGGTTAGGTTAGGTTAGGTTAGGTTAGGTTCCCGTGTGGGGTTGCTAGTCCCCCATCGGGCGCGTCCCCGGATGGTGGATAGGGGAATGCCTCCCAGATATGGGGGGTACCGGGGAAACCCGGCGCGAACCAAAACTAGCACGAGGCGGGGTGGGGCGCTTTTGTGCGCTGCCACTGAGGGTGGGGCGCTTCTGTGCGCTGCCACTGAGGGCGGGGCCTTATAGGCCGCGAGGAAGGACAACCTCAGTAAAAAATCACCGGTGTGGGTGGAAACGCCCTGCGCGGCGGGCTCTCCGGTCTTCATGGCCGGTGAGCGCTGGCTTCGGCCACCGTCGGGCAACCCGTAATCCGCACTGAGCGGAACCGGGGGTCCCGCGCACTGAGCGTGGGGCTGCGAGGAAGACAACCTCTATAAAAAACTACCCCAATCCTAAGGTTGATGCCCGCCGATGGGATGCATGGTTGCTGGGAGTGCAGCCACTAGGGTGTCTGGGGAGGGTCCCCATAAGGCCCATAAACAAAATGGAACTACGACATGGCAAAAAATCTACCCGGGAGGGTCCCCGCGAGGGGGAATCCCTTGGTGCGTCACTAGTGGCGCATCGGCCCCATGTATACGGGGGGGCCACCAGTCGTGAGGGAGAGGAGAAGATTGTGGGGGGCGTAGGGAAAGTTGGAAATGTGCAAGGGGGGAAAGAAGTTATCATTGCTTTAGAGAGGTGCGAAGTTTTAGCAGAGAAGCACGAGAGGGAAATGAGGAAGGTCAGAGAGGGAAAGAAGGACGATTCGTCCGTGAGGACGGAGATGTCGGACGAGGCTATGTCAGACTGCAGCCTCATAACAGTAGAGACCAGGCCCAGATCGGAGTCTGAGTCTTCTGGCAATGCGTCTGGCGCAGCTTCAGGCCGTCTGTGGAAGGGGCCGAAGAGGCCGCGACTTGGGGAGTTCGACGTACAACTCTCAATGTCCTCGGATGAGGAAATGAAAGATGCGTCGTCACCCACTAGAGGGAGAGGCAGACCACCCACTACGGGTAAATACGTTGGGCTAGCTAAGGCCAGGGAGGCCCTCAACAGGGCTAAGAAGGAAGAAATGCGCTTGCAGGTTGAGCAGGACCTGTTGAGGACCTCACTAACGTCTAGATTCCGCCGCGAAAAGCAGCGGTCTATTGAACGCGAGATTGGGCCAATGACCGACGATATGTCAGCGGCCCAAATCCAAAAAAGAGCGCTGGATGAAGTGGCGCTGATATCGTCGATCGCCACCAAGTCCACAAATTTGAAGGGGACATTTGTGCGCGAACTCAAGAACGCGGCATCCTCCATCAAAGAGGCGGTTGAGGTCTTGAGTTCACGCACCATATCGGATGAGACACGGCAACTGCAGGCGGACAATGCACGTCTGCAAGCTGAAATGGCCAGCCTGCGAAAGGAGTTGGCCACCTTAAGGAGTGACTTGGAGAAGTCGCGGAAGCAGGGTCCCGCGTCCTCTCCCCCGGATACGACAGAGGGGCTGCGCCCTGACCCGCAGCTCGCTCAATCCAAGGCGAGAACTGAAGTGCCCAATTCGCTACCTTCAGTGATGGAAGAGGTCTGTCGGACGGTGTTGACCCAGGTCGGGACGATGCTGAATGCTCGTCTGGCAGCACTGGAGGACAGGCTCCTTCCAGAGAAACGGATCCGGCCACCACTGGCGGCTGACAAGAGGAAGGCGACAAGGCAGCCCGCATCGTATGCGGACGCCACACGCGTGCCAGGCCCAAGCCAGCCTGCTGAAGAAGGGCGCCACGCTACGGAGACGCCACCTGCTCGCCCTGCAAGTCAGCCAGCGGCGGCAAAACGCCCTACTGACCTTTCTGCACCCAAGGAGGCGCAATGGCAGAAGGTCAGCCAGAAGAGGGCAAAGAAGAAAGACAAGGGTGGCTCGCAGTCGCAGCCGCAAAAGACGCAGCGGGGAGGGGGGCCGGGGACTGCAAAATCAGGGCCTAAACTTCGCCCGCCTCGTTCTTCGGCTGTCGTGCTCACACTGCAGCCGGAAGCCGAGAAGAGCTGATGGTCACCCGAATTGGCATGTTGGGGCTCAAAGTTGCCCTTCCAAAGACGGAGGCCGTCCTATTCGGGGGAACGGGCTGGCGACCCCCGGCACACGCAAGCATTACGGTGTCGGGGGAAGTTGTCCAAATCAGGGCCCACATGAAATATCTGGGCCTTGTTTTGGACCGCAAGTGGAATTTTGAGGAACACTTCCGCCGCCTCGCCCCTAGAGTAGTGGGTGCAGCTGCTTCGCTGGGCCGACTACTCCCAAACGTGGGGGGGCCTGGAGCCCCTTGCCGTCGCCTGTTCGCGGGGGTGGTAAAAAGTATGGCAACGTATGGAGCCCCCATTTGGTTCGATGCACTCCGTGCGCCAACCAGGGCCCTTCTGCGGAGGCCGCAACGGGTAGTGGCAAACAGAATATGCCGGGCATACACGACCGTTGCGTTCGCGGCTGCCTGCGTGTTAGCTGGCACCCCCCCGTGGGAGTTGGAAGCAGGAGTGCTCGCTGAGACTTACCGCATCAGAGCGGAGAGTCGGGCAAGAGGGGGGCCACCGGCCATCGAAGTTATCGGGCGGGCACAGAGGATGGCGGCACGGAGGATGCGGGACCGCTGGAAATCGAGTCTGGCGGATGCCCTCTATGGAAAACGCACCATAGAGGCCATTCGCCCGGTACTGGGTCTGTGGTCCCGTCGCAAGCATGGGGTGCTATCATACCGACTGGTGCAGGTATTAACCAGCCATGGCTGCTTTGGCCATTATCTGTACCGAGTCGCGAGAAGGGAACCAACTCCGACGTGTCATGAGTGTGGCGCTGTGGATGACACGGCTCAGCACACCCTAGAAGAATGCAGTAAATGGGACACACAGCGCCGCACTCTGGTGGCGGCAATCGGCGGGGACCTCTCGCTGCCCAGCGTTGTGCTTGCCATGCTGAGCAGCGAAGCGTCTTGGGACGCTGTGGCCGATTTCTGCGAAGAGGTCATCTTGCAGAAGGAGGCTGCGGAGCGGGTGCGCGAAGAAGATCCAGACGCACATCCGCTTCGGCGTAGACGGGGGGGAAGAAGACGGCGGCAATTTGCCGCTCGCCAGCTTCCCTTGGGAGGCGGCGGGTAGCTATTGGGCTAGCTACCCGCCACTATACTAGTCTCCTCACTGTCTAAGGGGGGGATCACGCTGTCCCGATCCCCTCCTTTTTAGCGCGGGAGCCCCGGCATTCGGCTGGGGCAGTTGGCAGACGCCTGGGAAGTATACAACGGGTTCCCCGGGCGTCTAGCAAAGCCAACGAGAGGGACATGCCGTGGTGGTTTTTAGTTCGGGTATACCCCAGAGGGGGGAGTCCCACATAACCTCCGTCCCGCCCAAGGGACGGGGGTAGTCATAAAGCTTTTCCACCACGCCAAAAAAAAAAAAAAAAAAAAAGGTTAGGTTCCCGTGTGGGGTTGCTAGTCCCCCATCGGGCGCGTCCCCGGGTGGTGGATAGGGGAATGCCTCCCAGATATGGGGGGTACCGGGGAAACCCGGCGCGAACCAAAACTAGCACGAGGCGGGGTGGGGCGCTTCTGTGCGCTGCCACTGAGGGTGGGGCGCTTCTGTGCGCTGCCACTGAGGGTGGGGCCTTACAGGCCGCGAGGAAGGACAACCTCGGTAAAAAAATCACCGGTGTGGGTGGGAACGCCCAGCGCGGTGGGCTCTCCGGTCTTCATGGCCGGTGAGCGCTGGCTTCGGCCACCGTCGGGCAACCCGTAATCCGCACTGAGCGGAACCGGGGGTCCCGCGCACTGAGCGTGGGGCTGCGAGGAAGACAACCTCTATAAAAAATTACCCCAATCCTAAGGTTTGATGCCCGCCGATGGGATGCATGGTTGCTGGGAGTGCAGCCACTAGGGTGTCTGGGAAGGGTCCCCATTAGGCCTAAAAAACAAAATGGAAGTACGAACTGGAAATAAATCTACCCGGGAGGGTCCCCGCGAGGGGGAATCCCTTGGTGCGTCGCTAGTGGCGCATCGGCCCCATGTATACGGGGGGGCCACCATTCGTAAGGAAGAGGAGAAGATTGTGGGGGGTTTAGGGATAGATGGAAACGTGCAAGGGGGGAAAGAATTGGTAGTGGCCTTAGAGAGGTGCGAAGTTTTAGCACAGAGGCACGAGAGAGAAATGCGTAAGGAGGAAGAGTTAGAATTGGGGGGGAAATTTTGGATGGATGTAGGAGAAGGGGGGAGGAAGAGGAGCGGAACTGAAGAGGCGGCGTCGGAATCCGACTGCAGCCTTATAACCGTCGAGAGCAGGCCCAGATCGGGCTCAGGCTCGTCGGTAGCGTTTTCAGTGTCCGATATGACAGGAGTGAAGCGCCCACGCCTCAGTGAAGGCGATGATATGTCGACTGACGAGGAAAGGCCGGGGACACCAGTCCCTGTAAGAGTTAGAGGGCGTCCACCTACCCTTGGGCGTTATGTCGGCATTGGCAAG
Source organism: Pararge aegeria (assembly GCF_905163445.1). NCBI lineage: Eukaryota > Metazoa > Arthropoda > Insecta > Lepidoptera > Nymphalidae > Pararge > Pararge aegeria. The sequence continues at coordinate 70,868 of NC_053204.1, read as the reverse complement.
GCCAGGGAGGCCCTTAATATGGAAAAAAGAGCCGAGGCGAAAGCCCAGGCCAAACAAAAGGCGGAGGATGACCTCCTCAAGGAGGCCGCCGTCGCCCGTTTTCGGCGGGAGGCGCGCAAAGAAGTGTCATCTCCATTCGGGCAACGTGTGGATGAAAAGACCGCAGCCCGACTGCAGGACCAGGTCTGGGAAGACTTGGACCTTATTAGAAAGGTGGCCACTAAGTCTGCCCACTTGAAGGGCACCTTCGTGCGTGACCTGAAAGACGCTGCGGCTTCCATCAAGGAGACTGTAGAAGCCCTCGGGTCGCGCACCGTTTCGGATGAGACGCGGCGACTGCAGGCGGACAACACACGCCTGCAAGCCGAGATGGCTAGCCTCCGCAGAGAGCTGGCCCAATTACGGACAGAGATGGAGGGTATGCGGAAGCAGGGTTCCGCTCACTCTTCCCCGGACAAGACAGAGGAGGCGCCCCCTGCAATGCGTCCTCCTCAACAAGGCAAAACTGGCCGCCCTGGGGTTACCCCAGCTGCGCCTTCATTGGAGGAGATTTGTCGTACGGTGATGGTCCAGGTCGGAGGAATGTTGAATGCCCGCCTGGAGTCACTAGAGGACAGACTCCTCCCAGAGAGGAACCTCCGGCCGCCTTTGGCGACCGACAAAAGGCGAGACGGGCGCACATATGCTGCCGCGGCATCGGGATCTCCAGGCACCGCAAAACCGCCTACTGAAAGCGCGCCTAAGGGGCCCGCCCGATCTGAACACAGCAGGCTCGCAGGGCAGGCGCCCTCGGCACCACCTCATCGCCCAGCTGGGTCCTCGTGGAGTCAGCCACGGGCACGGATGACGACAGACCCTTCTACTTCCTCTTCTACTCCACCTTCCGCGGAGAAGAAGAAAAAGAAGAAGAAGAAAAAGAACGGGAATCAGGAGGCTGGCCCACACCAGGGGAAGAGCCAGTCGTCGGAATGGACGAAAGTAGGTCCCAAGAAGCGACCTGATGCGAAAAGTCGCGCCAGCAAACTCCGCACACCTCGGTCATCAGCAGTCATCTTAACGCTGCAACCGGGGGCGGAAGAAAGGGGCGCGACTTATGCAAAAGTTATTGCCGCTGCGAAGGCGAGAATAAATGCAGCAGACATTGGCGCACAAGGAGTCCGACTCCGAAAGGCAGCTACAGGAGGCCGCCTGTTCGAATTCCCCGGGGCCTCCAGTGCTGAGAAGGCGGACTCCTTGGCTAGAAAGCTCAGAGAGGTCTTGAGTGACGAGGTCGTTCGGGTCTCTAGACCTACGAAGTCTGTTGACCTGCGGATCACAGGCCTGGACGACTCCGTCACCAGCGCCGAGGTTATCGCAGCGGTGGCAACGGTAGGAGGATGTCCCGTCGAGCAAGTGCGTTCTGGCGAAGTTGTCAGTGGCTACGACGGGCTAGGGGCAGTGTTAGTGCACTGTCCCGTTGCAGCTGCCAAGAAGGTAGTAGCAGGAGGAAGGCTCCTCGTGGGATGGGTGTCGGCCCAAGTAAAGTTGCTGGACGCCCGGCCCCTGATGTGCTATCGGTGCCTGGCACCGGGGCACATGGGTGCCCAGTGCAAGGCAGGGGTCGACCGCAGTGGTTTGTGCTATCGCTGCGGCCGACCGGGTCATAAGGCCCGTGAATGCTCCGCTACACCACATTGCGTGGTCTGTGCAGCGGATGGCAGAACGGCGAAGCATCGCGTGGGCAGCAAGTCCTGCGTATCCCCATCTGCGGGCAAGAAGAAGAGAGGGAAGGCAGGCCAGGCTACTGAGCAGTCTTCTTGCTCACCTCAGCAAGCGGAAACGCAGCAGGGGACTGAGGAGGTTCCAATGGCCGAAGACTAATAATGGACCTGAACCTCCTCCAGGCGAATATCAACCACTGCGCCAGAGCTCAGGACCTCCTCTTCCAGAGCATGGCGGAGTGGTTGATTCACGTAGCCGTGGTAGCTGAGCCCTATCGCGTCCCTTCTGGGGATAATTGGGTGGGAGATACGGAAGGAGTGGTTGCCATAACGTCCCGGTCCATAGTGGGCTCTCCAGCCTTCGATAACGTAGTGCGAGGTCGGGTATACGTCTCGGCTTTCGTTGACGACGTTATGGTAGTCGGAGTGTACTTCTCGCCTAATAAAAGTCTCGCTGACTTCGAACAGTTTCTTGCTGAAGTCGGCGTCCTGATAAGCAGAAGACGCTCCGGCCGCGTTCTTGTCGCTGGGGACCTCAATGCAAAATCTGTGGCATGGGGGTGTCCAGCGACGGATCCGCGTGGACGAGAGCTGGAGGAATGGGCGATGGCGACTGGCCTCACGGTCTTAAACCGAGGATCGGTAAACACATGCGTGCGGCAACAGGGCGGCTCCATTGTGGACGTCACTTTCGCAGATGCTGCCCTGGCGCGCCGTGTTCGGGGCTGGAAGGTGCTGGAGAACGTGGAGACGTTGTCGGACCACAGATACTTGAGGTTCGACATCTCCGCAAGTTCGGTTCTCCCGAGCGGTCCAACCCCCTTGCGAGAGGACGGTCCTCGTTGGTCGCTGTCGCGCATTGACCGGGACTTTTTGGTCGAGGTCGAGGTCCTTAACCGGCCGGACTGCGAGGAAGAAAACCTCTATAAAAATCACCCCGAATCCCAAGCGGCGGCGCACCGCGAGGGGATGCATGGCTGATGGGTAGTTCAGTCTCTAGTGCGACCCCCGTCAGGGTACCGGCCGACACCCTTTGGCGAGTTACGCTTTGGCTTATCTGGGTGCAGGGGGCACCACCCGGATGGACTGAATATTTCCCCCATACTCGTGGGATCAAATATGGAAATAAATAAAATTAGAAAGAATAGTAATATTAGAGGGCTAGAAGGCCCGCAAGGAGAGGAAGAGAGAGGAAGGAAGAGAGAAGGACAGGCTTACCGGCTGAAGATTGTTCTGCCTAAGCCAACGGAGGAGGAAAAGGTTAATGAACTTCTAATGGACACTGATTCAGACGATAGTGACAGAGTTTTGGAGGCCTTAGTGGAGCCTTGGAAGGTAGCCGGAGCCGTATCAAAGCGGCCCCATGATCAGGTGGACTCACGGGAAGAGGAAGAAGGAGAGCCCTCGTTGAAGGCTGTCGCAGTGGAGCCTGAGACTGAGTCTGCAGTAACAACAAAGGCAAAGATTAAAGTGGGAAGGGCTCGGGCTGAAAGAGTAGATGAAGGTGTGCGAGAACGGAGTCCTATCAATAGGGCTAAAGTGACCATGAATACCGATGGCGAATATGGCCCAACAAAAGACGAGCTCATCGACAGGGCCAGGAGTGCGGTCTCCTCGATAACGTGCGAGACTCAGAAGTCCAACAACCTCAAGGGCGGCGTGAAGGGTGAAATAAACCGGGCTACCAAAGAAATCCGCGCAGCCATGGACGCCCTACAGGCAATGACGATTGACGAGGAAGCCCAAAGGCTCCGGGCAGACAACAGGAGGATGCGACAGGAGATGGCCGCCTTAAGAGCGGAGGTCAAGGCCCTCCGGTTCGCGTTCTCTGCAAGGGAAAAATCCCCTGCACCAGTGGGTCAGCCCGATCTGGGCATGGATCCCCAGAGCTCCCCGGCACTCGGCGAGATGCTTGAGACCTTAAAGAGGGATCTCTTTATATCCATCGGGGGGATGGTAAATGACCGCCTCGAGCAGCTGGAAAAGCGACTCCCACAGGAGCCCATTTTGAGGCCGCCACTCGCGGCTGATAAAAAGAAAGGAGCAGTTACCCGCCGCTCTCCCGATGAGCCATCAGCGGGCCCTTCGCCTGCGCGTCCAGCAAAGACTCGCTCGGCGGCAGGAACTAAGACCACTAAGCCTACCGCTGCGCCGCAGACAGAGTGCAGCGTCTCCACACGTAGTGCAGAGCCACGTGAGGCTGAAGCCACTGAGACCACGCTCCAGCCCCACCAACCCCACCCGCCTGGTCAAAGGTAATTGGGAGGAAGGCTAAAGCCAAGACGGCTAAGTCCACTAAGCCCAAGGCTCCTAACTCAGCCTGCGCACCTGCTAAGGCTACGCCGGCTAAACGCAAGGGTAAACTGAGCCCTCCAAAGTCCTCAACGGTCGTTATCACCCTGAGGCCAGAAGTCGTCGCAACCCAAACTTACGCGACGGTCATGAAGACAGCCACCGCGGGCCTGGCCTTGAAGGAGGTCGGAGTGGATCATGTACGGGTGCGCAAATCAGCCACCGGGGCCAGAGTTATTGAGGTTCCGGGGGCCGACAGCGCCAAGGCTGCAGATGAGCTGGCGGGCAAACTGCAAGGCCTGGTCGGCGAATGGGTGACGGTTACACGGCCCATGAAAACCGCAGAACTGAGGATCGCTGGTATTGACGAGTCCGTCACACCTGAAGAAGTGCAGAGGGTGGTGGCGCAAATGGGAAGTGTTCCACTGGAGCAGGTTAGAGCTGGTGCTATTCGGGCGGGACCCAGCGGGACTGGATCGATATTGGTCCGATGCCCTGTGACTACAGCGAAGCTACTCGTAGCAGAGGGAAGGATAGTCGTTGGGTGGTCGTCAGCCCGTGTTACCCTTTTGGAACCTATCCCGATGCGCTGCTTTAAGTGCATGGGGGTGGGTCACACAAGGGCTCTCTGCCCATCACCTGCCGACCGGAGCACTTTGTGCTTCAGATGTGGCAGGGAAGGGCACAAGGCGGCCTCGTGCTCGGATGAGCCTAAATGTGCAATCTGCACGCAAATGGGCAGGAAAGCTGGTCATGTTATGGGAGGGCTTAAGTGTTTCCCGCCTCCAACGAAGGGTAAGGAGGCTCCTTTGACTCGGGCCCCAGGCTCTTCAAGAGGTCGACAAGAACCGCCACAGGAGGACATCGAAATGGCGACTAATGACCATACGCCATAGCGAATTTCTGCAGGCCAATCTGAACCACTGCGCCCGTGCCCAGGACCTCCTGATACAACACATGGCGGAGTGGCAGATTCAAGTGGCGACAGCCGCCGAGCCCTACTTCATCCCTACTCAATCAAATTGGGCTGGTGACGTCGAGGGATCGGTGGCTGTTGTGGTGCCGGCACATGGAATTCCACTGGTTCCACAACGCAGCGGACCAGGGTTTGTAGCGGTCGTGTGGGGGGAGGTGACACTAATTGGAGTATACTTCTCCCCAAACAAACCCCTGTCTGCCTTCGAGGCTTATCTTAGAAGTCTGGAGCCAGTGGTGAGAGGTGCGGCCCCGACCCAGGTAATCCTGATGGGGGACCTAAATGCGAAGTCTGCGGCGTGGGGATCCCCCATAACAGATCTGAGGGGAGTTGAGTTGGAGAACTGGGCTGCCATGGTCGGCCTGGTCCTTCTCAACATAGGACGCGCAAACACCTGTGTGCGACGGCAGGGGGGGTCAATAGTGGATGTCTCATTCGCTACCCCTGCCATCGCCTCACGTGCCCAGGATTGGCGCGTCCTCGAGGAAGTGGAGACTCTGTCAGACCATCGGTACATCCGGTGGAGAGTCTCCGCATCCTGCTCGTTGCCTCAAAGTCAGACCGGAGGAGGGAGAGTAGTGTTTCCGAGATGGTCCCTAGCCCGCCTCGACCGTGAAATGGTGGAGGAAGGAGCCATTGTTGAGGCCTGGAACGCAGCCACCCCGGTGCTGACTGATGTTGAGGAGAGGGCGAGGCGTTTCCGCATCGCATTGAAGAGGGTATGTGATGCAGCGATGCCCCGGACCAGGTGCCTCCCAGCCCGGAAGGCGGTTTACTGGTGGTCGCAAGAAATTGCTGCTCTCCGTTGCGACAGTAATCGGGCGCGCCGGGCTTACACCCGCTGCCGCCGAAGAAGGCCACTGGACGCGCCGGAAGAGGATCGCCTATATAAAGAGCTCCAGAGGGCAAAAAGGGCATTCCAGGTGGCCATCGCTAATGCCAAGGACTCCGCCAGCGAGGAGTTCCTGGCAACCCTGAATAGGGATCCATGGGGTCGGCCATACCGCATCGTCAGAGGTAAGATGCGGAGTGCCCCACCCATGAACTCCATGGAGCCGGAGCTCCTTAATCGGGTGGTGTCTGGACTCTTTCCTCAACCACCAGCTTTTACGCCCCCGACTATGACGATTCCATCATTCGGGGAGCGAGAAGAGTCGATGGAAGCCCCTCCGGTCACAGAGGATGAATTAGGAGAAGCGTGGAACCACCTGCGGCGGTGCAAGAAGGCACCGGGACCGGATGGAGTCCCGGGAAGAGTCCTGGCGCTGGCCTTGAGGCACCTCGGGAGCCACCTTAGGCAGTAGGAACATCGCTGGGTTTTAGTGGGTATTCTGGCCGCTTTATGCTGGTGAGTCCCACATACCCCTCCGGAAACGGCGCAGCTTCGGATGCGCTGTTTCCGGAGGGGATGCATAAACGCATTTCCCAGCGTTAAAAAAAAAAAAAAAAAAAAAAATAGGTTAGGTTAGATAACATCCAATCCTTATATTTTTTAATATCGCCAGATCAAACTTTTTTGTTTTTACTTACGTATTTACATTGACAGGTAACCGCAGTAATCAACGATTACCAATATAATATAGCTCCAGTCAAACCATTTGGCTTTACGTATGCACGTGCCCTGTGGGATCTAAACCGGATCTGCATGGTGGATTATACAATTTCTGTCATCGTTATACACCACACAGATTTTAGTACAGAGTTTATTATATATTAGCACACCCACGGAGATAGGAAATTTGGGGTCTGAGCCCCCAGTGGCTTGAACAGAACATTAAAGTGTCGGTCCCCGTTATTACTAACTTGTGATATTAAAAGTAGTTCTACTATAAGAGGGAGGAGGCGTGTACCCAGCAATGGGACATTCAAGCTATGGATGAAGATGATGGTGAATCACGTAGCAACGTCGCAAGTTTACCTCACTAACAGGATTCTACAAGGTATGTGTAGGAGCTTGTTCGTCGAGCAAGTATCTACGTCACCACGTACCACGAGCCAACTTTACAAAATATACGTCATTCAAGCATCTAAAGTAACAGGTAACCCCAGTAATCGTTATTACCAATATTACCCGTCTCACGTGGTCAACGTGAGCGATATGTCTCTAAGCGCAGACTTGATCGCATCGTAGGACGCGAAGGAGATGCCCACCGCGATGGGGCCCTTTACCCAATTCATGCTGAGCCCTTTGAAGAAACCCCGCCAACCCTCCTATCTGTGAGATGAAAATCTAATTTGTAAGATGTGATTACTTCCAAAAGTATATCGCCCAAGTATAGAACTTTTGGTATAACTAATGAAAGTTTTTAAATAGAATTTAAAATAATGGTTTGAAGCCAATAATTTGGTTTTAAATAGAAAGAAAAACTAAATGCATATAATTCCCATTACTTCATGTACACGTGTAAACCACTGTACTACTTAATAATGAGAAGTTGAACCTGGTGGATGAGACAGTTTTTCTAGAAATATCGTTAGATGCTAAATTTCAATGGGCTAAAATTCATGTACATAATTTATAGAACATCCTTTAGTTCTGCCGCCTAAGCAGTAAAGAGGTCACGCCATATGACAGACATAGAAACTGTTGGAATTGTCTTATGGGGTACTGCCTGGGTAAGAAGATAGGGGTAGAAATGCAGGTAATCAAAGTTGTCGTTACCTGTAAACGGTGCGCAGCGTGGCCGCGATGGTGGGGTAGGGGTAGGTGCGGTCGGCGCGGCGCCGCGCGGTTTGCATGCGGCGCCGCACGATGTCCAGCGGGTACGACGCGGTCTGCGCGAGCGCGCCCGCCGCGCCGCCGAACGCCATGTTAGTGAGGCCTCGCGGGCTCGAGCCCGTGTACTCTGCGGAACAGATTTAGCTCGATTCATTCATTTAATTCATCCATTACAACTCAAGCCATCGACCGCATATTGCTAACTTCCCATTGACATTGCTATTCCAAGTAAACGGTAAAATGGTTTTATACACACGGGTTTTTCACGCCATTGGTTGCCTTGAAGAGATCGAGGCCACTGGCTTTTTAACCGACTTCAAGAAGGAAGAGTTTCTTAATTCGTCGGAATCTTTTTTTTTTAATGTATTACCCGATTACTCGAAGACGCCTGAACCGATTTGCTGTTATTAAAAAATCAACAATAATGTAACCCAAAGTAGCAAATTTTTTTTTGTATTTAAGTTCCTGGGCGTATGTTGAAGTCAGTTTTTTTTTTAATTTAAAATAATGTATTTATTACGTATTATGTTATTTTGTTCTATACTTTGGTCTGTTGTATAATAAATGTGTATTCATTCATTAAGGTGCTTAATGTGTATATAAAACTTTAGAGATTATAGGTAATAAAATGGTAATACAAATTTTCAGCTCTCATAGTTCGCTCTTTCGTTCAATCGTTCTTTCGTTTACATATCATTCAACATGAACAGCTATTTGAAACGGAGCTCATCCGCGGAAGTATCACCACCATGTTTTATTCTGTCGCTGAGCAGCATTGTTGTAATGCAGCGTTCCGATCTAAAGCGCGTGATTACAGTCACACGAGCCCAAACACCTACCCACCAAATTGCTGCTGCTGTTTTAGTTACTTTCACAGCATTAGGTCAATACTATGGGATACTGCTGCTAAGGTAAGCAGTGGTTACCTGTACAAGGTGTTACATGCAATTCTACCCTTTGTAGCTATACCTATCCGCAACGGTATACGTCTCAAATTGAAGGACACGGGGCGACACGTCCCATTCATTTGTTCATTCACTCACATTCGGGCGTCGTGAGTTAAACACGTGTAGCAATGTCCCGCGACTCACCCAGGTACCAGTGCTTCAGCGAGTCGTAGGTGAAGAAAGACACCCCCGCGTAGGGGATCACCCCCAGCACAGTGGCGGGGTAGCCTCTGCGGACACGGAGACCAGTCCATTATTACCGGAAACAATTCGCTACTTTTCTTAATTTGTGAAACAGCTAAAAATTTGCGACTTTTTCTATAAAACCCCAGCGTACAGACAGTTGTCTGATTAAATCTGTACTGAAAGAATGGGATAAGTTATTAAAATAATACTATTTTTACAAAATTAAAATTAAAGCGAAGCAGCGTATCGTTGATAAGATAATTATACTAAAACAATGTCAGAATAAAATATACTGGTTGTTGTATGAAACAATAATAAATTGATTGAATTACATTGTAGTTTTGTTTGCTCCGAAAAATACAGAAGTTAAAAGATTAAAGGTGGAGAGCAATTAGATGAAATTTATTCGCTTAAACTAAGAAAGAATTGACAGGAGAAACGGCTAAAGGGCGAATATTTAAAGAATTTGCAAGGGATGATGATTACAATCAAGGTAAGGGGAGAATGCACAGCGAAGAGAGTACAGGGCCAGGGTATAGGGCTGAAATGATAAATTCACGGGAGATAAAAGCAAAGCAGCATTTAAGGGGGGTTGCAATACGGGAAGAGTCAACTAGGCTAAAGTGAGGTGAAGCAGGAAATGTGGCAAGGGTTTAAAGGCGTCAGACTGGAGAAAGGACAACTTAGAAAATTTTACAGTTATTGGGCCAAAATTTGATGGGGGTTGGGAGGGGAATACATACAATAGAGGTTACGGGTGGGGATGAGGGGAATACATCGTTGAGAGCAGAGTGGTTGGGAGGGGAAGAGCAGGGGTCCGAAGGTGAAGGAGGGGAAGAGCAGGGTTCCGAAGGTGAAGGAGGGGAAGAGCAGGGGTCCGAAGGTGAAGGAGGGGAAGAGCAGGGGTCCGAAGGTGAAGGACGGAAAGAGCAGGGGTCCGAAGGTGAAGGAGGGGAAGAGCAGGGGTCCGAAGGTGAAGGAGGGGAAGAGCAGGGTTCCGAAGGTGAAGGAGGGGAAGAGCAGGGGTCCGAAGGTGAAGGAGGGGAAGAGCAGGGGTCCGAAGGTGAAGGACGGGAAGAGCAGGGGTCCGAAGGTGAAGGACGGAAAGAGCAGGGGTCCGAAGGTGAAGGAGGGGAAGAGCAGGGGTCCGAAGGTGAAGGAGGGGAAGAGCAGGGGTCCGAAGGTGAAAGAGGGGAAGAGCAGGGGTCCGAAGGTAAAGGACGGGAAGAGCAGGGGTCCGAAGGTGAAGGACGGGAAGAGCAGGGTTCCGAAGGTGAAGGAGGGGAAGAGCAGGGGTACGAAGGTGAAGGACGGGAAGAGGAGGGGTCCGAAGGTGAAGGAGGGGAAGAGCAGGGGTCCGAAGGTGAAGGACGGAAAGAGCAGGGGTCCGAAGGTGAAGGAGGGAAAGAGCAGGGGTCCGAAGGTGAAGGAGGGGAAGAGCAGGGTTCCGAAGGTGAAGGAGGGGAAGGTCCGAAGGTGAAGGAGGGGAAGAGCAGGGTTCCGAAGGTGAAGGAGGGGAAGAGCAGGGGTCCGAAGGTGAAGGAGGGGAAGAGCAGGGGTCCGAAGGTGAAGGAGGGGAAGAGCAGGGGTCCGAAGGTGAAGGACGGAAAGAGCAGGGGTCCGAAGGTGAACGAGGGGAAGAGCAGGGGTCCGAAGGTGAAGGAGGGGAATAGCAGGGGTCCGAAGGTGAAGGAGGGTAAGAGCAGGGGTCCGAAGGTGAACGAGGGGAAGAGCAGGGGTCCGAAGGTGAAGGAGGGGAAGAGCCGGGGGCCGAAGGTGAAGGAGGGGAAGAGCAGGGGTCCGAAGGTGAAGGAGGGGAAGAGCAGGGTTCAGAAGGTGAAGGACGGGAAGAGCAGGGTTCCAAAGGTGAAGGACGGGAAGAGCAGGGGTCCGAAGGTGAAGGACGGGAAGAGCAGGGGTCCGAAGGTGAAGGAGGGGAAGAGCAGGGTTCCGAAGGTGAAGGAGGGGAAGAGCAGGGTTCCGAAGGTGAAGGACGGGAAGAGCAGGGTTCCGAAGGTGAAGGAGGGGAAGAGCAGGGGTCCGAAGGTGAAGGACGGGAAGAGCAGGGGTCCGAAGGTGAAGGAGGGGAAGAGCAGGGTTCCGAAGGTGAAGGAGGGGAAGAGCAGGGTTCCGAAGGTGAAGGAGGGGAAGAGCAGGGGTCCGAAGGTGAAGGAGGGGAAGAGCAGGGTTCCGAAGGTGAAGGAGGGGAAGAGCAGGGGTCCGAAGGTGAACGAGGGGAAGAGCAGGGGTCCGAAGGTGAAGGAGGGGAATAGCAGGGGGCTGAAGGTGAAGGAGGGGAAGAGCAGGGGTCCGAAGGTGAAGGAGGGGAAGAGCAGGGGTCCGAAGGTGAAGGAGGGGAAGAGCAGGGGTCCGAAGGTGAAGGAGGGGAAGAGCAGGGGTCCGAAGGTGAAGGAGGGGAAGAGTTGGGGTCCGAAGGTGAAGGAGGGGAAGAGCAGGGGTCCGAAGGTGAAGGAGGGGAAGAGCAGGGTTCCGAAGGTGAAGGAGGGGAAGAGCAGGGTTCCGAAGGTAAAGGACGGGAAGAGCAGGGGTCCGAAGGTGAAGGAGGGGAAGAGCAGGGGTCCGAAGGTGAAGGAGGGGAAGAGCAGGGGTCCGAAGGTGAAGGAGGGGAAGAGCAGGGGTCCGAAGGTGAAGGAGGGGAAGAGCAGGGGTCCGAAGGTGAAGGAGGGGAAGAGCAGGGTTCCGAAGGTGAAGGAGGGGAAGGTCCGAAGGTGAAGGAGGGGAAGAGCAGGGGTCCGAAGGTGAAGGAGGGGAATAGCAGGGGTCCGAAGGTGAAGGAGGGGAAGAGCAGGGGTCCGAAGGTGAAGGAGGGGAAGAGCAGGGGTCCGAAGGTGAACGAGGGGAAGAGCAGGGGTCCGAAGGTGAAGGAGGGGAAGAGCAGGGGGCTGAAGGTGAAGGAGGGGAAGAGCAGGGGTCCGAAGGTGAAGGAGGGGAAGAGCAGGGGTCCGAAGGTGAAGGAGGGGAAGAGCAGGGGTCCGAAGGTGAAGGAGGGGAAGAGCAGGGGTCCGAAGGTGAAGGAGGGGAAGAGCAGGGGTCCGAAGGTGAAGGAGGGGAAGAGCAGGGTTCCGAAGGTGAAGGAGGGGAAGAGCAGGGTTCCGAAGGTGAAGGACGGGAAGAGCAGGGTTCCGAAGGTGAAGGAGGGGAAGAGCAGGGTTCCGAAGGTGAAGGAGGGTGTTAGCGACGCAAAAAGCCCTCTTGTTAATTATTAATTAATAAATTATAAATAATTAATATTATATAATTTAAGCTGAAATAAATGATTGTCTATGGTTTTAATAAATAATGTGCTAAAAACGGAACGTAGGTGGCGGGGGCGGCAAACCGTTATTCTGACGTCCGCGGCGGTTCAAATTGTAGACGTTCACCGCAACCGACCGCAGCCGCATCGTTTAAACTTTGCCAACCGCTACACACGTTCTGTCAGCCAAGTCACTTAAAGAAACCCTGTGTTTTCACTTGCCCTGGCCCCTACAAGTGGTCCTTCGAGCCGGATCGCAAGGTATGTTCCAAACTCCACCGCCAAATATGGTGAACACTGTGAAGAAACAGGACCTAGTTGAGGAGCAGGAGCAGAGCCAGCACACATGTAAGCAGGTGAAAAAGCAGGTACCCCTAAAGGAGGAGCTTAGAAAAAGGTTTTTCGATGAAGTAGAACCAGCTACTAGTGTTAAGAGCACTAGCGGCCACGCAGTGGCACCGAGTAGGGCTTCTACACGCAATGGCACGTCGAGAAAGTCAAGTTCAGCATCCATCCGAGCAAGAAAGACACGGCTGGAACTAGAGGCAGCGGAGGCGAAAGCGCGTATTGAGATGCAGCTAATTGAGAAAAGGTTGCAAGCTGATATGGCAGCACTAGATGAGGAAGCATACAGTCTACTACCGGAGGAGCATGAGGTGCGTAGCAATCATAATAGTTCTGTAGAGAAATGGTTAGAGCACAGTCAGCACGAGCAGTCAGCACAGCCCGTCCAGCAGGATGGTTCAGATTTAGGCGAGCTGTGCCCGCCCGCCGCTATAGGCGGTGGCACTGATGGGACTGTACACATGCTGGCTAGCGCACTCAAAGAAATGGCAACTATTGCTAAGCACAACGCACCACATGCACAAACACATAAGTTTTTAAGCCGTATTAGCACACAGAAGGATCTACCAACGTTTGAGGGCGACCCCATGGACTGGCTTTATTTTAAGCAAGCTTACGACGAGTCCACAAAAGTATGTAGCTTTAGCCCCAGGGAGAATCTGTGGAGGCTACGTAGTTACCTCCGCGGACCAGCAAAGGAAGCCGTCACGGCGCTGCTGATTAGCGCCACCACACCGGACATAGTAATGTCAGCACTGGAGCTACAATTTGGTAACCCCGATATTATTATCACTAGAATAGTACAAGATGTCCAGAAGCTTCCAGCAATGGCACAGGAATATCATAAGGATATAGTCAAGTTTTCCGTTAAAGTTCAAAATTTCGTCGCAGCAGTCCTCGCTATCGGTGAAGATGAGTACCTAAAAAACATGAATATCATGTCGGCCGTGTTGTCTAAGTTCCCAACGGTTTTGTTATCAAAATGGACGGACTACAGCTATCCGCTTATAACCGACGGATCTAAAGCCAAACTCGTAATATTATCCGATTTTTTAAAAGAGGAAGCAGTTAAAACTACAAAAACCGCGATTAATATTAATAGCATCAAAGCCGATCAAAACTTTTCAAAGCGAAAATATGCCGTAAACTATGTAAACAAATCTCATGTGTTATTACAAAGCGAATCTAACACGGACGCGGGTATGAAATGTCGGTTTTGCTACAGCGGGCCGAAACACAATCTACCAGGGCTTTGGTTTCAGACACATCATTCCATATGGATATTGCTGCGCCAACCTTGCCCTCAATTTTGCTACCATCTGTATAGATTCTCACTGCTTGATCGTTGTGCCTGTTTACTTCTTCCTGATCCGTGAGGCTTGTGAATTTGTAGTCTCTATTTGTTGCCGGATGTGGTAGTGTGGCATACTTGGCACTTCTTTCTACCTCCCTGTCCCCCAGCTCCGGCAGAGTAACACCCCTTCTCACTTCATACAGAGAGGCTGCTTCCCAAACTCTGAGATCGAGGGGAAGTATCCCCGCCAGGAGCAGAACGGCGTTCAAGGAGACCGTTCGGTAGGCCCTTACCATTTTCTGCCCAAAACCTCTCGGATCACCGCTACATTCGGTTCGAGGTTTCCTCCATCCCGGCGGCTACCCGAATAGTGAGCCGACCCGTGAACGTGACGTGAGGAGGAAGCCGAGTGCCTCGGCCAGGCCATGTTGCAAGTTTGCGACGCGGCCATGCCACGGATCGGTCCTCAGCCTCCGAGGGGTGCAGTGTACTGGTGGTCCAGCGAAATAGCGCAGTTGCGCAAATCTTGCGTGGCTGCGAGACGCCAGTACACCCGGTGCAGACGACGGCGTCAGCGGAACGCAGACGCGGAGCAGCGCCTGTACGGCAATTACCGGGAAGCCGTCGGGACCTTGAAGGTGGCAGTGGCAACAGCCAAGAATCTGGCGGAGGAGGAGATGCTGGCTAGCCTCGACGCCGATCCCTGGGGCCGGCCATACAAAATGGTTAGGCGTAAGCTTCGCCCCAGGGCCCCACCGCTAACTGAATCTCTTCAGCCTCAGCAACTGGAGTTAGTGGTGGGGACTCTGTTCCCCAGGAGGGATGGCTTGGAGCCACCGTGTATGGCGCCACCCATCGGTGCTGCGGACGCGTCTTTTACGGGCGCGCCCGAAGTCACCGAGGGAGAACTGAGGGCGGCGCTGCTGCGGCTTCGAGCCAAAAACACTGCTCCGGGACCCGACGGCATTCCCGGCCGGGCCTGGGTCGTGGCTTTGGGTCGTGGAGACTCTGTCAGACCATCGGTACATCCGGTGGAGAGTCTCCGCATCCTGCTCGTTGCCTCAAAGTCAGACCGGAGGAGGGAGAGTAGTGTTTCCGAGATGGTCCCTAGCCCGCCTCGACCGGGAAATGGTGGAGGAAGGAGCCATTGTTGAGGCCTGGAACGCAGCCACCCCGGTGCTGACTGACGTTGAGGAGAGGGCGAGGCGTTTCCGCATCGCATTGACGAGGGTATGTGATGCAGCGATGCCCCGGACCAGGTGCCTCCCAGCCCGGAAGGCGGTTTACTGGTGGTCGCAAGAAATTGCTGCTCTCCGTTGCGACAGTAATCGGGCACGGCGGGCTTACACCCGTTGCCGCCGAAGAAGGCCACTGGACGCGCCGGAAGAGGATCGCCTATATAAAGAGCTCCAGAGGGCAAAAAGGGCATTCCAGGTGGCCATCGCTAATGCCAAGGACTCCGCCAGCGAGGAGTTCCTGGCAACCCTGAATAGGGATCCATGGGGTCGGCCATACCGCATCGTCAGAGGTAAGATGCGGAGTGCCCCGTCCATGAACTCCATGGAGCCGGAGCTCCTTAATCGGGTGGTGTCTGGACTCTTTCCTCAACCACCAGCTTTTACGCCCCCGACTATGACGATTCCATCATTCGGGGAGCTAGAAGAGTCGATAGAAGCCCCTCCATTCACAGAGGATGAATTAGGAGAAGCGTGGAACCACCTGCGGCGGTGCAAGAAGGCACCGGGACCGGATGGAGTCCCGGGAAGAGTCCTGGCGCTGGCCTTGAGGCACCTCGGGAGCCACCTTAGGCAGCTATTTAATGACTGCCTGGAGGCGGGGCGGTTCCCGAGAGTATGGAAACAGGGACGCTTGGTGCTGTTGCGGAAGGAGGGTCGTTCTCCTGATTCTCCTTCGGCATACAGACCAATTGTCCTTATTGATGGGGTGAGCAAGATGCTGGAGAGAGTTCTGGCCTCTCGTATTAACCAGCACCTCGCTCTGCAGGGCCCTGATCTTTCGGAACACCAGTACGGCTTTAGGGTAGGCAAGTCGACGATAGATGCCGTTGGTGCTCTGAAAAGTTTCTGCGAAGGAGCGCAGAAGGAAAGCGACGGGGTATTGGCGGTATCACTAGATATCGCCAATGCCTTTGGCACCCTGCCGTATAGCGTGGTAGAGGAGGCGCTCCAATATCATCGGGTGCCCCTGTACCTGCGCCGAATGATAGGGCACTACCTGGAGGAAAGGGTAGTGGTCTATCAGGGAAAGGACGGGGCGAGGCAGGAGAGGCGTATGGCTTGTGGGGTTCCGCAGGGATCGGTTCTCGGACCCCTGCTGTGGAACCTGGGCTTTGATTGGGCAATTCGTCCGGTTCTGCTGCCCCGGATGGTAATTATTTGTTACGCGGACGACACCATGGTTGCCGTCCGGGGAAGCAGTTATGAGGAGTCGGTGAGGAGGGCTACGGTGGCCACCGAGCTGATGGTCACCCGAATTGGCATGTTGGGGCTCAAAGTTGCCCTTCCAAAGACGGAGGCCGTCCTATTCGGGGGAACGTGTTGTCGTCGGTGTAGTATATGCAGCTGATGGTGTGCCGTGACACCGCAACAATCGCGTGGGGAATTTCGTCGTGGATACGCGACTTTTTGGCCGTAGTGCGCACTATCACCACATATTCGGATGTCAGACCCTGGGCCTCGTGGATGGTGTTCACTCGTGATCCCTGTCCCGTTCCATATCCCAAGGACTTCAAGAGAGCCTTTTCTTTTTGGGTATGGGTAAGGTACAAGGTGTTAATTGTCTCTTTAGGGATCTCGGCACCAGTGTAGTCCTTCAGGGTCAGGGACTGTATCCGAACGTTGGACGAGTATATGCCATCATACACTTCGTTGAGCGTGCTAAAAAAATATAGAAAATGGAAGGCCCAGGTATTCAGATATTCACTTCAATACCCACAATGTTCAGGATGGCACTTAGATCTTTCATTAATTAACAGTATTATTGAAGCTAAATACCTAGTTTCTTAGCAGTACTTATTTATTCTCATGACTATTATTCTTCCTTCCTATTAAAGTATTAAATTTATAAGACATCATTGAATCCCACCAACCTGCTTTAGAGCAGTGTTGTGGGTCTGTACTCTATAAACCTGACTTCCCAAGGAGTGAAATAAAACAACTGGACTGACACTAATACTGTATATTAAGCTTCTCTATAATTCATATTACTTGTTACCTTCAAATGACTCTACTACCAGTTCGGAATGCTGTCTTCGGCAGAGAAGACCACTGGCAAGAAACTCTACCGTTGCTCTTTTATTCAATCAATTAAAACAAGACTTATAAACACAATTACAACATTATCATATGTTATAACGCTAGGCCCTTTGATACAAGACATATAAGACAGGTCAAACATAAATACTATGATCACTTATAACATCAGGACTTTTGAAACAAATTGTTTGTACAGAGCAACCTCTGCTACATAAGCTATCTGTATGAAATAATTCTAGGGCTCCATATATGATACCTGAATAACCCAAAGGATATAAGAGATATACTTATCTGATGCTACATCAGGTACAACCATAGTACCGACAACTTTTAACAACTTATCTCAACACCATCACCAGTATATACGACTCTTGTTTTGTCACAACAATATTTCGTTAAGTATGTCGTTTCCATTATAAATCATCTATTCCCAATTTGTAACGTTCTATCCACAATACTTTACTTAATCTTCTATTCTCAATTCATTAATTTAAATCCGTCCTCACTTTTCTTTGCCGCCAATCTCACTTGTCAAACTCGCGTCTCCCGCCATAGATCCTATACTTTTATTTGACAGTCTAATAAAGTCCATTATTCTATTTTCAATACATTATCAATGAGTATACAAACTATGATTTGTTGATATATTTAATATAATCATCGGGTTTATCATAGATAAAGTGCTGTAATTCCCTATTTCCTAACACGGCCATTCTGACAAGTACTTCGTTCTCGAAGTACATAGGGTTATTCTTTTTAGGTATATGTATTGTATCATAAGTCTTTAGGTTCAAAGAACATCCTTATAAGTACATCATCTTATGTACACCTCTATAACATTAGTTCAAATGGTATATAAGCATAAAAAATCATCAAATCAGTTACATTCTGTATACACTTTTATCAATAAACTGTAAACAATATTTTATCAAAAGATAGGCATAATCATAACATTTTATAATTAAAGTGAAAGAGACCAAAAAAATTTTCATTAAAATTCCACACCATTTAACATATTACAACAATATAATACTTCTAATAAAGTAAAATGATTAATTTTCAACAATGTAAATCATAAATACTCATTTTCATTTATTTTGTACATTTTAACATGTACAATCACAATCCAAATATTTCCATCTCAATATAAATCTCAAAAAATTTATCCTTTTGCCTCTAGTCCAACTTTATCAAAATATCCACACAGGTAATTGTATTTCCCATCAATTCTGTCATTAACATTGTTAGTCTCATTTAGTCACAGATGCAATCGGTACAGTCTAATAGTCAAACCAATATATACCAAAACACCAACACCCACTGGTGATATCAACAACATCATCACTCTCAAGTGATATCAATAACATCATCACCCACTGGTGATATCAACAACATCATCACTCTCAAGTGATATCAATAACATCATCACCCACTGGTGATATTCATATTTTTTCCACACTGTCCAAGTCAAGTAATATATAAGATAAATATAAATAAATTAATATGAAAACGCTAAGATGGAATTATTTCTATTAGTTTACATCTTTTTTTTTTATCATCTCATCATAAAAGCCAAGGTATATTCAATGTTTGTTCAATTGTTATTTCTATTATTCAATGTTTTATTTCAATCTAAACATCAATTAAACCACCTGTTTAACAGAATCATTTATCATGTAAGGACTCTTAAAATTTCACATAAAATTTGATAATTTAAACAACTGTAAACCTAAGTATAATCTAATTATTTATAATGCAACTAATATATTTTCCTTTGCAGCAGCAACATTAATTTAGTTTAATATTGTATTTTATTTATATCATTTTTAAAAACTTCTCTCAACATCATACTGAAAGATCACTGACCTAACCTAACCCACAACATTTAAGCTGACTCCTAATTCTTTTCTTCACACAACCCAACATAGAAACTAAACTATTTCATTTAGCTATTCAGTAGTAATTTTCCCTATATGTATTGTTCTGACACATAATCATATTCTATTCTATTCTACCAAGAAATTTTGATTTTTTTTTTTTTGTTTTGTTTTGTTTTTTGTGTATTCTTTTATATGTTCTGAATAATTTACACAATCTCTCCTATCTCGGCTTTCCTGACAAGTACTTCGATCTCGAAGTACATAGAAAAGTTCCTAAATAAATGTTAACAGCTCAGCTAACCTGACTAGTTGCTCAATATAAACTTGAAATCTTGTATGTAATAAATAAGAATTAAAAGAAAAATCTATTACACATTCCGTTCGGCTAACCTGACCAGTTAATTTATTTTAGCCTGGACAGACTTATAAAATAAAACTTAGCACAAATTCCATTTGGCTAACCTGACTAATTAAATAAAACTTGATAATTCAAATTTATCAAACTCATTACACATTCTGTTTGGCCAACTTGACTAGTTGGTTTTCACAAACAAACTTAAATCAATTCTATTTTGGACTTAATCATTTCAGCAAAATAAACAAAGAGCCACTAGGCCATATCAGTTTCAGGTAATAAGTACTATCTTTCAAAAGTAGAAACCACAAAAAGAAAAGATAAATAAAAATATCACATCAATTGGTTCCCCGGACCACATATCCTTCAATGGAATTTTACCAATTCTGGTGCTCTGTCTCCAGAGTGTTTCTGTTTTAGCACATACCAGCTATTAGTTAAGACATCATCAAAAACATCAAACCATGTACTGTATCCACATTTGCCGGGATGGTTATTAATTGGTTCCCCGGACCACATATCCTTAAATAGAATTTCAACAAGCATGGTGCTTTGTCTCCAGAGTGTTTCTGTTTTAGCACATAGCAGCAAATACTTGAGGCATCATCAAAAACATAAAACTCTTTACTATGTCCACATTTGACGGGATGGTTCTAAAAAAAGTAAATCTGCATTAGAGAAAGGCATAAATTGGACATGAATAGGATCCCACTTCTGATGCTAAAAAAATATAGAAAATGGAAAAGGCCCAGGTATTCAGATATTCACTTCAATACCCACAATGTTCAGGATGGCACTTAGATCTTTCATTAATTAACAGTATTATTGAAGCTAAATACCTAGTTTCTTAGCAGTACTTATTTATTCTCATGACTATTATTCTTCCTTCCTATTAAAGTATTAAATTTATAAGACATCATTGAATCCCACCAACCTGCTTTAGAGCAGTGTTGTGGGTCTGTACTCTATAAACCTGACTTCCCAAGGAGTGAAATAAAACAACTGGACTGACACTAATACTGTATATTAAGCTTCTCTATAATTCATATTACTTGTTACCTTCAAATGACTCTACTACCAGTTCGGAATGCTGTCTTCGGCAGAGAAGACCACTGGCAAGAAACTCTACCGTTGCTCTTTTATTCAATCAATTAAAACAAGACTTATAAACACAATTACAACATTATCATATGTTATAACGCTAGGCCCTTTGATACAAGACATATAAGACAGGTCAAACATAAATACTATGATCACTTATAACATCAGGACTTTTGAAACAAATTGTTTGTACAGAGCAACCTCTGCTACATAAGCTATCTGTATGAAATAATTCTAGGGCTCCATATATGATACCTGAATAACCCAAAGGATATAAGAGATATACTTATCTGATGCTACATCAGGTACAACCATAGTACCGACAACTTTTAACAACTTATCTCAACACCATCACCAGTATATACGACTCTTGTTTTGTCACAACAATATTTCGTTAAGTATGTCGTTTCCATTATAAATCATCTATTCCCAATTTGTAACGTTCTATCCACAATACTTTACTTAATCTTCTATTCTCAATTCATTAATTTAAATCCGTCCTCACTTTTCTTTGCCGCCAATCTCACTTGTCAAACTCGCGTCTCCCGCCATAGATCCTATACTTTTATTTGACAGTCTAATAAAGTCCATTATTCTATTTTCAATACATTATCAATGAGTATACAAACTATGATTTGTTGATATATTTAATATAATCATCGGGTTTATCATAGATAAAGTGCTGTAATTCCCTATTTCCTAACAAGCGCATACGCCACGTCCATGGGGTTTCTGTGCGTGCACAACAGTTGTTTGCTGATAGTGAGGAATACGCTAGGGCGGGAGTACTTTAATGAGAAAGCGTTACTACGGTCGATGAAGGGCACCTGGTTTTCGTCGCCAATTATGAGCATTTCGCTGGCATGAGCAAGTTTCGCGGCCATAATTATCGATCCTGGGTGGCTCATGAGAGCTTCATCCACGATGAGGCGCTCGCAGTGCCTCTCGCTTTGCTCTTTGAATCCATTTACCAAGACCGATGCCATGGTGCGGACTTTGAGTGTTGATGCCGCTCCGTACTTTGCCTGCAGCTTCTCCTTCAAATCCTTTTTGGCCTCCGTGGTTGCTGTTAGAACCACGTCACGATTTATCTCGAAGTTCCTCACTATCCAGGTGGTCTTCCCACAGCCAGGAACTCCGTTTACCCAGGTGATTTTGGGTGCTTTCCAGGATTTCAGGGGCTCCTTCTCGTCCTTCGCTATCTTATTGCCTTGTTCGAGGATTCTCTGTCCCAGCATTATGTTGGTGCATTTTGCCAGGACAACTATTGGGTCGGTGGATGGTGTTTTGAACCGCGGCTTATTATCTTCTGCTTCCGCCTCTTCGTCCACCTCGACAAAACCTGCTGTTGCGCTGTATGCGGCCATGTGGTCGAGTTCTTCTACATTTCCATGTAGAGTTTGCCGACGTCCGTTGTCGTAAATAACCGCTTCAGCTTCCTGGAGTCTCACCGTCAAGAGGCCAGTGTTTTGATGTTTGTAGGCCTGCAGGATGTCATGGCAGGTCTTCCGGCTGACCTCTAGCTCAGCTTTGATGAGAGCCATGAACTCCAAGAATGCATTCATGATGTGGTCCATTGGTGTTACTACGACTCCGAGGGTCGGCGGTTCGACCAGGCCTTTTTCGGCGTTAGTCCGTTTGTCGCTGGGTGAAGTTTTGGGCTGTGGCCTGGGCTTCAAGAAAGCCGCCAGTGCACTGCCCACCTCTTGCGTCATTGACTCGGCTCTCTTTTTTGATTTTTCGCCAGACATGCTTGCTATTGCCGATTTGAACGTGCTGATGGCTGTTTTAAAGGCACGTGTCGGCGCAGAGGTTGTCTGGGAGGACTCCCCTTGAGTTTTCTCGGCCTCCTGCCACTTTTGTGTCAGCTGTTCCGCGCCGCTTTTCCGCTCCTGAGTAACCATGATGGTGGGTGGAACATTTTCCCAGTCAGGTGTTTCGCTGGGTTTTTTCCTGGGTTTGAGGTAACTAAGGTCCTCTCCCCTGTTTTCGTAGACAACTACCTGGTGCTTTTTCGATGCGTCTATGCAACCAAGGTAGTCCTCTATTGTTCCTTTTGTATAGCCCACCGCCATGGCGTCGACGCTAATTATTCGGGCAGGTGTGTCGCCCGTGCTGCAGAATGATGTTAGTACTGAGCTGGCCCTGGCAAATGGTGGTTCCAGTAGATTCCAGTTGAATATTGCGACAACTTTGTTCTTTGTGCGCAATATTCTACAGGGTTGTTGAGCTACTGTAACTTCTGGCAGGGCTTCATAGATTTTGCGTCGAATTGTATTTTTGGAAGTGCTTCCGTTCGCTAGCGCTGCGAGTCCTGGCGATATCATCACCCTGCTCGAGTCGCTCGCGATGCAGAAGCCTATCCCCAATCTCTCAGAGCTGTTATCCATAAACAGTGCCACACCACGGGTTCTTAACCCCGGATTTCCCCTTTCTGCCATTAGCAAGAGCTGCCTGGTAGGCATATCCTGCACCGGGCAGGGTTGTTGGGGTAACGGGGCCTGGGTGGTCCTGCTCAAGTCTGGGCTTGGCAGCGTCGGGTTGCTGTTTCTCCTGACGGCAATGAGGAAGATCTTCTCCACATACCTTAGGAAGTCTGGTCTTCTCTCTGGATCCGCTACGAGATCGTGGAAGCTTCTAGTTGAGATTTCCCGATCGATTTGATGTTCGAGCTCGTAGCGATGGTTCGAGAATCTTGGGCATTCTACTATAAGGTGTTCGACAGTTTCTGTTTCGTTTGGGTCACATTCGCAGGCTGGGCTATCTTTTAGCCTAAAGGCACCCCTCGTATTCATGTTCTAACCTAACCTAACCTAAATCTAGTTTTGACACCTTTAGACTTTAGATTCAAGATTTAATGTGAATATATGCATTAATAAAAACTCATTACTATATTTTAATACTAGTTATGCTGCTGTTGATGCACTGATGAAAGCCAGATAGCTAGATCAGTGTTTAGTTAGTCGTAGTTGCCGGTGGGCTGAGGTCTAAAGGAATCCAAACTAGTTTTAAAAGGTTAGGTTAGGTTAGGTTAGGTTAGGTTAGGTTAGGTTAGGTTAGGTTAGGTTAGGTTAGGTTAGGTTAGGTTAGGTTAGGTTAGGTTAGGTTAGGTTAGGTTCCCGTGTGGGGTTGCTAGTCCCCCATCGGGCGCGTCCCCGGGTGGTGGATAGGGGAATGCCTCCCAGATATGGGGGGTACCGGGGAAACCCGGCGCGAACCAAAACTAGCACGAGGCGGGGTGGGGCGCTTCTGTGCGCTGCCACTGAGGGTGGGGCGCTTCTGTGCGCTGCCACTGAGGGTGGGGCCTTACAGGCCGCGAGGAAGGACAACCTCGGTAAAAAAATCACCGGTGTGGGTGGAAACGCCCAGCGCGGTGGGCTCTCCGGTCTTCATGGCCGGTGAGCGCTGGCTTCGGCCACCGTCGGGCAACCCGTAATCCGCACTGAGCGGAACCGGGGGTCCCGCGCACTGAGCGTGGGGCTGCGAGGAAGACAACCTCTATAAAAAATTACCCCAATCCTAAGGTTTGATGCCCGCCGATGGGATGCATGGTTGCTGGGAGTGCAGCCACTAGGGTGTCTGGGAAGGGTCCCCATTAGGCCTAAAAAACAAAATGGAAGTACGAACTGGAAATAAATCTACCCGGGAGGGTCCCCGCGAGGGGGAATCCCTTGGTGCGTCGCTAGTGGCGCATCGGCCCCATGTATACGGGGGGGCCACCATTCGTAAGGAAGAGGAGAAGATTGTGGGGGGTTTAGGGATAGATGGAAACGTGCAAGGGGGGAAAGAATTGGTAGTGGCCTTAGAGAGGTGCGAAGTTTTAGCACAGAGGCACGAGAGAGAAATGCGTAAGGAGGAAGAGTTAGAATTGGGGGGGAAATTTTGGATGGATGTAGGAGAAGGGGGGAGGAAGAGGAGCGGAACTGAAGAGGCGGCGTCGGAATCCGACTGCAGCCTTATAACCGTCGAGAGCAGGCCCAGATCGGGCTCAGGCTCGTCGGTAGCGTTTTCAGTGTCCGATATGACAGGAGTGAAGCGCCCACGCCTCAGTGAAGGCGATGATATGTCGACTGACGAGGAAAGGCCGGGGACACCAGTCCCTGTAAGAGGTAGAGGGCGTCCACCTACCCATGGGCGTTATGTCGGCATTGGCAAGGCCAGGGAGGCCCTTAATATGGAAAAAAGAGCCGAGGCGAAAGCCCAGGCCAAACAAAAGGCGGAGGATGACCTCCTCAAGGAGGCCGCCGTCGCCCGTTTTCGGCGGGAGGCGCGCAAAGAAGTGTCATCTCCATTCGGGCAACGTGTGGATGAAAAGACCGCAGCCCGACTGCAGGACCAGGTCTGGGAAGACTTGGACCTTATTAGAAAGGTGGCCACTAAGTCTGCCCACTTGAAGGGCACCTTCGTGCGTGACCTGAAAGACGCTGCGGCTTCCATCAAGGAGACTGTAGAAGCCCTCGGGTCGCGCACCGTTTCGGATGAGACGCGGCGACTGCAGGCGGACAACACACGCCTGCAAGCCGAGATGGCTAGCCTCCGCAGAGAGCTGGCCCAATTACGGACAGAGATGGAGGGTATGCGGAAGCAGGGTTCCGCTCACTCTTCCCCGGACAAGACAGAGGAGGCGCCCCCTGCAATGCGTCCTCCTCAACAAGGCAAAACTGGCCGCCCTGGGGTTACCCCAGCTGCGCCTTCATTGGAGGAGATTTGTCGTACGGTGATGGTCCAGGTCGGAGGAATGTTGAATGCCCGCCTGGAGTCACTAGAGGACAGACTCCTCCCAGAGAGGAACCTCCGGCCGCCTTTGGCGACCGACAAAAGGCGAGACGGGCGCACATATGCTGCCGCGGCATCGGGATCTCCAGGCACCGCAAAACCGCCTACTGAAAGCGCGCCTAAGGGGCCCGCCCGATCTGAACACAGCAGGCTCGCAGGGCAGGCGCCCTCGGCACCACCTCATCGCCCAGCTGGGTCCTCGTGGAGTCAGCCACGGGCACGGATGACGACAGACCCTTCTACTTCCTCTTCTACTCCACCTTCCGCGGAGAAGAAGAAAAAGAAGAAGAAGAAAAAGAACGGGAATCAGGAGGCTGGCCCACACCAGGGGAAGAGCCAGTCGTCGGAATGGACGAAAGTAGGTCCCAAGAAGCGACCTGATGCGAAAAGTCGCGCCAGCAAACTCCGCACACCTCGGTCATCAGCAGTCATCTTAACGCTGCAACCGGGGGCGGAAGAAAGGGGCGCGACTTATGCAAAAGTTATTGCCGCTGCGAAGGCGAGAATAAATGCAGCAGACATTGGCGCACAAGGAGTCCGACTCCGAAAGGCAGCTACAGGAGGCCGCCTGTTCGAATTCCCCGGGGCCTCCAGTGCTGAGAAGGCGGACTCCTTGGCTAGAAAGCTCAGAGAGGTCTTGAGTGACGAGGTCGTTCGGGTCTCTAGACCTACGAAGTCTGTTGACCTGCGGATCACAGGCCTGGACGACTCCGTCACCAGCGCCGAGGTTATCGCAGCGGTGGCAACGGTAGGAGGATGTCCCGTCGAGCAAGTGCGTTCTGGCGAAGTTGTCAGTGGCTACGACGGGCTAGGGGCAGTGTTAGTGCACTGTCCCGTTGCAGCTGCCAAGAAGGTAGTAGCAGGAGGAAGGCTCCTCGTGGGATGGGTGTCGGCCCAAGTAAAGTTGCTGGACGCCCGGCCCCTGATGTGCTATCGGTGCCTGGCACCGGGGCACATGGGTGCCCAGTGCAAGGCAGGGGTCGACCGCAGTGGTTTGTGCTATCGCTGCGGCCGACCGGGTCATAAGGCCCGTGAATGCTCCGCTACACCACATTGCGTGGGTTGGGAGGGGAAGAGCAGGGGTCCGAAGGTGAAGGAGGGGAAGAGCAGGGGTCCGAAGGTGAAGGAGGGGAAGAGCAGGGGTCCGAAGGTGAAGGAGGGGAAGAGCAGGGGTCCGAAGGTGAAGGACGGAAAGAGCAGGGGTCCGAAGGTGAAGGAGGGGAAGAGCAGGGGTCCGAAGGTGAAGGAGGGGAAGAGCAGGGTTCCGAAGGTGAAGGAGGGGAAGAGCAGGGGTCCGAAGGTGAAGGAGGGGAAGAGCAGGGGTCCGAAGGTGAAGGACGGGAAGAGCAGGGGTCCGAAGGTGAAGGACGGAAAGAGCAGGGGTCCGAAGGTGAAGGAGGGGAAGAGCAGGGGTCCGAAGGTGAAGGAGGGGAAGAGCAGGGGTCCGAAGGTGAAGGAGGGGAAGAGCAGGGGTCCGAAGGTGAAAGAGGGGAAGAGCAGGGGTCCGAAGGTAAAGGACGGGAAGAGCAGGGTGTTGTGTATTTAAGTTAACTTAGAAAATTATATGTGGGTAGACGGAAAACGTTTTACGAATAAACAGTCACAATCAAGCAGCTGGTCGTTTCATTACATGGTGACAGCGGTGCGGAGTATTTTCGTTAAATAGTGATTCCATTACACTGCTTGGGCGGAATATTATTAATATTTGCGTCGTATATTTACTTAACAACAAATGGAGCACGCAAGGCCTCCCGCGGACCTCGTTTTGGAGGGTGGTCCGGCAAGTCGGGCGGACGCGTGGCGCAAGTGGTACAAGCAGTTTAATGTATTTTTGAAAGCGTCAGGAGTACACAAGGAAACAAAGGATATACAGGCGAGTCTCCTTATTAATCTCGTGGGGCCTGATGGCTACGACATTTATTCTACTTTTAAATTTTCAAAGGACGAAAATCAAGATGATATCGATGTTTTGGTAACGAAATTTAATGAGTATTTTGGAACAAAACACAGTACGACCATGGCCAGATTTCGATTTTTCACACGCAATCAAGAAGTTGGTGAGAATATAGACGCATACGTCACGGCATTACGCATACTTAGTCAGCATTGCGAATTCGAACACCTGGAGGATGGATTAATAAGAGATCGCATTGTGTGTGGTGTCTCGGACAACACAGTGAGAGACAGATTATTAAGAACGGACAATCTGACCTTGGAAAAGGCGATGAAGATTTGTCATGCCAACGAAGTGTCGCTTACAGAGGGTAAGCAAATCGAAGTCGTCAAAAGTACGGAATCTTCGGCGGCCGGTGCGGCGGTTGATGCGTTGTTCAACGCAAAGTCGCGCGCGCGGGCCGGAGGCGGCGGCGCGGCAGTTGCCGGACGCCTCGCCGGTGCTAGCGGCGCGCGCATACAGTGCAGCGAGAATTCACCGGGTCGCCGGTTCGATTCCCGGTTACACACAAATAGTGGTTTGAAGTGTTGTGTGTCGTGTGGAATCGATCATGTTGGTCAATTTCAGTGCCCAGCCAAATTTGTGAAGTGTTTTATTTGTAATCGTCGGGGCCATTTTAAACGGTTTTGTCCAGTCAAATTTAATAACAAAGTGTTCGAAGTAAGTGAAGAATTCAAAGACGACCTATTTTATGTGTCTACTCTGGACGATGTTAACCAGAATTTAAACAATAAGTGGTTTGAAACATTGTTTTTATGTAAAAATGGTATGGCGGAAAATTTTAAATTAGATTCCGGTTCTGACTTAAATGTATTATCACTTAAAACGTTTAAAAAATTAGGTTACTCAATTAATGATTTAAAACCGTGTGAATTAAGAGCTCAATCGTTTTGCGGAAATTATTTACCAATATTGGGGGCATTGGAAATGCCTTGGTTGTACAAACATAATAAGTATATTATTAAATTCATCATATCTAAGGATGATTGTCAGAGTGTGCTTGGAAAAGACACCTGTGAGAATATAGGCGTCATCAAGCGAATTTTCGCGATTAATATAGATACCTATAGCGATTTGTTTCGAGGTGTAGGAAAATTGCCAGGGAAATATAGAATAATAATTGATAAAGAAGTATGTCCGTCGATATGCCCAGTTCGTAAAATACCAATAGGTGTAAGGGATAAATTAAAAGGTGAACTAAATAATATGGAGCAGATGGGTATAATTAGGAAAGTGTCACATCCAACGCCTTGGGTAAACGCCATAGTTCTGCCAGCGAAGAAAGACGGTAGCGTGCGCGTGTGCCTCGACCCGCGGCCGCTCAACCGCGCCATTCGCCGCGCGCACTACCCGCTACCCACGCTCACCGAGATAGCTACTGCGCTGCGCGGTGCTAAGTATTTTAGCAAATTAGATGCGCGTTCAGGATTTTGGATGGTCCAGCTAGATGACCAAAGTGCAGACCTATGCACATTCGGTACTCCTTTTGGTCGTTATCAGTTTCTTCGCCTACCGTACGGCGTAAGTTGTGCTAGTGAAGTGTTTCACGCAAAGATCCGCCAAATTCTAGAGGATCTAGAAGGAGTAGAATCGTTTATTGACGATATTATAGTTTACGGGAGCACTATTGAAGAGCACGATATAAGATTAAGGAGATTATTAGATAGGGCTCGTGAAGTAGGTATTAGGTTCAATCGGGAGAAATGTGAGTTTCACGTGCAGCAAGTTACGTACTTAGGACATACGTTTAGTGAGAAGGGCATGCAAATTGATAAAAATAAATTGCTAGCAATAAAAGATATGCCCTGTCCGTGCGACAGAGGATCGTTGGAGAGATTTTTGGGCATGACGAATTATTTGTCGAAGTTTATTGCGGACTATGCTAATATCGCAAGTCCCCTTAGAAGCCTTTTACGAAAAGGTATAGAGTGGTATTGGGATAGCAACCATGCGGCTGCAGTGTCAGCGCTGAAGGAAGCGCTGTGCCGCGCGCCGGTCCTGGCTCTGTACTCGGCCGATGAGCCCGTGCTGCTGACAGTGGACGCCAGCGCCAGCGCACTCGGCGCAGCGTTGCTGCAGGCCGGCCGCCCGGTGGAGTTTGCGTCGGTGACGCTTTCAGAGACGCAGACTCGATATGCTCAAATAGAAAAAGAGTTGCTGGCGATAGTCTTTGCATTAGAAAGGTTTCATCAGTACGTATACGGGAGGTCGGACGTCACGATAGAAACCGATCATAAGCCGCTAGAAACTCTTTTCAAAAAATCTTTAGATGGGGTTCCAGCGCGCTTGCAGCGTATGATGTTGCGTATTCAGTGTTACACTTTCAATGTAATTTACAAACCGGGGAAATATATGTACCTTGCTGACACATTGTCTCGGGCGGCCCTGGAGGAACCTATGGATGATAAACTTTCGTCTGAAATTGACGCGCAGGCGTGTTTTATTATTAACAATGTACCATTTAGTGACAGTAAAATACAAAGCGTTCGTAACGCGACAGGTACGGATCCAGAATGTAAAATTTTAGTTAATTATGTTTTATTTGGATGGCCGCGTTATAGATACGATGCAGATCATTTAGTCCGGGCACATTGGTCATACAGAACGTCATTTGAATATATAGGGGGTGTCTTATTTAAGGATAACCTGGTATTCATACCGCGTAAACTGCGGGGTGTTATGCTGGAGCGTGTACACGAAGGCCACCTCGGTATAGACCGATGTAAGCGGCGCGCGCGTGACGTCATGTTTTGGAATGGTATGTCTCGCGACGTGGAGCAAAAGGTACGCACGTGTGCTGCGTGTGCTGAACACGCCGCTAGGCCAGCGAGAGAATCGATGATTTCTCATTCAATACCTAATCTGCCGTGGAGAAAGGTTGGCTCGGATATATTCCTGTTTCGTCAAAAATACTTTTTAATACTAGTAGACTATTTCTCAAATTTCATAGAAGTCAGTCCTATATCTAACGCAGGATCCAGGGCGGTTATATTAGCCATGAAAGAGCAGTTCGCAAGGCACGGAATAGTTGATGAGCTCATAACTGACAACGGTCCTGCCTATTCCTCCAAAGAATTTCGTCAGTTTAGTGTTGACTGGTGTTTCAGACACACCACCACATCGCCTAATTATGCACAGGCGAACGGGCTTAGTGAAAGGGCGGTACAGACTGTGAAAAATATTATAAAAAAGTCAATCATGACCGGATCAGATTTTTATCTCGGTTTGCTTAATTTCAGGTCGACTCCGCGTGACGGAGTTAGTTCACCGGCTCAGTTGTTAATGGGTAGACGATTAAATACAAGACTCCCGGTGCATATAAATAAATTGATGCCAGAAAGAAACAATAATTCCGATTATATCAATATAAATAACAATCGTTTACGTGCTAAACTTTACTATGATAGGCAGTCGCGTGATTTACCCGAATTAAATGCTGGTGAACCGGTAGTAGTACTAGACGGTAGTACTAGACGTCGTATGATAGTGCATGCTTCGGCACGACAGCCGCGTTCTTATTTTGTTATCGATAGCTCAGGTAGAAAATATAGACGCAATCGGCGTCATCTTATTCGAGCCGAACATCCTACGGGAGGCCAGTCACCTCTTCCTTCTTTTGGAGAGAAGGAGGAAGGTGATGATAGTGCTGATCGTGTCAGTATGTACGGCGACGCTGAGGGTAATATTAGTGGAACTGAGGAGCCTCTGGTTTACGGCGAGGCTAACTCTAGGTCGGCAAGTAGCTCGCCCAGTGGCACCGAACGAACTCGAAAGGCTGCAAACAGAGCTCGCGATCAGCTGGCATTGTTTTTTAAAAAAAAATAATGTATTAGTTATGTAATAATCAAGGGAAACAAGTCTTATTTGGTAATATAGTGATATTGTCATAATATAGTGGTGGTAATTTAAGTAGCATAACTATTATCTTTAGTTTATTTAAGGGGAAAGATGTTGTGTATTTAAGTTAACTTAGAAAATTATATGTGGGTAGACGGAAAACGTTTTACGAATAAACAGTCACAATCAAGCAGCTGGTCGTTTCATTACACAGGGTTCCGAAGGTGAAGGACGGGAAGAGCAGGGGTCCGAAGGTGAAGGACGGGAAGAGCAGGGTTCCGAAGGTGAAGGAGGGGAAGAGCAGGGGTCCGAAGGTGAAGGACGGGATGAGGAGGGGTCCGAAGGTGAAGGAGGGAAAGAGCAGGGGTCCGAAGGTGAAGGACGGAAAGAGCAGGGGTCCGAAGGTGAAGGAGGGGAAGAGCAGGGGTCCGAAGGTGAAGGAGGGGAAGAGCAGGGGTCCGAAGGTGAAAGA
This sequence comes from Pararge aegeria, assembly GCF_905163445.1. Classification (NCBI taxonomy): domain Eukaryota; kingdom Metazoa; phylum Arthropoda; class Insecta; order Lepidoptera; family Nymphalidae; genus Pararge; species Pararge aegeria. The sequence continues at coordinate 39,503 of NC_053204.1, read as the reverse complement.
GGGGAAGAGCAGGGGTCCGAAGGTAAAGGACGGGAAGAGCAGGGGTCCGAAGGTGAAGGACGGGAAGAGCAGGGTTCCGAAGGTGAAGGAGGGGAAGAGCAGGGGTCCGAAGGTGAAGGAGGGGAAGAGCAGGGGTCCGAAGGTGAAGGAGGGGAAGAGCAGGGTTCCGAAGGTGAAGGAGGGGAAGAGCAGGGTTCAGAAGGTGAAGGACGGGAAGAGCAGGGTTCCAAAGGTGAAGGACAGGAAGAGCAGGGGTCCGAAGGTGAAGGACGGGAAGAGCAGGGTTCCGAAGGTGAAGGAGGGGAAGAGCAGGGGTCCGAAGGTGAAGGAGGGGAAGAGCAGGGGTCCGAAGGTGAAGGAGGGGAAGAGCAGGGTTCCGAAGGTGAAGGACGGGAAGAGCAGGGTTCCGAAGGTGAAGGAGGGGAAGAGCAGGGGTCCGAAGGTGAAGGAGGGGAAGAGCAGGGGTCCGAAGGTGAAGGAGGGGAAGAGCAGGGTTCCGAAGGTGAAGGAGGGGAAGAGCAGGGTTCAGAAGGTGAAGGACGGGAAGAGCAGGGTTCCGAAGGTGAAGGACGGGAAGAGCAGGGGTCCGAAGGTGAAGGAGGGGAAGAGCAGGGGTCCGAAGGTAAAGGAGGGGAAGAGCAGGGGTCCGAAGGTGAAGGAGGGGAAGAGCAGGGTTCCGAAGGTGAAGGAGGGGAAGAGCAGGGTTCAGAAGGTGAAGGACGGGAAGAGCAGGGTTCCGAAGGTGAAGGACGGGAAGAGCAGGGGTCCGAAGGTGAAGGACGGGAAGAGGAGGGGTCCGAAGGTGAAGGAGGGGAAGAGCAGGGGTCCGAAGGTGAAGGAGGGGAAGAGCAGGGTTCCGAAGGTGAAGGAGGGGAAGAGCAGGGGTCCGAAGGTGAAGGAGGGGAAGAGCAGGGTTCCGAAGGTGAAGGACGGGAAGAGCAGGGTTCCGAAGGTGAAGGAGGGGAAGAGCAGGGGTCCGAAGGTGAAGGAGGGGAAGGTCCGAAGGTGAAGGAGGGGAAGAGCAGGGGTCCGAAGGTGAAGGAGGGGAAGAGCAGGGTCCGAAGGTGAAGGACGGGAAGAGCAGGGTTCCGAAGGTGAAGGAGGGGAAGAGCAGGGGTCCGAAGGTGAAGGAGGGGAAGAGCAGGGGTCCGAAGGTGAAGGAGGGGAAGAGCAGGGTTCCGAAGGTGAAGGACGGGAAGAGCAGGGTTCCGAAGGTGAAGGAGGGGAAGAGCAGGGGTCCGAAGGTGAAGGAGGGGAAGAGCAGGGGTCCGAAGGTGAAGGAGGGGAAGAGCAGGGTTCCGAAGGTGAAGGAGGGGAAGAGCAGGGTTCAGAAGGTGAAGGACGGGAAGAGCAGGGTTCCGAAGGTGAAGGACGGGAAGAGCAGGGGTCCGAAGGTGAAGGACGGGAAGAGGAGGGGTCCGAAGGTGAAGGAGGGGAAGAGCAGGGGTCCGAAGGTGAAGGAGGGGAAGAGCAGGGTTCCGAAGGTGAAGGAGGGGAAGAGCAGGGGTCCGAAGGTGAAGGAGGGGAAGAGCAGGGGTCCGAAGGTGAAGGAGGGGAAGAGCAGGGGTCCGAAGGTGAAGGAGGGGAATAGCAGGGGGCTGAAGGTGAAGGAGGGGAAGAGCAGGGGTCCGAAGGTGAAGGAGGGGAAGAGCAGGGTTCCGAAGGTGAAGGAGGGGAAGGTCCGAAGGTGAAGGAGGGGAAGAGCAGGGGTCCGAAGGTGAAGGAGGGGAATAGCAGGGGTCCGAAGGTGAAGGAGGGGAAGAGCAGGGGTCCGAAGGTGAAGGAGGGGAAGAGCAGGGGTGCGAAGGTGAACGAGGGGAAGAGCAGGGGTCCGAAGGTGAAGGAGGGGAAGAGCAGGGGGCTGAAGGTGAAGGAGGGGAAGAGCAGGGGTCCGAAGGTGAAGGAGGGGAAGAGCAGGGGTCCGAAGGTGAAGGAGGGGAAGAGCAGGGGTCCGAAGGTGAAGGAGGGGAAGAGCAGGGGTCCGAAGGTGAAGGAGGGGAAGAGCAGGGGTCCGAAGGTGAAGGAGGGGAAGAGCAGGGTTCCGAAGGTGAAGGAGGGGAAGAGCAGGGTTCCGAAGGTGAAGGACGGGAAGAGCAGGGTTCCGAAGGTGAAGGAGGGGAAGAGCAGGGTTCCGAAGGTGAAGGAGGGTGTTAGCGACGCAAAAAGCCCTCTTGTTAATTATTAATTAATAAATTATAAATAATTAATATTATATAATTTAAGCTGAAATAAATGATTGTCTATGGTTTTAATAAATAATGTGCTAAAAACGGAACGTAGGTGGCGGGGGCGGCAAACCGTTATTCTGACGTCCGCGGCGGTTCAAATTGTAGACGTTCACCGCAACCGACCGCAGCCGCATCGTTTAAACTTTGCCAACCGCTACACACGTTCTGTCAGCCAAGTCACTTAAAGAAACCCTGTGTTTTCACTTGCCCTGGCCCCTACAAGTGGTCCTTCGAGCCGGATCGCAAGGTATGTTCCAAACTCCACCGCCAAATATGGTGAACACTGTGAAGAAACAGGACCTAGTTGAGGAGCAGGAGCAGAGCCAGCACACATGTAAGCAGGTGAAAAAGCAGGTACCCCTAAAGGAGGAGCTTAGAAAAAGGCTTTTCGATGAAGTAGAACCAGCTACTAGTGTTAAGAGCACTAGCGGCCACGCAGTGGCACCGAGTAGGGCTTCTACACGCAATGGCACGTCGAGAAAGTCAAGTTCAGCATCCATCCGAGCAAGAAAGACACGGCTGGAACTAGAGGCAGCGGAGGCGAAAGCGCGTATTGAGATGCAGCTAATTGAGAAAAGGTTGCAAGCTGATATGGCAGCACTAGATGAGGAAGCATACAGTCTACTACCGGAGGAGCATGAGGTGCGTAGCAATCATAATAGTTCTGTAGAGAAATGGTTAGAGCACAGTCAGCACGAGCAGTCAGCACAGCCCGTCCAGCAGGATGGTTCAGATTTAGGCGAGCTGTGCCCGCCCGCCGCTATAGGCGGTGGCACTGATGGGACTGTACACATGCTGGCTAGCGCACTCAAAGAAATGGCAACTATTGCTAAGCACAACGCACCACATGCACAAACACATAAGTTTTTAAGCCGTATTAGCACACAGAAGGATCTACCAACGTTTGAGGGCGACCCCATGGACTGGCTTTATTTTAAGCAAGCTTACGACGAGTCCACAAAAGTATGTAGCTTTAGCCCCAGGGAGAATCTGTGGAGGCTACGTAGTTACCTCCGCGGACCAGCAAAGGAAGCCGTCACGGCGCTGCTGATTAGCGCCACCACACCGGACATAGTAATGTCAGCACTGGAGCTACAATTTGGTAACCCCGATATTATTATCACTAGAATAGTACAAGATGTCCAGAAGCTTCCAGCAATGGCACAGGAATATCATAAGGATATAGTCAAGTTTTCCGTTAAAGTTCAAAATTTCGTCGCAGCAGTCCTCGCTATCGGTGAAGATGAGTACCTAAAAAACATGAATATCATGTCGGCCGTGTTGTCTAAGTTCCCAACGGTTTTGTTATCAAAATGGACGGACTACAGCTATCCGCTTATAACCGACGGATCTAAAGCCCGCCTGGTCTGCGGACTATTGACGGGATTCGCCCCGTGCTTCAGCAGTGGGTGGAGAGAAGACACGGGGTGATGACCTTCCACCTTGCGCAGGTGCTTTCAGGACACGGTTGTTTCGGAAAGTACCTGTGCAAGATTGCCGGTAGGGAACCTACCGAGGAGTGCACGAGTGCGGCTGCGCTGTGGACACGGCGCAACATACGCTTGCCGATTGCCCGAGCTGGGCGGTGAACTCGTGGCGGTAGTGGGACAAGACCTCTCCCTGCCGGCTGTGGTCAGGGCCATGGCCCGGAGAAGGGTCCGCTTTAGCGGACGCCGCTGGCTGGGTCGCGGTCGTGTGCGAAAGCGTTCCCGTAACCCAGTCACCAGGCGAAGTGTTTGAACACCGTGGGGTTTAGTCGGTAAGAGTCCGACATAACCATTGCACCTCCCCGGGTGTGTTGGTATCCATGAGGATTCCCCACGTAAAAAAAAAAAAAAAAAAGGTTAGGTTAGGTTAGGTTAGGTTAGGTTAGGTTAGGTTAGGTTAGGTTAGGTTAGGTTAGGTTAGGTTAGGTTAGGTTAGGTTAGGTTAGGTTAGGTTAGGTTAGGTTCCCGTGTGGGGTTGCTAGTCCCCCATCGGGCGCGTCCCCGGGTGGTGGATAGGGGAATGCCTCCCAGATATGGGGGGTACCGGGGAAACCCGGCGCGAACCAAAACTAGCACGAGGCGGGGTGGGGCGCTTTTGTGCGCTGCCACTGAGGGTGGGGCGCTTCTGTGCGCTGCCACTGAGGGCGGGGCCTTATAGGCCGCGAGGAAGGACAACCTCAGTAAAAAATCACCGGTGTGGGTGGAAACGCCCTGCGCGGCGGGCTCTCCGGTCTTCATGGCCGGTGAGCGCTGGCTTCGGCCACCGTCGGGCAACCCGTAATCCGCACTGAGCGGAACCGGGGGTCCCGCGCACTGAGCGTGGGGCTGCGAGGAAGACAACCTCTATAAAAAACTACCCCAATCCTAAGGTTGATGCCCGCCGATGGGATGCATGGTTGCTGGGAGTGCAGCCACTAGGGTGTCTGGGGAGGGTCCCCATAAGGCCCATAAACAAAATGGAACTACGACATGGCAAAAAATCTACCCGGGAGGGTCCCCGCGAGGGGGAATCCCTTGGTGCGTCACTAGTGGCGCATCGGCCCCATGTATACGGGGGGGCCACCAGTCGTGAGGGAGAGGAGAAGATTGTGGGGGGCGTAGGGAAAGTTGGAAATGTGCAAGGGGGGAAAGAAGTTATGATTGCTTTAGAGAGGTGCGAAGTTTTAGCAGAGAAGCACGAGAGGGAAATGAGGAAGGACAGAGAGGGAAAGAAGGACGATTCGTCCGTGAGGACGGAGATGTCGGACGAGGCTATGTCAGACTGCAGCCTCATAACAGTAGAGACCAGGCCCAGATCGGAGTCTGAGTCTTCTGGCAATGCGTCTGGCGCAGCTTCTGGCCGTCTGTGGAAGGGGCCGAAGAGGCCGCGACTTGGGGAGTTCGACGTACAACTCTCAATGTCCTCGGATGAGGAAATGAAAGATGCGTCGTCACCCACTAGAGGGAGAGGCAGACCACCCACTACGGGTAAATACGTTGGGCTAGCTAAGGCCAGGGAGGCCCTCAACAGGGCTAAGAAGGAAGAAATGCGCTTGCAGGTTGAGCAGGACCTGTTGAGGACCTCACTAACGTCTAGATTCCGCCGCGAAAAGCAGCGGTCTATTGAACGCGAGATTGGGCCAATGACCGACGATATGTCAGCGGCCCAAATCCAAAAAAGAGCGCTGGATGAAGTGGCGCTGATATCGTCGATCGCCACCAAGTCCACAAATTTGAAGGGGACATTTGTGCGCGAACTCAAGAACGCGGCATCCTCCATCAAAGAGGCGGTTGAGGTCTTGAGTTCACGCACCATATCGGATGAGACACGGCAACTGCAGGCGGACAATGCACGTCTGCAAGCTGAAATGGCCAGCCTGCGAAAGGAGTTGGCCACCTTAAGGAGTGACTTGGAGAAGTCGCGGAAGCAGGGTCCCGCGTCCTCTCCCCCGGATACGACAGAGGGGCTGCGCCCTGACCCGCAGCTCGCTCAATCCAAGGCGAGAACTGAAGTGCCCAATTCGCTACCTTCAGTGATGGAAGAGGTCTGTCGGACGGTGTTGACCCAGGTCGGGACGATGCTGAATGCTCGTCTAGCAGCACTGGAGGACAGGCTCCTTCCAGAGAAACGGATCCGGCCACCACTGGCGGCTGACAAGAGGAAGGCGACAAGGCAGCCCGCATCGTATGCGGACGCCACACGCGTGCCAGGCCCAAGCCAGCCTGCTGAAGAAGGGCGCCACGCTACGGAGACGCCACCTGCTCGCCCTGCAAGTCAGCCAGCGGCGGCAAAACGCCCTACTGACCTTTCTGCACCCAAGGAGGCGCAATGGCAGAAGGTCAGCCAGAAGAGGGCAAAGAAGAAAGACAAGGGTGGCTCGCAGTCGCAGCCGCAAAAGACGCAGCGGGGAGGGGGGCCGGGGACTACAAAATCAGGGCCTAAACTTCGCCCGCCTCGTTCTTCGGCTGTCGTGCTCACACTGCAGCCGGAAGCCGAGAAGAGCTGATGGTCACCCGAATTGGCATGTTGGGGCTCAAAGTTGCCCTTCCAAAGACGGAGGCCGTCCTATTCGGGGGAACGGGCTGGCGACCCCCGGCACACGCAAGCATTACGGTGTCGGGGGAAGTTGTCCAAATCAGGGCCCACATGAAATATCTGGGCCTTGTTTTGGACCGCAAGTGGAACTTTGAGGAACACTTCCGCCGCCTCGCCCCTAGAGTAGTGGGTGCAGCTGCTTCGCTGGGCCGACTACTCCCAAACGTGGGGGGGCCTGGAGCCCCTTGCCGTCGCCTGTTCGCGGGGGTGGTAAAAAGTATGGCAACGTATGGAGCCCCCATTTGGTTCGATGCACTCCGTGCGCCAACCAGGGCCCTTCTGCGGAGGCCGAACGTAGTGGCAAACAGAATATGCCGGGCATACACGACCGTTGCGTTCGCGGCTGCCTGCGTGTTAGCTGGCACCCCCCCGTGGGAGTTGGAAGCAGGAGTGCTCGCTGAGACTTACCGCATCAGAGCGGAGAGTCGGGCAAGAGGGGGGCCACCGGCCATCGAAGTTATCGGGCGGGCACAGAGGATGGCGGCACGGAGGATGCGGGACCGCTGGAAATCGAGTCTGGCGGATGCCCTCTATGGAAAACGCACCATAGAGGCCATTCGCCCGGTACTGGGTCTGTGGTCCCGTCGCAAGCATGGGGTGCTATCATACCGACTGGTGCAGGTATTAACCAGCCATGGCTGCTTTGGCCATTATCTGTACCGAGTCGCGAGAAGGGAACCAACTCCGACGTGTCATGAGTGTGGCGCTGTGGATGACACGGCTCAGCACACCCTAGAAGAATGCAGTAAATGGGACACACAGCGCCGCACTCTGGTGGCGGCAATCGGCGGGGACCTCTCGCTGCCCAGCGTTGTGCTTGCCATGCTGAGCAGCGAAGCGTCTTGGGACGCTGTGGCCGATTTCTGCGAAGAGGTCATCTTGCAGAAGGAGGCTGCGGAGCGGGTGCGCGAAGAAGATCCAGACGCACATCCGCTTCGGCGTAGACGGGGGGGAAGAAGACGGCGGCAATTTGCCGCTCGCCAGCTTCCCTTGGGAGGCGGCGGGTAGCTATTGGGCTAGCTACCCGCCACTATACTAGTCTCCTCACTGTCTAAGGGGGGGATCACGCTGTCCCGATCCCCTCCTTTTTAGCGCGGGAGCCCCGGCATTCGGCTGGGGCAGTTGGCAGACGCCTGGGAAGTATACAACGGGTTCCCCGGGCGTCTAGCAAAGCCAACGAGAGGGACATGCCGTGGTGGTTTTTAGTTCGGGTATACCCCAGAGGGGGGAGTCCCACATAACCTCCGTCCCGCCCAAGGGACGGGGGTAGTCATAAAGCTTTTCCACCACGCCAAAAAAAAAAAAAAAAAGGTTAGGTTCCCGTGTGGGGTTGCTAGTCCCCCATCGGGCGCGTCCCCGGGTGGTGGATAGGGGAATGCCTCCCAGATATGGGGGGTACCGGGGAAACCCGGCGCGAACCAAAACTAGCACGAGGCGGGGTGGGGCGCTTCTGTGCGCTGCCACTGAGGGTGGGGCGCTTCTGTGCGCTGCCACTGAGGGTGGGGCCTTACAGGCCGCGAGGAAGGACAACCTCGGTAAAAAAATCACCGGTGTGGGTGGGAACGCCCAGCGCGGTGGGCTCTCCGGTCTTCATGGCCGGTGAGCGCTGGCTTCGGCCACCGTCGGGCAACCCGTAATCCGCACTGAGCGGAACCGGGGGTCCCGCGCACTGAGCGTGGGGCTGCGAGGAAGACAACCTCTATAAAAAATTACCCCAATCCTAAGGTTTGATGCCCGCCGATGGGATGCATGGTTGCTGGGAGTGCAGCCACTAGGGTGTCTGGGAAGGGTCCCCATTAGGCCTAAAAAACAAAATGGAAGTACGAACTGGAAATAAATCTACCCGGGAGGGTCCCCGCGAGGGGGAATCCCTTGGTGCGTCGCTAGTCGCGCATCGGCCCCATGTATACGGGGGGGCCACCATTCGTAAGGAAGAGGAGAAGATTGTGGGGGGTTTAGGGATAGATGGAAACGTGCAAGGGGGGAAAGAATTGGTAGTGGCCTTAGAGAGGTGCGAAGTTTTAGCACAGAGGCACGAGAGAGAAATGCGTAAGGAGGAAGAGTTAGAATTGGGGGGGAAATTTTGGATGGATGTAGGAGAAGGGGGGAGGAAGAGGAGCGGAACTGAAGAGGCGGCGTCGGAATCCGACTGCAGCCTTATAACCGTCGAGAGCAGGCCCAGATCGGGCTCAGGCTCGTCGGTAGCGTTTTCAGTGTCCGATATGACAGGAGTGAAGCGCCCACGCCTCAGTGAAGGCGATGATATGTCGACTGACGAGGAAAGGCCGGGGACACCAGTCCCTGTAAGAGGTAGAGGGCGTCCACCTACCCATGGGCGTTATGTCGGCATTGGCAAGGCCAGGGAGGCCCTTAATATGGAAAAAAGAGCCGAGGCGAAAGCCCAGGCCAAACAAAAGGCGGAGGATGACCTCCTCAAGGAGGCCGCCGTCGCCCGTTTTCGGCGGGAGGCGCGCAAAGAAGTGTCACCTCCATTCGGGCAACGTGTGGATGAAAAGACCGCAGCCCGACTGCAGGACCAGGTCTGGGAAGACTTGGACCTTATTAGAAAGGTGGCCACTAAGTCTGCCCACTTGAAGGGCACCTTCGTGCGTGACCTGAAAGACGCTGCGGCTTCCATCAAGGAGACTGTAGAAGCCCTCGGGTCGCGCACCGTTTCGGATGAGACGCGGCGACTGCAGGCGGACAACACACGCCTGCAAGCCGAGATGGCTAGCCTCCGCAGAGAGCTGGCCCAATTACGGACAGAGATGGAGGGTATGCGGAAGCAGGGTTCCGCTCACTCTTCCCCGGACAAGACAGAGGAGGCGCCCCCTGCAATGCGTCCTCCTCAACAAGGCAAAACTGGCCGCCCTGGGGTTACCCCAGCTGCGCCTTCATTGGAGGAGATTTGTCGTACGGTGATGGTCCAGGTCGGAGGAATGTTGAATGCCCGCCTGGAGTCACTAGAGGACAGACTCCTCCCAGAGAGGAACCTCCGGCCGCCTTTGGCGACCGACAAAAGGCGAGACGGGCGCACATATGCTGCCGCGGCATCGGGATCTCCAGGCACCGCAAAACCGCCTACTGAAAGCGCGCCTAAGGGGCCCGCCCGATCTGAACACAGCAGGCTCGCAGGGCAGGCGCCCTCGGCACCACCTCATCGCCCAGCTGGGTCCTCGTGGAGTCAGCCACGGGCACGGATGACGACAGACCCTTCTACTTCCTCTTCTACTCCACCTTCCGCGGAGAAGAAGAAAAAGAAGAAGAAGAAAAAGAACGGGAATCAGGAGGCTGGCCCACACCAGGGGAAGAGCCAGTCGTCGGAATGGACGAAAGTAGGTCCCAAGAAGCGACCTGATGCGAAAAGTCGCGCCAGCAAACTCCGCACACCTCGGTCATCAGCAGTCATCTTAACGCTGCAACCGGGGGCGGAAGAAAGGGGCGCGACTTATGCAAAAGTTATTGCCGCTGCGAAGGCGAGAATAAATGCAGCAGACATTGGCGCACAAGGAGTCCGACTCCGAAAGGCAGCTACAGGAGGCCGCCTGTTCGAATTCCCCGGGGCCTCCAGTGCTGAGAAGGCGGACTCCTTGGCTAGAAAGCTCAGAGAGGTCTTGAGTGACGAGGTCGTTCGGGTCTCTAGACCTACGAAGTCTGTTGACCTGCGGATCACAGGCCTGGACGACTCCGTCACCAGCGCCGAGGTTATCGCAGCGGTGGCAACGGTAGGAGGATGTCCCGTCGAGCAAGTGCGTTCTGGCGAAGTTGTCAGTGGCTACGACGGGCTAGGGGCAGTGTTAGTGTACTGTCCCGTTGCAGCTGCCAAGAAGGTAGTAGCAGGAGGAAGGCTCCTCGTGGGATGGGTGTCGGCCCAAGTAAAGTTGCTGGACGCCCGGCCCCTGATGTGCTATCGGTGCCTGGCACCGGGGCACATGGGTGCCCAGTGCAAGGCAGGGGTCGACCGCAGTGGTTTGTGCTATCGCTGCGGCCGACCGGGTCATAAGGCCCGTGAATGCTCCGCTACACCACATTGCGTGGTCTGTGCAGCGGATGGCAGAACGGCGAAGCATCGCGTGGGCAGCAAGTCCTGCGTATCCCCATCTGCGGGCAAGAAGAAGAGAGGGAAGGCAGGCCAGGCTACTGAGCAGTCTTCTTGCTCACCTCAGCAAGCGGAAACGCAGCAGGGGACTGAGGAGGTTCCAATGGCCGAAGACTAATAATGGACCTGAACCTCCTCCAGGCGAATATCAACCACTGCGCCAGAGCTCAGGACCTCCTCTTCCAGAGCATGGCGGAGTGGTTGATTCACGTAGCCGTGGTAGCTGAGCCCTATCGCGTCCCTTCTGGGGATAATTGGGTGGGAGATACGGAAGGAGTGGTTGCCATAACGTCCCGGTCCATAGTGGGCTCTCCAGCCTTCGATAACGTAGTGCGAGGTCGGGTATACGTCTCGGCTTTCGTTGACGACGTTATGGTAGTCGGAGTGTACTTCTCGCCTAATAAAAGTCTCGCTGACTTCGAACAGTTTCTTGCTGAAGTCGGCGTCCTGATAAGCAGAAGACGCTCCGGCCGCGTTCTTGTCGCTGAGGACCTCAATGCAAAATCTGTGGCATGGGGGTGTCCAGCGACGGATCCGCGTGGACGAGAGCTGGAGGAATGGGCGATGGCGACTGGCCTCACGGTCTTAAACCGAGGATCGGTAAACACATGCGTGCGGCAACAGGGCGGCTCCATTGTGGACGTCACTTTCGCAGATGCTGCCCTGGCGCGCCGTGTTCGGGGCTGGAAGGTGCTGGAGAACGTGGAGACGTTGTCGGACCACAGATACTTGAGGTTCGACATCTCCGCAAGTTCGGTTCTCCCGAGCGGTCCAACCCCCTTGCGAGAGGACGGTCCTCGTTGGTCGCTGTCGCGCATTGACCGGGACTTTTTGGTCGAGGTCGAGGTCCTTAACCGGCCGGACTGCGAGGAAGAAAACCTCTATAAAAATCACCCCGAATCCCAAGCGGCGGCGCACCGCGAGGGGATGCATGGCTGATGGGTAGTTCAGTCTCTAGTGCGACCCCCGTCAGGGTACCGGCCGACACCCTTTGGCGAGTTACGCTTTGGCTTATCTGGGTGCAGGGGGCACCACCCGGATGGACTGAATATTTCCCCCATACTCGTGGGATCAAATATGGAAATAAATAAAATTAGAAAGAATAGTAATATTAGAGGGCTAGAAGGCCCGCAAGGAGAGGAAGAGAGAGGAAGGAAGAGAGAAGGACAGGCTTACCGGCTGAAGATTGTTCTGCCTAAGCCAACGGAGGAGGAAAAGGTTAATGAGCTTCTAATGGACACTGATTCAGACGATAGTGACAGCGTTTTGGAGGCCTTAGTGGAGCCTTGGAAGGTAGCCGGAGCCGTATCAAAGCGGCCCCATGATCAGGTGGACTCACGGGAAGAGGAAGAAGGAGAGCCCTCGTTGAAGGCTGTCGCAGTGGAGCCTGAGACTGAGTCTGCAGTAACAACAAAGTGGGAAGGGCTCGGGCTGAAAGAGTAGATGAAGGTGTGCGAGAACGGAGTCCTATCAATAGGGCTAAAGTGACCATGAATGCCGATGGCGAATATGGCCCAACAAAAGACGAGCTCATCGACAGGGCCAGGAGTGCGGTCTCCTCGATAACGTGCGAGACTCAGAAGTCCAACAACCTCAAGGGCGGCGTGAAGGGTGAAATAAACCGGGCTACCAAAGAAATCCGCGCAGCCATGGACGCCCTACAGGCAATGACGATTGACGAGGAAGCCCAAAGGCTCCGGGCAGACAACAGGAGGATGCGACAGGAGATGGCCGCCTTAAGAGCGGAGGTCAAGGCCCTCCGGTTCGCGTTCTCTGCAAGGGAAAAATCCCCTGCACCAGTGGGTCAGCCCGATCTGGGCATGGATCCCCAGAGCTCCCCGGCACTCGGCGAGATGCTTGAGACCTTAAAGAGGGATCTCTTTATATCCATCGGGGGGATGGTAAATGACCGCCTCGAGCAGCTGGAAAAGCGACTCCCACAGGAGCCCATTTTGAGGCCGCCACTCGCGGCTGATAAAAAGAAAGGAGCAGTTACCCGCCGCTCTCCCGATGAGCCATCAGCGGGCCCTTCGCCTGCGCGTCCAGCAAAGACTCGCTCGGCGGCAGGAACTAAGACCACTAAGCCTACCGCTGCGCCGCAGACAGAGTGCAGCGTCTCCACACGTAGTGCAGAGCCACGTGAGGCTGAAGCCACTGAGACCACGCTCCAGCCCCACCAACCCCACCCGCCTGGTCAAAGGTAATTGGGAGGAAGGCTAAAGCCAAGACGGCTAAGTCCACTAAGCCCAAGGCTCCTAACTCAGCCTGCGCACCTGCTAAGGCTACGCCGGCTAAACGCAAGGGTAAACTGAGCCCTCCAAAGTCCTCAACGGTCGTTATCACCCTGAGGCCAGAAGTCGTCGCAACCCAAACTTACGCGACGGTCATGAAGACAGCCACCGCGGGCCTGGCCTTGAAGGAGGTCGGAGTGGATCATGTACGGGTGCGCAAATCAGCCACCGGGGCCAGAGTTATTGAGGTTCCGGGGGCCGACAGCGCCAAGGCTGCAGATGAGCTGGCGGGCAAACTGCAAGGCCTGGTCGGCGAATGGGTGACGGTTACACGGCCCATGAAAACCGCAGAACTGAGGATCGCTGGTATTGACGAGTCCGTCACACCTGAAGAAGTGCAGAGGGTGGTGGCGCAAATGGGAAGTGTTCCACTGGAGCAGGTTAGAGCTGGTGCTATTCGGGCGGAGACGCTCCACACCTGTGTGCGACGGCAGGGGGGGTCAATAGTGGATGTCTCATTCGCTACCCCTGCCATCGCCTCACGTGCCCAGGATTGGCGCGTCCTCGAGGAAGTGGAGACTCTGTCAGACCATCGGTACATCCGGTGGAGAGTCTCCGCATCCTGCTCGTTGCCTCAAAGTCAGACCGGAGGAGGGAGAGTAGTGTTTCCGAGATGGTCCCTAGCCCGCCTCGACCGTGAAATGGTGGAGGAAGGAGCCATTGTTGAGGCCTGGAACGCAGCCACCCCGGTGCTGACTGATGTTGAGGAGAGGGCGAGGCGTTTCCGCATCGCATTGAAGAGGGTATGTGATGCAGCGATGCCCCGGACCAGGTGCCTCCCAGCCCGGAAGGCGGTTTACTGGTGGTCGCAAGAAATTGCTGCTCTCCGTTGCGACAGTAATCGGGCGCGCCGGGCTTACACCCGCTGCCGCCGAAGAAGGCCACTGGACGCACCGGAAGAGGATCGCCTATATAAAGAGCTCCAGAGGGCAAAAAGGGCATTCCAGGTGGCCATCGCTAATGCCAAGGACTCCGCCAGCGAGGAGTTCCTGGCAACCCTGAATAGGGATCCATGGGGTCGGCCATACCGCATCGTCAGAGGTAAGATGCGGAGTGCCCCACCCATGAACTCCATGGAGCCGGAGCTCCTTAATCGGGTGGTGTCTGGACTCTTTCCTCAACCACCAGCTTTTACGCCCCCGACTATGACGATTCCATCATTCGGGGAGCGAGAAGAGTCGATGGAAGCCCCTCCGGTCACAGAGGATGAATTAGGAGAAGCGTGGAACCACCTGCGGCGGTGCAAGAAGGCACCGGGACCGGATGGAGTCCCGGGAAGAGTCCTGGCGCTGGCCTTGAGGCACCTCGGGAGCCACCTTAGGCAGTAGGAACATCGCTGGGTTTTAGTGGGTATTCTGGCCGCTTTATGCCGGTGAGTCCCACATACCCCTCCGGAAACGGCGCAGCTTCGGATGCGCTGTTTCCGGAGGGGATGCATAAACGCATTTCCCAGCGTTAAAAAAAAAAAAAAAAAAAAAATAGGTTAGGTTAGATAACATCCAATCCTTATATTTTTTAATATCGCCAGATCAAACTTTTTTGTTTTTACTTACGTATTTACATTGACAGGTAACCGCAGTAATCAACGATTACCAATATAATATAGCTCCAGTCAAACCATTTGGCTTTACGTATGCACGTGCCCTGTGGGATCTAAACCGGATCTGCATGGTGGATTATACAATTTCTGTCATCGTTATACACCACACAGATTTTAGTACAGAGTTTATTATATATTAGCACACCCACGGAGATAGGAAATTTGGGGTCTGAGCCCCCAGTGGCTTGAACAGAACATTAAAGTGTCGGTCCCCGTTATTACTAACTTGTGATATTAAAAGTAGTTCTACTATAAGAGGGAGGAGGCGTGTACCCAGCAATGGGACATTCAAGCTATGGATGAAGATGATGGTGAATCACGTAGCAACGTCGCAAGTTTACCTCACTAACAGGATTCTACAAGGTATGTGTAGGAGCTTGTTCGTCGAGCAAGTATCTACGTCACCACGTACCACGAGCCAACTTTACAAAATATACGTCATTCAAGCATCTAAAGTAACAGGTAACCCCAGTAATCGTTATTACCAATATTACCCGTCTCACGTGGTCAACGTGAGCGATATGTCTCTAAGCGCAGACTTGATCGCATCGTAGGACGCGAAGGAGATGCCCACCGCGATGGGGCCCTTTACCCAATTCATGCTGAGCCCTTTGAAGAAACCCCGCCAACCCTCCGATCTGTGAGATGAAAATCTAATTTGTAAGATGTGATTACTTCCAAAAGTATATCGCCCAAGTATAGAACTTTTGGTATAACTAATGAAAGTTTTTAAATAGAATTTAAAATAATGGTTTGAAGCCAATAATTTGGTTTTAAATAGAAAGAAAAACTAAATGCATATAATTCCCATTACTTCATGTACACGTGTAAACCACTGTACTACTTAATAATGAGAAGTTGAACCTGGTGGATGAGACAGTTTTTCTAGAAATATCGTTAGATGCTAAATTTCAATGGGCTAAAATTCATGTACATAATTTATAGAACATCCTTTAGTTCTGCCGCCTAAGCAGTAAAGAGGTCACGCCATATGACAGACATAGAAACTGTTGGAATTGTCTTATGGGGTACTGCCTGGGTAAGAAGATAGGGGTAGAAATGCAGGTAATCAAAGTTGTCGTTACCTGTAAACGGTGCGCAGCGTGGCCGCGATGGTGGGGTAGGGGTAGGTGCGGTCGGCGCGGCGCCGCGCGGTTTGCATGCGGCGCCGCACGATGTCCAGCGGGTACGACGCGGTCTGCGCGAGCGCGCCCGCCGCGCCGCCGAACGCCATGTTAGTGAGGCCTCGCGGGCTCGAGCCCGTGTACTCTGCGGAACAGATTTAGCTCGATTCATTCATTTAATTCATCCATTACAACTCAAGCCATCGACCGCATATTGCTAACTTCCCATTGACATTGCTATTCCAAGTAAACGGTAAAATGGTTTTATACACACGGGTTTTTCACGCCATTGGTTGCCTTGAAGAGATCGAGGCCACTGGCTTTTTAACCGACTTCAAGAAGGAAGAGTTTCTTAATTCGTCGGAATCTTTTTTTTTTAATGTATTACCCGATTACTCGAAGACGCCTGAACCGATTTGCTGTTATTAAAAAATCAACAATAATGTAACCCAAAGTAGCAAATTTTTTTTTGTATTTAAGTTCCTGGGCGTATGTTGAAGTCAGTTTTTTTTTTAATTTAAAATAATGTATTTATTACGTATTATGTTATTTTGTTCTATACTTTGGTCTGTTGTATAATAAATGTGTATTCATTCATTAAGGTGCTTAATGTGTATATAAAACTTTAGAGATTATAGGTGATAAAATGGTAATACAAATTTTCCGCTCTCATAGTTCGCTCTTTCGTTCAATCGTTCTTTCGTTTACATATCATTCAACATGAACAGCTATTTGAAACGGAGCTCATCCGCGGAAGTATCACCACCATGTTTTATTCTGTCGCTGAGCAGCATTGTTGTAATGCAGCGTTCCGATCTAAAGCGCGTGATTACAGTCACACGAGCCCAAACACCTACCCACCAAATTGCTGCTGCTGTTTTAGTTACTTTCACAGCATTAGGTCAATACTATGGGATACTGCTGCTAAGGTAAGCAGTGGTTACCTGTACAAGGTGTTACATGCAATTCTACCCTTTGTAGCTATACCTATCCGCAACGGTATACGTCTCAAATTGAAGGACACGGGGCGACACGTCCCATTCATTTGTTCATTCACTCACATTCGGGCGTCGTGAGTTAAACACGTGTAGCAATGTCCCGCGACTCACCCAGGTACCAGTGCTTCAGCGAGTCGTAGGTGAAGAAAGACACCCCCGCGTAGGGGATCACCCCCAGCACAGTGGCGGGGTAGCCTCTGCGGACACGGAGACCAGTCCATTATTACCGGAAACAATTCGCTACTTTTCTTAATTTGTGAAACAGCTAAAAATTTGCGACTTTTTCTATAAAACCCCAGCGTACAGACAGTTGTCTGATTAAATCTGTACTCAAAGAATGGGATAAGTTATTAAAATAATACTATTTTTACAAAATTAAAATTAAAGCGAAGCAGCGTATCGTTGATAAGATAATTATACTAAAACAATGTCAGAATAAAATATACTGGTTGTTGTATGAAACAATAATAAATTGATTGAATTACATTGTAGTTTTGTTTGCTCCGAAAAATACAGAAGTTAAAAGATTAAAGGTGGAGAGCAATTAGATGAAATTTATTCGCTTAAACTAAGAAAGAATTGACAGGAGAAACGGCTAAAGGGCGAATATTTAAAGAATTTGCAAGGGATGATGATTACAATCAAGGTAAGGGGAGAATGCACAGCGAAGAGAGTACAGGGCCAGGGTATAGGGCTGAAATGATAAATTCACGGGAGATAAAAGCAAAGCAGCATTTAAGGGGGGTTGCAATACGGGAAGAGTCAACTAGGCTAAAGTGAGGTGAAGCAGGAAATGTGGCAAGGGTTTAAAGGCGTCAGACTGGAGAAAGGACAACTTAGAAAATTTTACAGTTATTGGGCCAAAATTTGATGGGGGTTGGGAGGGGAATACATACAATAGAGGTTACGGGTGGGGATGAGGGGAATACATCGTTGAGAGCAGAGTGGTTGGCAGGGGAAGAGCAGGGGTCCGAAGGTGAAGGAGGGGAAGAGCAGGGGTCCGAAGGTGAAGGAGGGGAAGAGCAGGGGTCCGAAGGTGAAGGAGGGGAAGAGCAGGGGTCCGAAGGTGAAGGACGGAAAGAGCAGGGGTCCGAAGGTGAAGGAGGGGAAGAGCAGGGGTCCGAAGGTGAAGGAGGGGAAGAGCAGGGTTCCGAAGGTGAAGGAGGGGAAGAGCAGGGGTCCGAAGGTGAAGGAGGGGAAGAGCAGGGGTCCGAAGGTGAAGGACGGGAAGAGCAGGGGTCCGAAGGTGAAGGACGGAAAGAGCAGGGGTCCGAAGGTGAAGGAGGGGAAGAGCAGGGGTCCGAAGGTGAAGGAGGGGAAGAGCAGGGGTCCGAAGGTGAAGGAGGGGAAGAGCAGGGGTCCGAAGGTGAAAGAGGGGAAGAGCAGGGGTCCGAAGGTAAAGGACGGGAAGAGCAGGGTTCCGAAGGTGAAGGACGGGAAGAGCAGGGGTCCGAAGGTGAAGGACGGGAAGAGCAGGGTTCCGAAGGTGAAGGAGGGGAAGAGCAGGGGTCCGAAGGTGAAGGACGGGATGAGGAGGGGTCCGAAGGTGAAGGAGGGAAAGAGCAGGGGTCCGAAGGTGAAGGACGGAAAGAGCAGGGGTCCGAAGGTGAAGGAGGGGAAGAGCAGGGGTCCGAAGGTGAAGGAGGGGAAGAGCAGGGGTCCGAAGGTGAAAGAGGGGAAGAGCAGGGGTCCGAAGGTAAAGGACGGGAAGAGCAGGGGTCCGAAGGTGAAGGAGGGGAAGAGCAGGGTTCCGAAGGTGAAGGAGGGGAAGAGCAGGGTTCAGAAGGTGAAGGACGGGAAGAGCAGGGTTCCAAAGGTGAAGGACAGGAAGAGCAGGGGTCCGAAGGTGAAGGACGGGAAGAGCAGGGTTCCGAAGGTGAAGGAGGGGAAGAGCAGGGGTCCGAAGGTGAAGGAGGGGAAGAGCAGGGGTCCGAAGGTGAAGGAGGGGAAGAGCAGGGTTCCGAAGGTGAAGGACGGGAAGAGCAGGGTTCCGAAGGTGAAGGAGGGGAAGAGAAGGGGTCCGAAGGTGAAGGAGGGGAAGAGCAGGGGTCCGAAGGTGAAGGAGGGGAAGAGCAGGGTTCCGAAGGTGAAGGAGGGGAAGAGCAGGGTTCAGAAGGTGAAGGACGGGAAGAGCAGGGTTCCGAAGGTGAAGGACGGGAAGAGCAGGGGTCCGAAGGTGAAGGAGGGGAAGAGCAGGGGTCCGAAGGTGAAGGAGGGGAAGAGCAGGGGTCCGAAGGTGAAGGAGGGGAAGAGCAGGGTTCCGAAGGTGAAGGAGGGGAAGAGCAGGGTTCAGAAGGTGAAGGACGGGAAGAGCAGGGTTCCGAAGGTGAAGGACGGGAAGAGCAGGGGTCCGAAGGTGAAGGACGGGAAGAGGAGGGGTCCGAAGGTGAAGGAGGGGAAGAGCAGGGGTCCGAAGGTGAAGGAGGGGAAGAGCAGGGTTCCGAAGGTGAAGGAGGGGAAGAGCAGGGGTCCGAAGGTGAAGGAGGGGAAGAGCAGGGTTCCGAAGGTGAAGGACGGGAAGAGCAGGGTTCCGAAGGTGAAGGAGGGGAAGAGCAGGGGTCCGAAGGTGAAGGAGGGGAATAGCAGGGGTCCGAAGGTGAAGGAGGGGAAGAGCAGGGTTCTGAAGGTGAAGGAGGGGAAGAGCAGGGTCCGAAGGTGAAGGACGGGAAGAGCAGGGTTCCGAAGGTGAAGGAGGGGAAGAGCAGGGGTCCGAAGGTGAAGGAGGGGAAGAGCAGGGGTCCGAAGGTGAAGGAGGGGAAGAGCAGGGTTCCGAAGGTGAAGGACGGGAAGAGCAGGGTTCCGAAGGTGAAGGAGGGGAAGAGCAGGGGTCCGAAGGTGAAGGAGGGGAAGAGCAGGGGTCCGAAGGTGAAGGAGGGGAAGAGCAGGGTTCCGAAGGTGAAGGAGGGGAAGAGCAGGGTTCAGAAGGTGAAGGAGGGGAAGAGCAGGGGTCCGAAGGTGAAGGAGGGGAAGAGCAGGGGTCCGAAGGTGAAGGACGGGAAGAGCAGGGTTCCGAAGGTGAAGGAGGGGAAGAGCAGGGGTCCGAAGGTGAAGGACGGGATGAGGAGGGGTCCGAAGGTGAAGGAGGGGAAGAGCAGGGGTCCGAAGGTGAAGGACGGAAAGAGCAGGGGTCCGAAGGTGAAGGAGGGGAAGAGCAGGGGTCCGAAGGTGAAGGAGGGGAAGAGCAGGGTTCCGAAGGTGAAGGACGGGAAGAGCAGGGGTCCGAAGGTGAAGGACGGGAAGAGGAGGGGTCCGAAGGTGAAGGAGGGGAAGAGCAGGGGTCCGAAGGTGAAGGAGGGGAAGAGCAGGGTTCCGAAGGTGAAGGAGGGGAAGAGCAGGGGTCCGAAGGTGAAGGAGGGGAAGAGCAGGGTTCCGAAGGTGAAGGACGGGAAGAGCAGGGTTCCGAAGGTGAAGGAGGGGAAGAGCAGGGGTCCGAAGGTGAAGGAGGGGAAGAGCAGGGGTCCGAAGGTGAAGGAGGGGAAGAGCAGGGTTCCGAAGGTGAAGGAGGGGAAGAGCAGGGTTCAGAAGGTGAAGGACGGGAAGAGCAGGGTTCCGAAGGTGAAGGAGGGGAAGAGCAGGGGTCCGAAGGTGAAGGACGGGAAGAGGAGGGGTCCGAAGGTGAAGGAGGGGAAGAGCAGGGGTCCGAAGGTGAAGGACGGAAAGAGCAGGGGTCCGAAGGTGAAGGAGGGAAAGAGCAGGGGTCCGAAGGTGAAGGAGGGGAAGAGCAGGGTTCCGAAGGTGAAGGAGGGGAAGGTCCGAAGGTGAAGGAGGGGAAGAGCAGGGGTCCGAAGGTGAAGGAGGGGAAGAGCAGGGGTCCGAAGGTGAAGGAGGGGAAGAGCAGGGGTCCGAAGGTGAAGGACGGAAAGAGCAGGGGTCCGAAGGTGAACGAGGGGAAGAGCAGGGGTCCGAAGGTGAAGGAGGGGAATAGCAGGGGTCCGAAGGTGAAGGAGGGGAAGAGCAGGGGTCCGAAGGTGAACGAGGGGAAGAGCAGGGGTCCGAAGGTGAAGGAGGGGAAGAGCCGGGGGCCGAAGGTGAAGGAGGGGAAGAGCAGGGGTCCGAAGGTGAAGGAGGGGAAGAGCAGGGTTCCGAAGGTGAAGGAGGGGAAGAGCAGGGGTCCGAAGGTGAAGGAGGGGAATAGCAGGGGTCCGAAGGTGAAGGAGGGGAAGAGCAGGGGTCCGAAGGTGAACGAGGGGAAGAGCAGGGGTCCGAAGGTGAAGGAGGGGAAGAGCCGGGGGCCGAAGGTGAAGGAGGGGAAGAGCAGGGTTCCGAAGGTGAAGGACGGGAAGAGCAGGGTTCCGAAGGTGAAGGAGGGGAAGAGCAGGGGTCCGAAGGTGAAGGACGGGAAGAGGAGGGGTCCGAAGGTGAAGGAGGGGAAGAGCAGGGGTCCGAAGGTGAAGGACGGAAAGAGCAGGGGTCCGAAGGTGAAGGAGGGAAAGAGCAGGGGTCCGAAGGTGAAGGAGGGGAAGGTCCGAAGGTGAAGGAGGGGAAGAGCAGGGGTCCGAAGGTGAAGGAGGGGAAGAGCAGGGGTCCGAAGGTGAAGGAGGGGAAGAGCAGGGGTCCGAAGGTGAAGGACGGAAAGAGCAGGGGTCCGAAGGTGAACGAGGGGAAGAGCAGGGGTCCGAAGGTGAAGGAGGGGAATAGCAGGGGTCCGAAGGTGAAGGAGGGGAAGAGCAGGGGTCCGAAGGTGAACGAGGGGAAGAGCAGGGGTCCGAAGGTGAAGGAGGGGAAGAGCCGGGGGCCGAAGGTGAAGGAGGGGAAGAGCAGGGGTCCGAAGGTGAAGGAGGGGAAGAGCAGGGTTCCGAAGGTGAAGGAGGGGAAGAGCAGGGGTCCGAAGGTGAAGGAGGGGAATAGCAGGGGTCCGAAGGTGAAGGAGGGGAAGAGCAGGGGTCCGAAGGTGAACGAGGGGAAGAGCAGGGGTCCGAAGGTGAAGGAGGGGAAGAGCCGGGGGCCGAAGGTGAAGGAGGGGAAGAGCAGGGTTCCGAAGGTGAAGGACGGGAAGAGCAGGGTTCCGAAGGTGAAGGAGGGGAAGAGCAGGGGTCCGAAGGTGAAGGACGGGAAGAGGAGGGGTCCGAAGGTGAAGGAGGGGAAGAGCAGGGGTCCGAAGGTGAAGGACGGAAAGAGCAGGGGTCCGAAGGTGAAGGAGGGAAAGAGCAGGGGTCCGAAGGTGAAGGAGGGGAAGAGCAGGGTTCCGAAGGTGAAGGAGGGGAAGGTCCGAAGGTGAAGGAGGGGAAGAGCAGGGTTCCGAAGGTGAAGGAGGGGAAGAGCAGGGGTCCGAAGGTGAAGGAGGGGAAGAGCAGGGGTCCGAAGGTGAAGGAGGGGAAGAGCAGGGGTCCGAAGGTGAAGGACGGAAAGAGCAGGGGTCCGAAGGTAAACGAGGGGAAGAGCAGGGGTCCGAAGGTGAAGGAGGGGAATAGCAGGGGTCCGAAGGTGAAGGAGGGGAAGAGCAGGGGTCCGAAGGTGAACGAGGGGAAGAGCAGGGGGCCGAAGGTGAAGGAGGGGAAGAGCAGGGTTCCGAAGGTGAAGGAGGGGAAGAGCAGGGGGCCGAAGGTGAAGGAGGGGAAGGTCCGAAGGTGAAGGACGGGAAGAGCAGGGTTCCGAAGGTGAAAGAGGGGAAGAGCAGGGTTCCGAAGGTGAAGGACGGGAAGAGCAGGGTTCCGAAGGTGAAGGAGGGGAAGAGCAGGGTTCCGAAGGTGAAGGAGGGGAAGAGCAGGGTTCAGAAGGTGAAGGACGGGAAGAGCAGGGTTCCAAAGGTGAAGGACGGGAAGAGCAGGGGTCCGAAGGTGAAGGACGGGAAGAGCAGGGGTCCGAAGGTGAAGGAGGGGAAGAGCAGGGTTCCGAAGGTGAAGGAGCGGAAGAGCAGGGGTCCGAAGGTGAAGGAGGGGAAGAGCAGGGGTCCGAAGGTGAAGGACGGGAAGAGCAGGGGTCCGAAGGTGAAGGAGGGGAAGAGCAGGGTTCCGAAGGTGAAGGACGGGAAGAGCAGGGTTCCGAAGGTGAAGGAGGGGAAGAGCAGGGTTCCGAAGGTGAAGGAGGGGAAGAGCAGGGTTCCGAAGGTGAAGGAGGGGAAGAGCAGGGGTCCGAAGGTGAAGGACGGGAAGAGCAGGGTTCCGAAGGTGAAAGAGGGGAAGAGCAGGGTTCCGAAGGTGAAGGAGGGGAAGAGCAGGGTTCCGAAGGTGAAGGAGGGGAAGAGCAGGGGTCCGAAGGTGAAGGACGGGAAGAGCAGGGGTCCGAAGGTGAAGGAGGGGAAGAGCAGGGTTCCGAAGGTGAAGGAGGGGAAGAGCAGGGTTCCGAAGGTGAAGGAGGGGAAGAGCAGGGGTCCGAAGGTGAAGGAGGGGAAGAGCAGGGTTCCGAAGGTGAAGGAGGGGAATAGCAGGGGTCCGAAGGTGAAGGAGGGGAAGAGCAGGGGTCCGAAGGTGAACGAGGGGAAGAGCAGGGGTCCGAAGGTGAAGGAGGGGAAGAGCCGGGGGCCGAAGGTGAAGGAGGGGAAGAGCAGGGGTCCGAAGGTGAAGGAGGCGAAGAGCAGGGTTCAGAAGGTGAAGGAGGGGAAGGTCCGAAGGTGAAGGAGGGGAAGAGCAGGGGTCCGAAGGTGAAGGAGGGGAATAGCAGGGGTCCGAAGGTGAAGGAGGGGAAGAGCAGGGGTCCGAAGGTGAAGGAGGGGAAGAGCAGGGTTCCGAAGGTGAAGGAGGGGAAGAGCAGGGTTCCGAAGGTGAAGGACGGGAAGAGCAGGGTTCCGAAGGTGAAGGAGGGGAAGAGCAGGGGTCCGAAGGTGAAGGACGGAAAGAGCAGGGGTCCGAAGGTGAAGGAGGGGAAGAGCAGGGGTCCGAAGGTGAAAGAGGGGAAGAGCAGGGGTCCGAAGGTAAAGGACGGGAAGAGCAGGGTTCCGAAGGTGAAGGACGGGAAGAGCAGGGGTCCGAAGGTGAAGGACGGGAAGAGCAGGGTTCCGAAGGTGAAGGAGGGGAAGAGCAGGGGTCCGAAGGTGAAGGACGGGATGAGGAGGGGTCCGAAGGTGAAGGAGGGGAAGAGCAGGGGTCCGAAGGTGAAGGACGGAAAGAGCAGGGGTCCGAAGGTGAAGGAGGGGAAGAGCAGGGGTCCGAAGGTGAAGGAGGGGAAGAGCAGGGGTCCGAAGGTGAAAGAGGGGAAGAGCAGGGGTCCGAAGGTAAAGGACGGGAAGAGCAGGGTTCCGAAGGTGAAGGACGGGAAGAGCAGGGGTCCGAAGGTGAAGGACGGGAAGAGCAGGGTTCCGAAGGTGAAGGAGGGAAAGAGCAGGGGTCCGAAGGTGAAGGAGGGGAAGAGCAGGGGTCCGAAGGTGAAGGAGGGGAAGAGCAGGGTTCCGAAGGTGAAGGAGGGGAAGAGCAGGGTTCCGAAGGTGAAGGACGGGAAGAGCAGGGGTCCGAAGGTGAAGGAGGGGAAGAGCAGGGTTCCGAAGGTGAAGGACGGGAAGAGCAGGGTTCCGAAGGTGAAGGAGGGGAAGAGCAGGGTTCCGAAGGTGAAGGAGGGTGTTAGCGACGCAAAAAGCCCTCTTGTTAATTATTAATTAATAAATTATAAATAATTAATATTATATAATTTAAGCTGAAATAAATGATTGTCTATGGTTTTAATAAATAATGTGCTAAAAACGGAACGTAGGTGGCGGGGGCGGCAAACCGTTATTCTGACGTCCGCGGCGGTTCAAATTGTAGACGTTCACCGCAACCGACCGCAGCCGCATCGTTTAAACTTTGCCAACCGCTACACACGTTCTGTCAGCCAAGTCACTTAAAGAAACCCTGTGTTTTCACTTGCCCTGGCCCCTACAAGTGGTCCTTCGAGCCGGATCGCAAGGTATGTTCCAAACTCCACCGCCAAATATGGTGAACACTGTGAAGAAACAGGACCTAGTTGAGGAGCAGGAGCAGAGCCAGCACACATGTAAGCAGGTGAAAAAGCAGGTACCCCTAAAGGAGGAGCTTAGAAAAAGGCTTTTCGATGAAGTGGAACCAGCTACTAGTGTTAAGAGCACTAGCGGCCACGCAGTGGCACCGAGTAGGGCTTCTACACGCAATGGCACGTCGAGAAAGTCAAGTTCAGCATCCATCCGAGCAAGAAAGACACGGCTGGAACTAGAGGCAGCGGAGGCGAAAGCGCGTATTGAGATGCAGCTAATTGAGAAAAGGTTGCAAGCTGATATGGCAGCACTAGATGAGGAAGCATACAGTCCACTACCGGAGGAGCATGAGGTGCGTAGCAATAATAATAGTTCTGTAGAGAAATGGTTAGAGCACAGTCAGCACGAGCAGTCAGCACAGCCCGTCCAGCAGGATGGTTCAGATTTAGGCGAGCTGTGCCCGCCCGCCGCTATAGGCGGTGGCACTGATGGGACTGTACACATGCTGGCTAGCGCACTCAAAGAAATGGCAACTATTGCTAAGCACAACGCACCACATGCACAAACACATAAGTTTTTAAGCCGTATTAGCACACAGAAGGATCTACCAACGTTTGAGGGCGACCCCATGGACTGGCTTTATTTTAAGCAAGCTTACGACGAGTCCACAAAAGTATGTAGCTTTAGCCCCAGGGAGAATCTGTGGAGGCTACGTAGTTACCTCCGCGGACCAGCAAAGGAAGCCGTCACGGCGCTGCTGATTAGCGCCACCACACCGGACATAGTAATGTCAGCACTGGAGCTACAATTTGGTAACCCCGATATTATTATCACTAGAATAGTACAAGATGTCCAGAAGCTTCCAGCAATGGCACAGGAATATCATAAGGATATAGTCAAGTTTTCCGTTAAAGTTCAAAATTTCGTCGCAGCAGTCCTCGCTATCGGTGAAGATGAGTACCTAAAAAACATGAATATCATGTCGGCCGTGTTGTCTAAGTTCCCAACGGTTTTGTTATCAAAATGGACGGACTACAGCTATCCGCTTATAACCGACGGATCTAAAGCCAAACTCGTAATATTATCCGATTTTTTAAAAGAGGAAGCAGTTAAAACTACAAAAACCGCGATTAATATTAATAGCATCAAAGCCGATCAAAACTTTTCAAAGCGAAAATATGCCGTAAACTATGTAAACAAATCTCATGTGTTATTACAAAGCGAATCTAACACGGACGCGGGTATGAAATGTCGGTTTTGCTACAGCTGGCCGAAACACAATCTACCAGGGCTTTGGTTTCAGACACATCATTCCATATGGATATTGCTGCGCCAACCTTGCCCTCAATTTTGCTACCATCTGTATAGATTCTCACTGCTTGATCGTTGTGCCTGTTTACTTCTTCCTGATCCGTGAGGCTTGTGAATTTGTAGTCTCTATTTGTTGCCGGATGTGGTAGTGTGGCATACTTGGCACTTCTTTCTACCTCCCTGTCCCCCAGCTCCGGCAGAGTAACACCCCTTCTCACTTCATACAGAGAGGCTGCTTCCCAAACTCTGAGATCGAGGGGAAGTATCCCCGCCAGGAGCAGAACGGCGTTCAAGGAGACCGTTCGGTAGGCCCTTACCATTTTCTGCCCAAAACCTCTCGGATCACCGCTACATTCGGTTCGAGGTTTCCTCCATCCCGGCGGCTACCCGAATAGTGAGCCGACCCGTGCCCGGGGACAGCCCTCGATGGGCTGTCCCCGGGCACGTGACGTGAGGAGGAAGCCGAGTGCCTCGGCCAGGCCATGTTGCAAGTTTGCGACGCGGCCATGCCACGGATCGGTCCTCAGCCTCCGAGGGGTGCAGTGTACTGGTGGTCCAGCGAAATAGCGCAGTTGCGCAAATCTTGCGTGGCTGCGAGACGCCAGTACACCCGGTGCAGACGACGGCGTCAGCGGAACGCAGACGCGGAGCAGCGCCTGTACGGCAATTACCGGGAAGCCGTCGGGACCTTGAAGGTGGCAGTGGCAACAGCCAAGAATCTGGCGGAGGAGGAGATGCTGGCTAGCCTCGACGCCGATCCCTGGGGCCGGCCATACAAAATGGTTAGGCGTAAGCTTCGCCCCAGGGCCCCACCGCTAACTGAATCTCTTCAGCCTCAGCAACTGGAGTTAGTGGTGGGGACTCTGTTCCCCAGGAGGGATGGCTTGGAGCCACCGTGTATGGCGCCACCCATCGGTGCTGCGGACGCGTCTTTTACGGGCGCGCCCGAAGTCACCGAGGGAGAACTGAGGGCGGCGCTGCTGCGGCTTCGAGCCAAAAACACTGCTCCGGGACCCGACGGCATTCCCGGCCGGGCCTGGGTCGTGGCTTTGGGTCGTGGAGACTCTGTCAGACCATCGGTACATCCGGTGGAGAGTCTCCGCATCCTGCTCGTTGCCTCAAAGTCAGACCGGAGGAGGGAGAGTAGTGTTTCCGAGATGGTCCCTAGCCCGCCTCGACCGGGAAATGGTGGAGGAAGGAGCCATTGTTGAGGCCTGGAACGCAGCCACCCCGGTGCTGACTGACGTTGAGGAGAGGGCGAGGCGTTTCCGCATCGCATTGACGAGGGTATGTGATGCAGCGATGCCCCGGACCAGGTGCCTCCCAGCCCGGAAGGCGGTTTACTGGTGGTCGCAAGAAATTGCTGCTCTCCGTTGCGACAGTAATCGGGCGCGCCGGGCTTACACCCGTTGCCGCCGAAGAAGGCCACTGGACGCGCCGGAAGAGGATCGCCTATATAAAGAGCTCCAGAGGGCAAAAAGGGCATTCCAGGTGGCCATCGCTAATGCCAAGGACTCCGCCAGCGAGGAGTTCCTGGCAACCCTGAATAGGGATCCATGGGGTCGGCCATACCGCATCGTCAGAGGTAAGATGCGGAGTGCCCCACCCATGAACTCCATGGAGCCGGAGCTCCTTAATCGGGTGGTGTCTGGACTCTTTCCTCAACCACCAGCTTTTACGCCCCCGACTATGACGATTCCATCATTCGGGGAGCGAGAAGAGTCGATAGAAGCCCCTCCATTCACAGAGGATGAATTAGGAGAAGCGTGGAACCACCTGCGGCGGTGCAAGAAGGCACCGGGACCGGATGGAGTCCCGGGAAGAGTCCTGGCGCTGGCCTTGAGGCACCTCGGGAGCCACCTTAGGCAGCTATTTAATGACTGCCTGGAGGCGGGGCGGTTCCCGAGAGTATGGAAACAGGGACGCTTGGTGCTGTTGCGGAAGGAGGGTCGTTCTCCTGATTCTCCTTCGGCATACAGACCAATTGTCCTTATTGATGAGGTGAGCAAGATGCTGGAGAGAGTTCTGGCCTCTCGTATTAACCAGCACCTCGCTCTGCAGGGCCCTGATCTTTCGGAACACCAGTACGGCTTTAGGGTAGGCAAGTCGACGATAGATGCCGTTGGTGCTCTGAAAAGTTTCTGCGAAGGAGCGCAGAAGGAAAGCGACGGGGTATTGGCGGTATCACTAGATATCGCCAATGCCTTTGGCACCCTGCCGTATAGCGTGGTAGAGGAGGCGCTCCAATATCATCGGGTGCCCCTGTACCTGCGCCGAATGATAGGGCACTACCTGGAGGAAAGGGTAGTGGTCTATCAGGGAAAGGACGGGGCGAGGCAGGAGAGGCGTATGGCTTGTGGGGTTCCGCAGGGATCGGTTCTCGGACCCCTGCTGTGGAACCTGGGCTTTGATTGGGCAATTCGTCCGGTTCTGCTGCCCCGGATGGTAATTATTTGTTACGCGGACGACACCATGGTTGCCGTCCGGGGAAGCAGTTATGAGGAGTCGGTGAGCCGTCTCCTTGGACGTCACGAATGCCTTCAACAGCCTCCCCTTTGAGACTCTTCTAGAGGCACTTCGGTACCATGAAGTGCCTCCGTATCTCAGGAGGCTGTTGGAGTCATACCTCCAGGATAGGTGGATATCCTGGACGGGGAGTGGCGGGCAACGAGAGCGGCGGAAGGTGCTCAATGGGGTCCCGCAGGGATCGGTTCTCGGGCCGGTGTTGTGGAACATCGGCTTCGATTGGCTCCTGCGGGCCCCCATGCTGCCGGGGACAAGGGTGTTATGTTATGCGGATGACACCCTAGTCACGGCACGCGGGAGCACCTTTGCGGAGGCGTCCCGCCAGTATACCAGACACCTGGAGCACATCACTAACGGAGACTGATCTTTGACGACCACTCGCTGAAGATCTATGTGCACTTTACCTATGGCAGTTAGACTCTGCCATACTGGCGGTGAAACTTGGAGGACTACATGGCTTTCTAACGGATTTCTGGTTAGGTTAGGTTAGGTTAGGTTAGGTTAGGTTAGGTTAGGTTAGGTTTTTTTTTTTTTTTTTTTTTTTTTTTTTAGCAACCCGTTTTCCTCCGACGTGGTGGTCGGAGACCTTGTAAATCCGTTTTCTTTTTTTTTTTTTTATGACAAATTAATTTAATATAATATAACATATAAATAAGATTTTAAGATTATTGTTTGTTTTATTTCTATATTGGATTGTTTTGATATGCTAATATTAAATATGTTTATTTCTTTTATTCTAATAATAATAGGTAAACATATTTCTTTAATTATGCATGCTATGGCGATTGTGTTATGATTGCTGTTTGCGGTTGTATATTGTGTTTTATGTTTGTTTGTATATTGTGTTATGTGTTTGAGTGTTATGTATTGTCTCCTGTAGATTGGTTTGAATGTGGTGTGTCTTATTTTATCGTTCCGATTCGTATTTGTATGTAATTTCTTTATTTATTTATTATAATTAGGGTAATGAAAAGGGTTATATTATATTGTTTATTAATTTTAGTGACTATTTTTTTTTTTAAATTAATAGATTGTAATATTAAAATTCTTTTTGTGACTAGATTAAGGTTGACATTTTTACTATTTATTTATTCTTCCGTATTGTTTTTATCGCAATCATTTCGCAGTATTTTATGAACTCGTCTCTTGTGTGTTTATCTGAGATAGTTAGGCTTGCATTTTCAACGCTTAAAGTTACATTCAGGGCTTGTTCTGTTTCGTGTTTGGCTTTCAAATTTATTGGGCATTCAAATAGTAAGTGCGTTATCGTTTCCCTGACGCCTGGTTCACAGGCACAGGACGGATTCTCCTTGCACTTGAACCGGTGCAAGTAATCGGAGAATCCCCCGTGCCCCGTGAGGACCTGGGTTAGCACTCCCGTGGGTTCTATCTTCCTTACTATTTCATAGGCTCTCACTGCATCTGGGAAGAAAACTTTTGTTATACCAGCAGTTTCCCCTGCCATGTATCTCCGGTTCCATTCCTCGAGCGATTCCTTGCGGATCTGTCGCTTGACGAACGAGACCGGGCACTGGTCGTAGTTTGGTATTGTCTTCATTTTCTTCGCAGCGTCTTTCGCCAGTGCATCCGCTCTCTCGTTGCCTTCCAGTCCGGCGTGCGCTTTTATCCAAAACAGGGATATCTCCTTGTTCTGGAGTATACTAGCTTTAATATTTGACCGCGACTGAACTGCCAAGTGGTGCTTCGAGTCATTATTTGAGATCGTCTCCAATGCAGATTTTGAGTCGCTGTATATGCCAAAACTCCCCTCCCGGCGATCCAGAATTATCCTGGTGGCTTCACATATGGCCAAGAGTTCCGCCTGATAAACCGTGCAATACGGTGACAGTTTTAATTTTACGGTTTTGGTCTCGGCTTCGCTGTTCCATAGTGACAGCGCTGCCCCGACCTTGCCGTCAATCTTACTGCCATCCGTGTATATTCTAATTGATTGCAGGTTGTGGCAATCTAGCTGCTCCTGGTTGGTCAGACATATGAACTCCAGATTCATATGTTCCGCCGGATGAGGAGTCTTCCCATGTGCAACGACCCGCTCTACTTCCCTCCCTCCCAAGTCTGCCCGGGGCACCCCCTTCTTGGCCTCGTAAAGTGCGGCTGCTTCCCTTATTCGAATATCAAGTGGGAGTAGTCCGGACAGTATCAGTGAGGAGTTTAGAGAGACTGTTCTGTATGCTCTCGTCAATTTCTGTGCAAAACCTCTCTGTACGTTGTTAAGTTGCTTTTGCACCCCTAGCTTTTGAGTCGCCGTTGCCCAGACGCTGGAGGCGTACATAATTACTGGTTCAATGGTCGCGGTATATATTATGCGGACGATTTCCGGGTGAAGGCCCCAACTGACTCTGGCAGCTCTAGAAATTTGCTTATAAATTTTTATAGCCTTCTTGCATACCTCTGACACATGCTTGTTAAAAGTCAACTTGTTGTCAACGTACAGCCCCAAAATTTTTATATCATGGGACATGCCGATCTCTACCCCTCCCATCCTCAGTCTCGGGACGTCATACTTCAGCTTTCGAGTCATGACCATAGCTTTGGTCTTCGTTGGACCAAAGCTGAGCTTGTTGTCGGCGCCCCAATCCTGAACATAAGCGAGGGCTGCATTGGCCTGCCTCTCAATTTCTAGGGCTGTATTTCCGTGGAAAACAAGGACAACATCGTCAGCGAACGCCTGACAGTAGTCGCCCCTGCTCTCAAGTCCTTTAATCAAGGAGTCAAGGAGAAGGTTCCACAAAATAGGACCGCCGATCGACCCTTGTACACAGCCTTTGGAGGTAGACTTTGTGTACTGCTCTCCCCCGTAGCGGACGGTCACCTTTCGATCTCGTAGGTAGCTGTCAAGCACTCTTCGTATGTTAATGGGGCACTTTGGGGTTAGGTTAGGTTAGGTTAGGTTAGGTTAGGTTAGGTTAGGTTAGGTTAGGTTAGGTTAGGTTAGGTTAGGTTAGGTTAGGTTAGGTTAGGTTAGGTTAGGTTAGGTTAGGTTAGGTTAGGTTAGGTTAGGTTAGGTTAGGTTAGGTTAGGTTAGGTTAGGTTAGGTTAGGTTAGGTTAGGTTAGGTTAGGTTAGGTTAGGTTAGGTTAGGTTAGGTTAGGTTAGGTTAGGTTAGGTTAGGTTAGGTTAGGTTAGGTTAGGTTAGGTTAGGTTAGGTTAGGTTAGGTTAGGTTAGGTTAGGTTAGGTTAGGTTAGGTTAGGTTAGGTTAGGTTAGGTTAGGTTAGGTTAGGTTAGGTTAGGTTAGGTTAGGTTAGGTTAGGTTAGGTTAGGTTAGGTTAGGTTAGGTTAGGTTAGGTTAGGTTAGGTTAGGTTAGGTTAGGTTAGGTTAGGTTAGGTTAGGTTAGGTTAGGTTAGGTTAGGTTAGGTTAGGTTAGGTTAGGTTAGGTTAGGTTAGGTTAGGTTAGGTTAGGTTAGGTTAGGTTAGGTTAGGTTAGGTTAGGTTAGGTTAGGTTAGGTTAGGTTAGGTTAGGTTAGGTTAGGTTAGGTTAGGTTAGGTTAGGTTAGGTTAGGTTAGGTTAGGTTAGGTTAGGTTAGGTTAGGTTAGGTTAGGTTAGGTTAGGTTAGGTTAGGTTAGGTTAGGTTAGGTTAGGTTAGGTTAGGTTAGGTTAGGTTAGGTTAGGTTAGGTTAGGTTAGGTTAGGTTAGGTTAGGTTAGGTTAGGTTAGGTTAGGTTAGGTTAGGTTAGGTTAGGTTAGGTTAGGTTAGGTTAGGTTAGGTTAGGTTAGGTTAGGTTAGGTTAGGTTAGGTTAGGTTAGGTTAGGTTAGGTTAGGTTAGGTTAGGTTAGGTTAGGTTAGGTTAGGTTAGGTTAGGTTAGGTTAGGTTAGGTTAGGTTAGGTTAGGTTAGGTTAGGTTAGGTTAGGTTAGGTTAGGTTAGGTTAGGTTAGGTTAGGT